>NC_052169.1:24103511-24419203 GCF_902713615.1 Scyliorhinus canicula | reverse complement strand
GCACTGGCCAGGCTCTTGCAGCTGGAGGAGCAATTAGAGGCCTTCCAGCTTGAGGTTAAAGGTGAGTAACTGGAAAGGCACTTAAATAGGTAGGTGCCTCCTCCTCCCTCCCTCCCCCCTCAGCTCCCTTTTGAAATAGTGTAACTTAAAAATATGGAAAGCAACCATGCCATCATGTAGGGTGGGGTTGGCGAGGTACCTTACAGGCTGCACACACATCCAGGTACAAAGAGAGGGCCTTGAGGCCTGCCTAGAGAATAGGCCCCAGGCTGCCACTGTGCACCCACGTCACGCAGATTAGACTTCTCCCACAACCTGCCCTCCCCCCCCTTCATCACTGCCCCCCCCCCCCCCCCCCCCCACCCCAACACACACACTAGCCCTGGAAAACTGGAGGCCAACTGTCGGCCCTCTTCACTTATCTTTAGCACGGCTCTTAATGAGTTTGATTGCTGGTCTGAGTTGCCCTTGTCTGATGACTGTCCCTTTCAGGGCCACACAGCAGAGTATGGGGTCCTACACCGCACGGTCCCAACCCCACCTTGGCCAAAATGGCAGGATATGGGCTCGGGAAACCAGCTGCCTGGCCCACCTCAGAAATTTCAGGCCCTGCCCCTTTGTGAGTCGAAAGCTCTGACGCCACAGTGCGATGTGGACAGAGTGATGCGATCGGTTGGAAATATGCTCCATTGCCCTGCACATCCTGGGATCAGCCAATATACAGATCAGATCCCATTTCCTCTCCAGGTGAAGAGAAGGTGTACGGTGAGGGCTAATTGAACCAGGCTAACAATGTAATTTAGTTCCCGTTTTACATCCATAACCTTGATTGATTTTCAAAAACATGTATTTTTGTTATCAATTCCTGTGCCTGTTTTTCTATTGGAATCAGCTTGGTTAACTGTGTGTCACACTGTATTACACCTCCCCACCCGTGATGATGCTGCAGCACATCTAGTGGGAGGAGGATGTAACGACGGTGTGGCAAGTTTAAGGGGGGGACAATGTAGAATGGGAAAAGCTGAGAGGAAGGGTGTGCAGAGGTAAGATTTTCAACATGTGAATCATCCCTGACGTTGCTCATCCATAGCTGTAGAATATGTCTTTCCTTTGCTTCCGAGCTGGAAGAAGTTGGGGATTGAACAGATTTTAAGCAAGTTCAGGGTAGGGGGTGGTGCAGTGGAGGGGGAGAGGGAAGGAAAGAATGGCAAGCCTATCGGGCGGAATGCAGGAGTGGTCGAGTGACCAAAGGGATGTTGGGGGAAAGCAAGGGGACTGCCAAGTGAGATTTACAGGACGGCTTCTGGGGACGAGGGACTTCAGTTATATTGTCAGGACTCCTGCATGAGAATTCCAACAGTTTGCAATTTGTGAGGCTGTGAGGGAAGACGACTAAACCGCAGAAGTGAGAACACTGACCAACAGAGATATTTTATGTGAAAACAAACTTTAATTTAAACGCAGAATCAAACAGATTAGCAACACAGTAATAGGTTTCCAATTAACAGTGAAAACAGTTCTTAAATAAAAGGGAAAAACATTTTAACTCCCTCTCTATACCTGCCACTATATATTCCAATTTAACAACTCAATACAGTTCACATACCACTTATAAATAAAGTTATTTATGTCTGTAAGAACAAGAGGGCAATAATAATAGGAGAGTTTAACTATCCCAAACTATCCCAAACTATTTATGGCAGCATGGTAGCATTGTGGATAGCACAATTGCTTCACAGCTCCAGGGTCCCAAGTTCGATTCCGGCTTGGGTCACTGTCTGTGTGGAGTCTGTACATCCTCCCCGTGTGTGCGTGGGTTTCCTCCGGGTGCTCCTGTTTCCTCCCACAGTCCAAAGATGTGCAGGTTAGGTGGATTGGCCATGATAAATTTCCCTCAGTGTCCAAAATTGCCCTTAGTTTTGGGTGGGGTTACTGGGTTATGGGGATAGGGTGGAGGTGTTGACCTTGGGGAAGGTGCTCTTTCCAGGAGCTGGTGCAGACTCGATGGGCCGAATGGTCTCCTTCTGCACTGTACATTCTATGATCCCAGAACCAACTGGGGGTTCAAACAATATAAGGGAACCTGAGGGAGAAAAATTCATGCATTTGTCCAGGAAAATGTTTTCAACCAATTAGTGACAACCCCAACGAGAGGAGATGCAATTCGAGAGCTGGTCTTGGGGAACGAAGAAGAGCGAGTGGGTGAAGTGATAGTTGGTGACCATATCGGGGATAGTGATCACAATTCAGTTAGATTCAGTATTACCATGGTCAAGGACAGAGATCACGCCGGAGTAAAAAGTTTGAACAGGGGGAAGGCAAATTTTGTAGAAATGAGAAGGGACTTGGCTGAGGTGGACTGTCCAGCATTGATAGAGGATAAATCTGTGGAAAACCAGTGGGAAGCACTAAAAGGAGAGATCCTAAATGCACAAAGTAGACAAGTCCCCTCCAAAAATAAGTGTGGGACTGACAAATCCAGACCCCTTTGGTTGTCGAGAGGAAGACAAGGGAAGATCAAACAGAAAAAGAACGCGTACAACAGGCACAGAGGTCTAACCACTTCATAAAAGCAAATTACTGCGGATGCTGGAATCTGAAACGAAAGGGAAAATGTTGGAAAATCTCAGCAAGTCTGGCAGCATCTGTAGGGAGAGAAAAGAGCTAACGTTTCGAGTCCGATGAAAACCACTTCAGATAGCCTAGGCGAGTAAAGGAATGCACTTCCCCTGCACGGGATGAAGTCAAAAAGGGAATAAGGAAATCAAAGAGAGGCCATGAAAAACGATTTGCCAGTAAAGTTAAAGAAAACTCAAAGATGTTGATCAATATATTAATTGTAAAAGGTAGTTAAGGAAAAAGTGGGACCTGTCCGAGATGAAGAAGGGAAGTAGTGGCTGTGGGAAGGGTTTTAAATGAATATTTTGTCTTTGTGTTTACAAAGGAAATGGATGATGCTAGGGGTTGGATTATGAGGAGAGATTGAGTAGACTGGGACTGTACTCGTTGGAATTTAGAAGGATGAGGGGGGATCTTATAGAAACATATAAAATTATGAAGGGAATAGATAGGATAGATGCGGCAGGTTATTTCCACTGGTGGGTGACAGCAGAACTAGGGGGCATAGCCTCAGAATAAGGGGAAGTAGATTTAGGACTGAGTTTAGGAGGAACTTCGTCACCCATAGGGTTGTGAGTCTATGGAATTCCTTGCCCAGTGAAGCAGTTGAGGCTCTTTCATTAAATGTTTTTAAGGTAAAGATAGATAGTTTTTTGAAGAATAAAGGGATTAAGGGTTATGGTGTTCGGGCCAGAAAGTGGAGCTGAGTCCACAAAAGATCAGCCGTGATCTAATTGAATGGCGGAGCAGGCTCGAGGGGCCAGATGGCCTACTCCTGCTCATAGTTCTTATGTTCTTACAGTCGTCCAGGAGGAACAACGTGAGAGATTGGATGGGATAATCATAAAGAGAGAGGAAGTACTCGAAGGGTGGAACCTTTGAAAGCTGATAAGTCGCCAGGGCCAGATGAACTGTTTCCGAGGTCAGGGAGGAGATAGCAGATGCTCTGAGGGTGATTTTACAATCCTCTCCAGATACGGGGGTTACCGGAGAACTGGAGAAATGCAAACGTGGTTCCATTGTTTCAAAAGGGATCGAAGGAAATGCCAAATAATTATAGGCCAGTTAGTCTTACGTTGGTGGTGGGAAAATTAGTATAATCAATCCTGAGAGATAAGATTAACTGTCACATAGGAAGGCATGGACTAGTCAGGGATAATCAGCATGGATTTGTGAAAAGGAAGGTCTTGCAGAGGAGGGCAGAGGAGGTTTACAAGAATGTGGCCAGGGCTGGAAAAGTGTGGCTACGAGGAGAGATTGGAGAGGTTGGGGTTATTTTCCTTCGACCAAAGAAGCTGAGGGGTGACTTAGTTGAGGTCGACAAAATAATGAGGGGAAGAGAGAGAGAGTGGACAGAATAAAATTGTTTCCCTTGGTGGAGAATTCTAGAACCGGGGACATAGATTGAAGATAAGAGGCAGAAGGTGTAGAGGGGACGTGAGGAAGTACCTTTATACGCAGAGGGTAGTGGGAGTCTGGAATTCGCTGCCCGAGTTGGTGGTGGAGGCAGAGACCCTGAACTCTTTTAAAAAGTACCTGGATCTGCACCTTAAGAGCTGTAAGTTAGAAGGTTACGGACCGGGTGCAGGAAGGTGGGATTAGGAAGGGCATCTGGGTGTCCTCCGTCTGCATGGGCAAGTTGGGCCGAATGGCCTCCTGGTGAGGAGGTGGGGTCAACTGGGTTTTCTTTTGAAAGGGTCAGTGCAGACCTTATGGGTCAAATGGCCCCTTCTTTGCTGTACAATTCTATTGGTAAAGAAACAGAAGATGGGTCTGGAGGAATTGTAAACGAGGCCATTCTGGTCTTGTGGTGCTGTAATGTTTCGATGCTTCTATAATTCTCAATGACTGGAGGGTCAATAACCAGAGGACAGTTGTGGATGGGGTGAGAGATGGTGGGATAACTTTCTTCCTTTTCTTTCCCTTTCACCTCGAGGTTCATAGATCATAGAATTTACAGTGCAGAAGGAGGCCATTCAGCCCATCGAGTCTGCACCGGCTCTTGGATAGAGCACCCTACCCAAGGTCAACACCTCCACCCTATCCCCATAACCCAGTAACTCCACCCAACACTAAGGGCAATTTTGGACACTACGGGCAATTTAGCATGGCCAATCCACCTAACCTGCACATCTTTGGACTGTGGGAGGAAACCGGAGCACCCGGAGGAAACTCACGCACACACGGGGAGGATGTGCAGACTCCGCACAGACAATGACCCAGCCGGGAACCGAACCTGGGACCCTGGAGCTGTGAAGCGATTGTGCTATCCACAATGCTACCGTGCTGCCCTGTTGTTCCACAACAGGATACGTTTTGGGGTGCGTGTTGTAAACACGTTGAGTGTTGTGATTTTCAGTAATAAGCGCAAAGCAGGGTTTTGGGTAGGGTTAAGGTTGAAGAACAGATATTGTTCATTCACACATCACCCTGAAATGCAAATCCAACAAAACTCCCTCCCTCATGCACATGAACACACACACACACACATGAACACACATACACACACATGGACACACACACATGGCCACACACACACACATGGCCACACACACACACACACACACACATGGACACGCACACATGGCCACACACACATGGACACACACACACACACACACACACATGGACACACACACATGACCACACACACACACACACACACACACACATGGACACACACACACACACACACACAAAGCACGTGCTTAGATTAGCAGCAGAAATATACAAAATACGAAATTGCAGTTTTAAGATGCTTGTTTTTCAGGCTTGGGTATGTTCTGTCTGGTAGTTTGTTGGATTGGTCTTTGGAAGCCTCTGTTTCCAGGTCCGATCATGGTCAAGTTTAGTCGCAATGAATCTTTTCACGTGAAGACCAGTCAGCTCCCCTCCCCCTCACTGCCTGGCGTTCTGCGGCAGGATTCTTCTTCCTGGAAGGGCAGTCTCTCTTGTCCTGTTGGTCTCCACACTGACCAGCCTCTCCCTGGTTTTTGGAGCAATAAGATATGTTATCTGAAGTCAGTTTTGATCATGTGACCACATTTTCATGACTTCCATTGATTCGAAGGGACAAAGGATTCAAAGTTGTATAACTGTACAATAATACAGGGGCCGGTGTAGCTCACTTGGTTGGACAATCAGTTGTGATGCAGACCAAGGCCAACAGCGCAGGTTCAATTCCCGCAATGGCTGAGGTCATTCCTTCTCAACCTTGCCCTTCTTCTGAGGTGTGGTGACCCTCAGGTTAAATCACCACCAGTCAGCTCCCCCCCCCCCCCCCCCCCTCAGAAGGGACAGCAGTCCGTGGTCATCGGGGACGGCAACTTTATTTTACTACACAATGGAAAATGAATGGTAGCTATCCTGTCCTGCTTGTGGTAAGTTGACATCCCTGCGACTCTCTTTGTTAAGTGTCAGATTTATTGCATCTGAGAGGGTGTTGGGTGTGGAGGGGTAGGGGTGGCTATAGATTTTGGGTTTTGGTATGTACCTAGTCAATAGGGGGTGTAAATTTACAGGTGGCTTTGGATTGTGAATGATTTTGAACGGAAGGCATTCCACCCATGGTCATTCCCATTTTAAGAACTTTCTGGAAGCATGTTCAGACACTGTTGAATCCATTGTTTATGTAGAAATCACAGACCACCTGACCTTTGGTGGCCATCTTGGATGCTCATTTTGCACTTCTTGAAGTCAATTTTTAAAGAGTCCTCGTTGGACAGAATCTGTATCGTGAAAGTGAGGAATATGACACCTTTACTGGGCTCGATGATGCTGATGCCAGGTGATCGGTAAGGTCATAAGAGGTAAAATGAGGCAAAACATTTTTACCCAACGAGTTGTTAGTATTTGCAATGCTCTGCCTGATAGGATGGTGGATACAGAATCAGTTGAAATGGTCATTAAATACTTGACAGAGAAGCAATTTGGAGGATATTGAAATTAACTCTTTAAAGAGTGAGGAGGTGGGGTAGCTGGGTTTTCCCTCGAAAGAGTCAGCGCAGATCTGATGGGCCTTCTTTGCTGTATTATCCTGTGAGTAAAGACACAGAAGGTGGGTCTTGAGGAGTTGCAAAGTGCCAAGGTGGAATTAAACCAGCGATTGATGTCTGCAAAGCAAATGGAGCAGTGGTTATGATCTGAAACTGTTAAAACAGGCCAGTTAGTCTTACTTCGGTGGTAGGCAAAGTAATGGAAAGGGTACTGAGGGATAGGATTTCTGAGCATCTGGAAAGACACTGTGGGCAGCACGGTAGCATGGTGGTTAGCATAAATGCTTCACAGCTCCAGGGTCCCAGGTTCGATTCCCAGCTGGGTCACTGTCTGTGTGGAGTCTGCACGTCCTCCCCGTGTGTGCGTGGGTTTCCTCCGGGTGCTCCGGTTTCCTCCCACAGTCCAAAGATGTGCGGGTTAGGTGGATTGGCCATGCTAAATTGCCCATAGTGTCCTAAAAAGTAAGGTTGGGGGGGTTGTTGGGTTACGGGTATAGGGTGGATATGTGGGTTTGAGTGGGGTGATCATTGCTCGGCACAACATTGAGGGTCGAAGGGCCTGTTCTGTGCTGTACTGTTCTATCTATCTATGATTAGGGATAGTCAGCACGGATTTTTGGGGGGTAGGTCTTGCCTCACAAGTCTTATTGAATTCTTTGAGGAGGTGACCAAGCACGTGGATGAAGGTAAAGCAGTGGATGTAGTGTACATGGATTTTAGGAAGGCATTTGATAAGGTTCCCCATGGTAGGCTTATGCAGAAAGTAAGGAGGCATGGGATAGTGGGAAATTTGGCCAGTTGGATAACGAACTGGCTAACCGATAGAAGTCAGAGAGTGGTGGTGGATGGCAAATATTCAACCTGGAGCTCAGTTACCAGTGGCGTACCGCAGAGATCAGTTCTGGGTCCTCTGCTGTTTGTGATTTTCATTAATGACTTAGATGAGGGAGTTGGAGCGTGGGTCAGTAAATTTGCAGACAATACGAAGATTGTTGGAGTTGTGGATAGTGAGGAGGGCTGTTGTCGGCTGCAAAGAGACATAGATAGGATGCAGAGCTGGGCTGAGAAGTGGCAGATGGAGTTTAACCCTGAAAAGTGTGAGGTTGTCCATTTTGGAAGGACAAATATGAATGCGGAATACAGGGTTAACGGTCGGGTTCTTGGCAATGTGGAGGAGCAGAGAGATCTTCGGGTCTATGTTCATAGATCTTTGAAAGTTGCCACTCAAGTGGATAGAACTGTGAAGATGGCCTATGGTGTGCTCGCGTTCATTAGCAGAGGGATTGAATTTAAGAGCCGTGAGGTGATGATGCAGCTGTACAAAACCTTGGTAAGGCCACATTTGGAGTACTGTGTGCAGTTCTGGTCGCCTCTTTTAGGAAGGATGTGAAAGCTTTGGAAAAGGTGCAAAGGAGATTTACCAGGATGTTGCCTGGAATGGAGAGTAGGTCTTACGAGGAAAGGTTGAGGATGATCGGCCTTTTCTCATTAGAACGCAGAAGGATGAGGGGCGACTTGATAGAGGTTTATAAAATGATCAGGGGAATAGATAGAGTAGACAGTCAGAGACTTTTTCCCCGGGTGGAACAAACCATTACAAGGGGACATAAATTTAAGGTGAATGGTGGAAGATATAGAGGGGATGTCAGAGGTAGGTTCTTCACCCAGAGAGTAGTGGGGGCATGGAATGCACTGCCTGTGGAAGTAGTTGAGTCGGAAACATTAGGGACCTTCAAGCGGCTATTGGATAGATACATGGATTACGGTCGAATGATGGGGTGTAGATTAATTTGTTCTTAATCTAGGACAAATATTCGGCACAACATGGTGGGCTGAAGGGCCTGTTCTGTGCTGTATTTTTCTATGTTCTATGTTCTAAAACCTTGGTGTGTCTGAAAGGTTGTGAAGATTCCAGGTCGAAAGGTTTCCCTTGAGACTCTGTTGAGTTTTATTGGAACAGTTTCGGAAGCTGGGGGCAGAGAGGACAGAGCAGGATAGGGAAGTAAAATGATAAAATTCTTCCTATTCGACAAAGTGGTCACACTGTCTGCACCTGGTCCGCACAGCGAAGAGCAGGCCGCACCGTGAGCTGTGAATACCGTACAGTAAACTGTTTCCAAAATCCGTAAATAAATCATTTCACAAGGAAGGAGGGTTTGCGGCTATGAGCAGTGAGACGTGGAGAGGAGAGGATAGATTTCGCTTCTCGTCACGTGTCCTATGGAGGTGTTATCGTGGATGATACGCAAACACCACGTGTCACTCTGTACTGAGGTTTTACCTGTCCCCGGTGTTATGAAGGATGGGTCTGGCCTCGTTGCCGCGGAACAATGTGTTAGGGAAAGCACCTTTGACCACAGGGCAATGAAGCAGTGGTCTGCACGTCATGTCCTCGAGGCCCTCAGGGAAAAGGAGATCTTGGAGGATGTTGGATGGTTCCCTGAGCCGACTGTCAGTATCATCTGGCAGAACGCCTCATCACCAGAACTTACAAACAAGCACCAAAACCTAGCTTGGCTGGTGGTGAGAAGGGCCCTCCCCGTCAGATCCTTCATGTACACCCGAAGGCTCAGCGCCGTCGCACGCTGCCCTCGGAGTGGCTGTGGGGGAAATGAGACGGTCGCCCACCTCCTTGTGCCTTTACAAAGAAGGTCTGGAGAGAGATGCGGTGGTATTTGTCAAGGTTCACCCCGAGCAGCTCTGTGACACACTGTGCCCTACGGACTGTTTCCAGGGACACACGCCGAGACAAACATCAACTGCTGCTGGAAGGTCATCAACTCGGTGAAAGACGCTCTTTGGTCTGCCCGAAACTTGCTGATCTTCCAGCGCCAAGAATTGTCCTCGGCCGAGTGTTGCAGACTGGCACATTCCAAGGTCCAGGACTACGTGCTGAGGGACACACTCAGGCTTGGGGCAGCTGCCGCCAAGGCGCAATGGAGACAGGCCACTGTGTAGGGCCTTCCAGCCCTAGTGAACTGAGGGGGGTGGAACTGTATGGAACCCCCTCGGTCTGTAGGACTCACATTGAAAGCGTACATCAAAGTTGTGTTGAAGTACCTCAGAATGTAACGAGACAACCTTTTCACCATTTGTAATGACCATTTTGAAATGGCTGTAATTTTTTTTGACTACTGAAACAGCTCAAGATGCAATATGATGTATGCAGAGAAGCTGAATATTATCGCATTTGGTGTGAAAGCTAGTTTGAAATGTTTGGGATGTTCTTTCAGATATTTTAGGAGTAAAGTATGCTGTGGCTCTGGAGTCACCTGCAGGCCAGACCAGGTAAGGGCGGCAGCTTTCCTTCTGATGTGCCATCAATCAACACAAGATGAGTCGTGAACGAAACTGAGGCTTTAATAAGCTAAACAGAAAGCCTCCTGACCTCTGATCCCGAACTGAGGACAGGGTCGGAGGTCGGCCACCTTTATACCGAGCCCGAGGGGAGGCGGAGCCATCAGGCAGTGGTTTACTGCAATACATGTAATACAGTAACAGTTTACGACAATACATATGATTTACTAACAGTGGTTTCCCACACCTTCCCTAAAGGGTCATAATCATTATTAGTGTCACAAGTAGACCTACATTAACACTGCAATGAAGTTACTGTGAAAAGCCCCTAGTCGCCACATTCCGGTGCCTGTTCGGGTACACTGAGGGAGAATTCGGAATATTCTATTCACCTGAAAGCACATCTTTGGACTTGTGGGAGAAACCGGAGCACCCAGAGGAAACCCACGCAGGCACGGGGAGAACGTGCAGACTCCTCACAGACAGTGACCCAAGCCGGGAATCGAACCAGGGACCCTGGCCCAGTGTGGTGATCCAACCACTGTATATATGTGAGCTTGCAGTAGGGGGATGTATGGCCGAACCTGTACTACAGGTACTGCTTAACGCTGTGAAGCAACAGTGCTAACCACTGCGCCAACGTGCCGCTCATAATTTAGTGAAGCAGATGGGTTTTTACACCAGTTGGTGATATCTTCATGGTCATCATTACTTTATATTCCAGATTGAGAAACGGAATGTAAATTTCACAGCTGATTTTATGGGATTTTAACCTGTGCCCCGAGATGTTTAGTCTGGATCTCCGGATTACTAATCCAGTGACAGTCCCACTTGGCCACCATCTTGTCCCAAATTGATGTACAGAGAGATTTGGGAGTTCAGGTCCATTGTACCCTGAAGGTGGCAACGCAGGTTGATAGAGTGGTCAAGAAGGCATACAGCATGCGTGCCTTCATCGGACGGGGTATTGAGTACAAGAGTCGGCAGGTCATGTTACAGTTGTATAGGACTTTGGTTCGGCCACATTTGGAATACTGCGTGCAGTTCTGGTCGCCACATTACCAGAAGGATGCGGATGCTTTAGAGAGGGTGCAGAGGAGGTTCACCAGGATGTTGCCTGGTATGGAGGGGGCTGGCTATGAAGAAAGGTTGAGTAGATTAGGATTGTTTTCGTTGGAAAGACGGAGGTTGAGGGGGGGACCTGATTGAGGTCTACAAAATTATGAGAGGTATGGACAGGGTGGATAACAACAAGCTTTTTCCAAGAGTGGGGGTGTCAGTTACAAGGGGGCACGATTTCAAGGTGAGAAGGGGAAAATTTAAGGGAGATGTGCGTGGAATGTTTTTTACACAGAGGGTGGTGGGTGCCTGGAACGCTTTACCAGCGGAGGTGGTAGTGGGCAGCATGGTAGCATGGTGGTTAGCATAAATGCTTCACAGCTCCAGGGTCCCAGGTTCGGTTCTCCGGCTGGGTCACTGTCTGTGCGGAGTCTGCACGTCCTCCCCGTGTGTGTGTGGGTTTCCTCCGGGTGCTCCGGTTTCCTCCCACAGTCCAAAGATGTGTGGGTTAGGTGGATTGGCCATGCTAAATTGCCCGTAGTGTCCTAAAAAAAAAGTAAGGTTGGGGGGGGGGGGGGTTGTTGGGTTACGGGTATAGGGTGGATACGTGGGTTTGAGTAGGGTGATCATTGCTCGGCACAGCATCGAGGGCTGAAGGGCCTGTTCTGTGCTGTACTGTTCTATGTTCTATGTTCTAGGCGGGCACGATAGCATCATTTAAGATGCATCTGGACAGGTATATGAACGGGTGGGAACAGAGGGAAGTAGATCCATGGAAAATAGGCGACAGGTTTAGATAAAGGATCTGGATCGGCGCAGGCTGGGAGGGCCGAAGGGCCTGTTCCTGTGCTGTAATTTTCTTTGTTCTTGTTCTTTGTAAATCCCAACATGCTGCTGGGACATCTGACATGAAGTCCCTGTAATTTTGGATTGTGACTGGTGAACTTGTCCCAGTTCTTGTAACGGCTGTGAGTGAACTGGATTTGAGAGCGAGTGTGTTTGCAGCTTATAACAGCAGCAGCTGGACTATCTATTTATACATGCGTGAGATTGGTTGAAAAGTCACTGTTTGATTTATTTTACATTTAAATTGACCTCAGTTTGCGGTTTAACTTTTCCTCTCCGTGAATCCTGCATCGCCAGCCCGTTCAATCCCATCATTCCTCTGTTGCCACATGGAAAGACCGATCCCATCTCTCCCACTTTTCCGAAGTTACTATTGAAAATGCTTCCGCCACCGTCACATCTCTCTCATTGCCCTTCTCCGAACAGCTCCACACAAACAGTCACCCAAGGCTGGAATTGAACCCAGGTCCCTGGCACTGTGAGGCAGCAGTGCAAAGGAGATTTACCAGGATGTTGCCTGGAATGGAGTCTTACAAGGAAAGGCTGCTCGGCCTTTTCTCTTTCGAACGGAGAAGGATGAGGGGCGACTTGATCGAGGTTTATAAGATGATCAGGGGAATAGATAGAGTAGAGAGTCAGAGACTTTTTCCCCAGGTGGAACAAACCATTACAAGGGGACATAGATTTAAAGTGAATGGTGGAAGATATAGGGGGAATGTCAGAGGTAGGTTCGTTACCCAGAGAGTAGTGGGAGCATGGAGTGCACTGCCTGTGGAAGTAGTTGAGTCAGAAACATTAGGGACCTTCAAGCGGCAATTGGATAGGTACATGGATTACGGTCGAATGATGGGGTGTAGGTTAATTTGTTCTTAAACTAGGACAAAAGTTCGTGGTGGGCCGAAGGGCCTGTTTTGTGCTGTATTTTTCAATGTTCTATGATTTGCTGTTCTCCAACCATTGCAGCACAAAGGTCCAAACTGACACTGCTTTTCCCCATCCACCTTTCATCCGACACAAGTAACGCGCTGGAGTGAGCATGTTGCAGAGTGAAAAATGTGATGGAGTGAGGATGGGAATCCAGGGAAATTTGGTCCAGGGCGCTGCGGGTCCATGCACAGTGGAGAGGAGGAGAATGTGGACTTGGGAGCGAACAGGAAGTCCGGCTCCAGACATGACAAGTGATCTGGTAGAAGTGAACCTTTGTTGATATGGCAACACACGAGGGCAGTTTGCCCGCAGACTGTACCTCACTTGCGAGAGCTTCAGGGAGGGGTGAGACCTTCTGACAATTGATTTTACTCAGTGGAAATTCCACCATTCATACGAAGAATTAGGCAGCATGGACAGCACAGAAACACTCCAATCAACCCAACTGGTCCAGGCTGGGAGTTATACTCCACAAGAGCCTTCCCCCATCCTTCCCATTCCTTTTCATCTCACTACCTCAGCCTGGCCTTCAAACCCTGTCTCACTCAAGTGGTTTAATATATTCCGTTAAATATATTTAGGTGGATTGGCCATGCTAAATTGCCCGTAGTGTCCTAATAAAAGTAAGGTTAAGGTTGTTGGGTTACGGGTATAGGGTGGATACGTGGGTTTGAGTAGGGTGATCATGGCTCGGCACAACATTGAGGGCCGAAGGGCCTGTTTTGTGCTGTACTGTTCTATGTTCTATGTTCTATGTTCTATATCTATGCTATTTGCCGCAGTCACTCCATCTGGTAACAAGTTCCACATTCTTACTATTTTATCATAGAATCATAGAATTTACAGTGCAGATGTACAGGCCATTCGGCCCATTGAGTCTGCACCGGCTCCTGGAAAGAGCACCCTACCCAAGGTTAACACCTCCACCCTATCCCCATAACCCAGTAACCCCACCCAACACTAAGGGCAATTTTGGACACTAAGGGCAATTTATCATGGCCAATCCACCTAACCTGCACATCTTTGGACTGTGGGAGGAAACCGGAGCACCCGGAGGAAACCCACGCACACAGGGGGAGGATGTGCAGACTCCGCACAGACAGTGACCCAGCCGGGAATCGAACCTGGGACCCTGGAGCTGTGAAGCGATTGGGCTATCCAGAATGCTACCGTGCTGCCCACATTTTATGTGAAGAAGTTTCTTCTAAATTCTTTATTAGATTTCTGAGTGACCATTAGTGAGGTTCATTCATCCAGAGATGAGGGGTTTGACTTATGAAGATCGGTTGATCAGTGTATGCCTATGAGGGTGTCACGGTGACACAGTGGTTAGCACTGCTGCCTCATAGCGCCAGGGACCTGGGTTCAATTCCGGCCTCGGGTCACTGTCTGTGTGGAGTTTGCACTTTCTCCCCGTGTCTGCCTGGGTTTCCTCCGGGTGATCCGGTTTCCCCCCACAGTCCGACGATGTGCAGGTTAGGAGGATTGGCCATGCTAAATTGCCCCTTAGCGTGGGGTTGCAGGAATAGAATGGGCGATTGGGCCTGGGTAGGATGGTCTCTCGAAGGATTAGTGCAGACTCAATGGGCCGAATGGACTTCTTCTGCACTGGAGGGATCGTATGATAGACTCTTTAAGAGTTTAGAAGAGCAAGAGGAGATGTAATTGAGGTATATAACATGATAAAAAGTACTGACAAAGTAGACGTAGAACCAATGCTTCCGCTTGTGGGGCAATCTGGATGAGACGTCATCATTTTGGGTTGCGGACTTAAAACAGAGAGGAGGAGAAATTACTTCTCAAGGGTTGTGAATCTGTGGAATTCGCTACCCCAGAGTTCAGTGGATGCCAGGAAATTGAGTAAATTAAACGGGGAGATAGACAGATTTTTAATTAGTAATGGGGTTGAAGGGTTATGGATAACGGGCAGGAAAGTGGAGTTGGGGCCGAATGGAGATCAGCCAGGATCGTATTGAATGTTGGAGCAGGCTCGAGGGGCTGAATGGCCTCCTCCTTCTAGTCCTTATGTTTTATATTGAGGCATCTATTTTGATTTCCCTTGCAAGTGGAAACATCTATTCTACATCCGCACTATCGAAAGCCTCTGTAATTTTAAAGACACTGATCGGGCTGTACCTTGACCTTCCCTTTTCAAGAGCACAGTCTTCTCCGATCTATCGCATCCCTCAGTTCATTGTATCTTTTTCAGAATCCGGAGAACTGTGAACAGCCTGTTGATTTTAACGCTTGAACTCCCGCTGAATGGAGTGCTGAAGCAGGAGGGAAGAACTTGTCGAATCTCTCCTCTGGTCCTTACTTTTTCTTCGGAAAATCAACATCTTAAAATTGTACTGAGTCTGTCGGGAGTCGGCTGTGTGCGTCTTTTAGAGTCACAGAAAGAGGCTCTTCGGCCCATTGTGTCTATGCTGGCCGTCAATCACCTATCCATTCTAACCCCATTTTCCAGCATTTAGGCTGGAGCCTTGTGTGCTCGGGCGTTTCAACTGCTCATCAAAATGTTTCTTAAATGTTGTGAGGGTTCCCGTCACTACCACCCTATAGAACATAGAACATAGAACAGTACAGCACAGAACAGGCCCTTCGGCCCTCGATGTTGTGCCGAGCCATGATCACCCTACTCAAACCCACGTATCCACCCTATACCCGTAACCCAACAACACCCCCCCCCCCCATTAACCTTATTTTATTTTTTATAGGACACTACGGGCAATTTAGCATGGCCAATCCACCTAACCCGCACATCTTTGGACTGTGGGAGGAAACCGGAGCACCCGGAGGAAACCCACGCACACACGGGGAGGACGTGCAGACTCCGCACAGTGACCCAGCCGGGAACCGAACCTGGGACCCTGGAGCTGTGAAGCATTTATGCTAACCACCATGCTACCGTGCTGCACTTGGCTATCAGGCAGCGAGTTCCAGACTCCCACCACTCTCTGGGTGAAAATGTTTTTCTCCTCACGTCCCCGCTAAACCTCCTGCCGCCTGACCTTAAATCTATGCCCCCGGTTATTGGCCACCTCATCTAACGGGAAAAGTTCTTTCCTATCTACTCTCTCTATGTTCCTCATAATTTAGTCCACCTTATTCAGGTCCCCCCCAGGTCCCCCCCAGACAGAGTACTGGGCTAATGGGAAGATTCTTGGTAGTGTGGACCATCTCCATAGAACCCTGAAAGTTGCCACCCAGGTTGAGAGGGTTGTTAAGAAGGCGTACGGTGTGTTAACTTTTATTGGTAGAGGGATTGAGTTTCGGAGCCATGAGGTCATGTTGCAGCTGTACAAAACTCTGGTGTGGCCGCATTTGGAGTATTGCGTGCAGTTCTGGTCGCCACATTATAGGAAGGATGTGGAAGCATTGGAAAGGGTGCAGAGGAGATTTACAAGGATGTTGCCTGGTATGGAGGGAAGTTCTTATGAGGAAAGCCTGAGGGACGTGAGGCTGTTTTCGTTAGAGAGAAGAAGGTTAAGAGGTGACTTAATTGAGGCATACAAGATGATCAGAGGATTAGATAGGGTGGACATCGAGAGCCTTTTTCCTCGGATGGTGATGTCCAGTACGAGGGGACATAGTTTTAAATTGAGGGGAGATAGATATAGGACAGATGTCAGAGGTAGGTTCTTTACTCGGAGAGTAGTAAGGGCGTGGAATGCCCTGCCTGCAACAGTAGTGGACTCGCCAACACTAAACGCATTCAAATGGTCATTGGATAGGTATATGGACGCTAAAGGAATAGTGTAGAGGGACTTTAGAGGGGTTTCACAGGTCGGCGCAACATCGAGGGCCGAAGGGCCTGTACTGCGCTGTAATGTTCTATGTTCTCTGCTCCAAGGGAAACCACCCAGCTTCTCTTCAAAGCTGAAATGCTCCAGCCCAGGCAACATCCTGGTGATTAATCTCTGCACCTTCTCCAGTCCAATCAAATCTTCCCGAAAGTTTGGTGGCCCGAATTACACACAATACTCTAGTTGTGAGCTAACAAGCATTTTTTTACGAGCTCCATCTTGACCTCTCTTCTCTTATATTCTGTGCCTCGGCTAATAAAGGCACATGCCTCCTTAACCATCTTATCGACCTGTCCAGCTGCCTTCAGGGACCTATGGACATGCAGCCTGTGAATTCTGCCCAAGGAGCAGAATGTTTGTCCTGAATGGTGAAAGATTCTTAACAATGGAGGATCGGGAGAGTCTGAAAGCACCAGAGATTTTTTCTCCGAGCTGATATGTCTGTGTCACTTTGAGGATTCTGGGAGATGTCAATTTAGCATGGGCAATCTACTTAACCGGCACATCTTTGGACTGTGGGAGGAAACCGGAGCACCCGGAGGAAACCCACGCAGACACAGGGAGAGCGTGCAGACTCCACACAGACAGTGACACAGCGGGGAATGGAACCCGGGTCACTGGTGCTGTGTGGCAGCAGTACTAACGACTGTGCCGGCGTGCCACCCACTCCCCTCTCCCACATTCTCTCTCCCAAACCTCTCTTGCACTCTGACTCTCCCACTCTGCCTCTCCTATTCCCTCTTTCCCACTCCCCCTCTCCGACTCTTTACTTCCACTCTGCCTCTCCTATTCCCTCTCTCCCACTCCCTCTTTACCGCTTCCTCTCTCTCTCTCCTGCTGTCCTTCTACCCCTCTCCCGTTCCCTCCTCCCTGCTCCTTTCTCACTGGCCAATACTTTCCGTCTCTCTGTTCCTTTTAAACCATTCTTAAAAACTCACATCTTGGGCCAAGCTTTTTGTTAACATTCTTAATATTTCCTCCTTTGGTTTAGTGTCCGTTTTTCTGATGCATCTCTGACAGACAATGGAACATTTTTCTATTCCATGTAACAGTGCTGTATAAATACAAGGTATTGCCTCACAGTTCCAGGGACCCGATTCTGGCCTTGGGTCACTGTGTGTGAAGTTTGCACGTTTTCCCCGTGTCTGCGTACGTATCCTCCGGGTGCTCCGGTTTCCTCCCACAGTCCAAAGATGTGCAGGTTAGGTGGACTGGCCATGCTAAATTGCTCCTTTGTGTCCAAAAGGTTATGTGGGGTTACGGGGATCGGTTGAAGACATGGGCTTAAATAGGGTGCTCTTTTCAAGGTCAGGTGCAAACCTGATGGGCCGAATGGCCTCCTTCTGCACTGTAGATTCTATGATAACGGTAGCATGGTGGTTAGCATAAATGCTTTACAGCTCTAGGGTCCCAGGTTCGATTCCAGGCTGGGTCACTGTCTGTGCGGAGTCTGCATGTCCTCCCCGTGTGTGCGTGGGTTTCCTCCGGGTGCTCCGGTTTCCTCCCACAGTCCAAAGATGTGCAGTTAGGTGGATTGGCCATGATAAATTGCCCGTAGTGTCCTAAAAAGTAAGGTTAGGGGGGTGGTTGTTGGGTTACGGGTATAGGGTGGATACGTGGGTTTGAGTAGGGTGATCAGTGCTCGGCACAACATCGAGGGCCGAAGGGCCTGTTCTGTGCTGTATTGTTCTATGTTCTATGTTCTATAACGTCTATTATTTGTGAACGTTTGTTATTATCTGGTTGGAAGATACTGGCGGATGAAGGTTTAACGTGTGAATGATAGTCTTTCAGACCCGATGTTTTAATGGAGGTGTTAAACTGTCTACTTCAGGTAAGGTAACGGCCGGTGGGAGGGATACTCTGCGATGTGGCAAGTGCTTTAGATTTATTGTCACATGTACTGAGGTACAGTGAAAAGTATTGTTCTGAGCACAGTCCAGGCAGATCATTCCATGCATGAAAAAACATAGGACACACGATAATTAGGGGCTGGTTTAGCTCACCAGGCTAAATCGCTGGCTTTTAAAGCAGACCAAGCAGGTCAGCAGCACGGTTCGATTCCCGTACCAGCCTCCCCGGACAGGCGCCGGAATGTGGCGACTAGGGGCTTTTCACAGTAACTTCATTGAAGCCTACTCGTGACAATAAGCGATTTTCATTTCATTCATTTCAATTACACAATGTAAATACACATACAGATATCGTTTGATTTGATTTGATTTATTTTCACATGTACTGAAATACAGTGAAAAGTATTTTTCTGCGGCCGAGGGAACGTACACAGTACGTACATAGTAGACACAAGAATAATCAACAGAGAACATTGACAAATTAACCTTACACTACGGGCAATTTAGCATGGCCAATCCACCTAACCCGCACATCTTTGGACTGTGGGAGGAAACCGGAGCACCCGGAGGAAACCCACGCACACACAGGGAGGACGTGCAGACTCCACACAGACAGTGACCCAGCCGGGAATCGAACCTGGGACCCTGGAGCTGTGAAGCATTGATGCTAACCACCATGCTACCGTGAGGCTACATGAGCAAGAGCAGCATAGGGCGTCGTGAATAGTGTTCTGACAGGGAACAGATCAGTCCGAGGGGGAGTCGTTGAGGAGTCTTGTAGCTGTGGGGAGAAAGCTGTTCCTATGTCTGGATGTGCGAGTCTTCAGACTTCTGTACCTTCTGCCTGATGGAAGGGTCTGGAAGAAGGCAATGCCTGGGTGGGAGGGGTCTCTGATAAAGCTGTCTGACTTCCCGAGGCAGCGAGAGGGGAAGCGTACGGAGTGTAGTAATAGTCAGTCGAGAAGATGTGTGGAGAGGTCAGATCAATCCGTAAGAAGGTCATTCGGGAGTCTGGTAACAGCGGGGAAGAAGCTGTTTTTGAACCTGTTAGTACGTGTTCTCAGACTTTTGTACCTCCTGCCCGATGGAAGAGGTTGGAAAAGAGAATAACCCGGGTAGGAGGGGTCTTTGATTATGCTGCCCGCTGTCCCAAATTTCCGCCTGAAATTACTCCAGTAATTTCTCAGACAATATACCCCGTTGGACACTGGTATTCCTTTTAATGTCCCACTAGCACGTTTGCAATTAATAAGGATCCTGCTGCTGCCTACAACTCGCTGTTCCGATCTGGACACAGGAGCTCAGTCATTTATCACTAAGCTGGTTTGCCAACCCAAAGGTGGAACAGATAGCTGTTATTTTCAGACTCATTTGTCGGTGCTTTTCGCGAAAAAAGGGTTGAGTTGCCAATTCTGCGAGTCCTTGAGAGAGAACTTTGAAAGAAAATTTAAATAAGCGCCTCGCTGCAAAGGGGAATTGCTTTAATCATCTCTCGTTCTCCTTTCATCAAAGACAGCTGTGTACAGTTAAAGGTTCCCCAGATCTTGAATGGAAGAAGTTGCACATGCACAGCAGCTTTCACAACAGGAGGATCGTCCAAACTGTTTTGTCACCTGAGGCTGTGTTAGGCTGCAGTTACTCTTCGACTGCCGGGAAATGTGGTAGCCAATTGTACACAGCAAGATCCCACAGTCCGCTATGTTAGAAATGACCTGCTCATTTTATTGTTCAGCTGGTTAAGTAATGAAAATTGGCCCAGGCACATGGAGGGAACACACAAAGACGGCACCGCGACACAGTGGTTAGCACTGCTGCCTCACAGCGCCAGGGACCCGGGTTCAATTCTGACCTTGGGTGACTGTGTGGAGTTTGCACTTTCTCCCCGTGTCATAGAAGACAGGGGGTTGCAGTAGAAGGGTGCTTTTCTGAATGAAATGAAAATCGCTTATTGTCACGAGTAGGCTTCAATGAAGTTACTGTGAAAAGCCCCTAGTCGCCACATTCCGGCGCCTGTTCGGGGAATCGAACCGTGCTGCTGGCCTGTTTGGTCTGCTTTAGAAGCCAGAGATTTAGCCCAGTGTGCTAAACTAGCCCTTGGTGGTCTGTGACTAGTGTGCCGTAGGGATCAGTGTTGGGACCGTTGCTGTTTGTAATATATATAAACGATTTGGAGGAAAATGTAACTGGTTTGATTAGACATAGAATTAGACATAGGATTTACAGTGCAGAAGGAGGCCATTCGGCCCATCGAGTCTGCACCAGCCCTTGGAAAGAGCACCCCACAAAAGCCCACACCTCTGCCACATACCCGTAACCCAGCAACCCCACCCAACCCCTTTGGACACTAAGGGCCAGTCCACCTAACCTGCACACCTTTGGACTGTGGGAGGAAACCGGAGCACCCGGAGGAAACCCACGCACACACGGGGAAAACGCGCAGACTCCACACAGACATTGACCCAAGCCGGGAATCGAACCTGGGACCCTGGAGCTGTGAAACGACTGTGCTAGCCACTGTGTTACCGTGCTGCCCATAAGTATGTTTGCAGACGATATAAAGGTTGGTGGAATTGCGGATAGTGAACAGGACTGTCAGAGGATACAGCAGAGTATAGATCGGTTGCAGACTTGGGCGGAGAGATGGCAGATGGAGTTTAATCCGGACAAATGTGAGTAATGCATTTTGGAAGGTCTAATGCAGGTGGAAATTATACAGTAAATAGCAGAATCCTTAGCAGTATTGACAGGCAGAGGGATCTGGGTGTACAGGTCTACAATTCACTGAAAGTGGCAAAGCAGGTGGAGATGGTAGTCAAGAAGGCATACGGCATGCTTGCCTTCATCACTCGGGGTATTATAGAATTGTTTTCATAGATCATAGAATTTACAGTGCAGAAGGAGGCCATTCGGCCCATCGAGTCTGCACCAGCTCTTGGAAAGAGCACCCTACCCAAGCCCACACTCCCACCCTAGCCTCATAACCCAGTAACCCCACCCAACACTAAGGGCAATTTTGGACACTAAGGGCAATTTATCATGGCCAATCCACCTAACCCGCACATCTTTGGACTGTGGAGGAAACCGGAGCACCCGGAGGAAACCCACGCACACACGGGGAGAATGTGCAGACTCTGCACAGACAGTGACCCAAGCTGGGAATCGAACCTGGAATCCTGGAGCTGTGAAGCAATTGTGCTAACCACTATGCTACCGTGCTGCCCGATTGAGTTTTGAATATAAGAATTGGCAAATCATGCTGCAGCTGTATAGAACCTTAGTTAGGCCACACTTAGAGTATAGTGTTCAATTCTGGTCGCCACACTACCAGAAGGATGTGGAGGCTTTAGAGAGGGTGCAGAAGAGCTTTACCAGGATGTTGCCTGGTATGGAGGGCATTAGCTATGATGGAAGTTTGGAGAAATTTGGTTTGTTCTCACTGGAATGACAGAGGTTGACGGGCGATGTGATAGAGGTCTACAAAATTATGAGAGGCATAGACAGAGCGGATAGTCAGAGGCTTTTCCCCAGGGTAGAGGGGTCAATTACTAAGGGACATGATGTGGAGATGCCGGCGTTGGATTGGGGTGAGCACAGTAAAAAGCCAGGTTATAGTCCAACAGGTTTGTTTTGAATCACTAACTTTCGGACCGACAGCTAGTGATTCTAAACAAACCTGTTGGACTTTAACCTGGTGTTGGAAGACTTCTTACTAAGTGACATAGGTTTAAGGTGCGAGGGGCAAAGGTTAGAGGAGATGTGCAAGGGAAGTATTTTACACAGAGGGTAGTGGGTGCCTGGAACTCGCTGCCGGAGGAGGTGGTGGAAGCAGGGATGGTTGTGATGTTTAAGGGGCATCTTGACAAACACATGAGTAGGGTTAGAGAATCGTCAGTGACGTGCCACTCCGATAGAGGGACGCGATTCGCCGGCGACTGGAGAATCAGCGCTAATCGCGCCCGCGCAGTCAATGCGGCGCTGTTCAGGTTCCGCTGAAAGAGGCCCCCGCAGTGATTCTCCGCAGTCGACTGGCCGACTTCCCGCCGGGTTCTCCCGAGTCCCGATGGTGTGGTTCCAACCTGGTACCACCTGGCTGGAGCTCGGACCTGCGGACGCGGTGGCCATGCTGGTGGGGAGGAGGGGGGGGGGGGGGATTTGACTCTATGGGGGGCCTCCACGCCCTCCAGGCCTGTGATTGGGGGCTGTCTATCGGCAGGAGCATGTGATCTGGAGGGGCCCTACCTCCTTCCGTGCGGGCCCGCTGTAGGTCTCCGCCATGTTGCGCCACGCCGGTGCGGAGATGGCTGTTGCGCGCGTGTGCGGACCCGCGCCAGCGGTGCTGGGCCGCCTTTCTGCGCCGGAGCAGCGTGCAGCATTCTGGCACCATGCTCGCCCCCTGAGGACCGCTGAGTCGCTGGGCCAGGAGGCCCGTTGTCTCCGGTGTTTATGCCAGCGTCAACACTTGGCCGGGATTTCGGAGAATCCCGTCCATGGACTCTGGACATGTGGAAGGTCCAAAGATGTGCACGTTAGGTGGATTGGGCATGCTAAATTGCCCCTTAGCATTCAAAGGTTAGATGGGGTTCCAGGGATAGGGTGAGGGAGTGGTGCTCTTTCAGATAGTCAGTGTTGACCGATGGACCGAATGGCCTCTTTCTGCACTGTTGGGCTTCTATCGTTCTCTGAAATTGACCAGAAAGGGCAGATGGTCTGAAAATCCGGCAACTCTGACAGCGCAGTGAGCCATTGGTGCTGCATGGGACCCGTGACCTTCTGTGAAGCGAGATAGCAACTGATAGCTCCGGAATTGCCTCTTGAAATGTGAAGAATTTGTCAAACAGAATTTATTCAAGCCATACAGCCTCTTGCGATGTGTGAGCAGCTGGGGTTGTGTTGGATTGGGAGGCAATGTGTTTCCAATAGCTGCATGGAGCATTCACACAGTGGAGGAATTAAGTCATTGAAAGACCAATCTAGGCACTTGCTATCCGAGAACTCTCCTGTGTAGGGACTGGAAGCTGGATTCCCTGAGCTGCGTGTTTCTGGAAGCGTTCGCTGCCGGCGGTATTCCACACTCCAGCCACTTTCCAATGGTGTTTCCCATTGAAGCCACTGGTATGACCCCGGGAAATCTGTGGGTGGGGATGGGCTGCCGGCAGGAACAGGGACCAGAGAATTCCGGCCTAGCTTTCTGATGACCTCGTTACTGGGTACAAACAATCCGACACCCAGTGAAAATGCACCTGACGGATTGATTGGGACACGTACAAGTTTGTTGCATTGATCTAAGAAAAACCTACCAGCAGGACTATTATCTCATTTGTGGTTTCGAGTCTCTGGTCATTCGTTAAATGAAAAGTGAAAAGGGGGCAGCAGGGTAGCATGGTGGTTAGCATAAATGCTTCACAGCTCCAGGGTCCCAGGTTCGATTCCCGGCTGGGTCACTGTCTGTGTGGAGTCTGCACGTCCTCCCCCTGTGTGCGTGGGTTTCCTCCGGGTGCTCCGGTTTCCTCCCACAGTCCAAAGATGTGCGGGTTAGGTGGATTGGCCATGCTAAATTGCCCGTAGCGTCCTAATGAAAGTAAGGTTAAGGGGGGGTGTTGTTGGGTTACGGGTATAGGGTGGATACGTGGGTTTGAGTAGGGTGATCATGGGTCGGCACAACATTGAGGGCCGAAGGGCCTGTTCTGTGCTGTACTGTTCTATGTTCTATGTTCTAATGTGGAAAACCTGTGAGAAATTGCGTGTTAATTCAACGCTCCTGAACAAGTAAATGGTGGTTCAACAGCAGCCCTTGTGTTTAATTTTCCATTTTAATTGTTTGATTTGCATGCTCTTGCTTCTCGATCTCTTTCCCATTCTCCCAGAGAAGGAGATTATAATCACTGACCCCTCCCGTCAACTCCCGCCTGAAGATGCGCTGCCTCGTGGTCGCACTGCTTGAAAACCAATGAAATGTGTGATCTCTTATAGAACATAGAACATTACAGCGCAGTACGGGCCCTTCGGCCCTCGATGTTGCGCCGACCTGTGAAACCATCTGAAGCCTATCTGACCTACACTATTCCATTTTCATCCATATGTCTATCCAGTGACCACTTAAAGCCCTTAAAGTTGGCGAGTCTACTATTGTTGCAGGCAGGGCGTTCCACACCCCTACTACTCTCTGAGTAAAGAAACTGCCTCTGACATCTGTCCTATATCTACTACCCCTCAATTTAAAGCTATGTCCCCTCGTGTTGGTCATCACCATCCGAGGAAAGAGACTCTCACTGTCCACCCTATCTAACCCTCTGACTATCTTATATGTCTCTATTAAGTCACCTCTCAGCCTTCTCCTCTCTAACGAAAACAACCCCAAGTCCCTGAGCCTTTCCTCGTAAGACCTTCCCTCCATACCAGGCAACATCCTAGTAAATCTCCTCTGAACCCTTTCCAAAGCTTCCACATCCTTCCTATAATGTGGTGACCAGAACTGCACGCAGTCACCACATTATAGGAAGGATAGGAAGGTCAGCCATTTTGATCCTGAGGTCAATGGTGTCACTGCTCAGGCCACCAAGGGCTTTTGCTGCCAATGTCCTGAAGTTAAAACTCACCATTATTCTTAGAATTCCCCCTATACCAAAAAGGGCCGACATTCTAAATGGTGAACAGGGATTCTCACTCCCTGACTCCGATGCAGGCTTCGGTGGGTGCCATTCAGGTCAAACTATATTTTCAAGTTATCCCCCGGTATAATCCATACCTTCACCGAAGATTTTATCTACTTAGCACTTAGTAGCATCGATGTCCTGGGTTCTGCATTGCTAAGTATGTAAAGTAGACTTTAGGAATAACCACTGTTTCATGTTAAATTAAGTTATTTTATTATAATTTTTTATTTTAAAAGCTGCAAACACTTTCTTTACAGAAGGGTATAAAGATCTTGCTTCTGGATCCTGCTGGTTGGTTGAAGGGACCTTCAGGCCCACCTTGGCAATCAATCTTCTTTAAAGTCTGGTCTTCTTGAGATGTGTTTGCTGGTTAGCTCTGTTGCTGTGTCTTGTCGATCCCATGTATTGAGCTATAAGAGCTGGCTCTGCTGGCTATCTCTCAGCTGACTCTGACTCCTGTTTAAATTCTAGTCTTCCTTAGATGTATAGCTGTTTAAGCTCGGCTGCTTGTCTCATCTTTCCCATGACCGAGCTGTGAAAGCTGAATATGCTTCTCCCCTCTCTCCGCTCTCTGAGTTCTGGTTCTCCTTCTGCTTCTGGTCTCTGGGTTTATATCCTCTTTCTTACAGTTATTCAGTTTTTATGATCCTATTGTAAATTAACTTATTTCACTTTGATTGCAAAAAGTATCTTTGATCTAAACATTCTAATACAACTAAGTATTCATTTTGGGCATAACCTCACCTCTCAAATCTGATTACATTGTCCTTTGTGATGTTCAAAGTTCCTTTGTGATATTCAAAAAATGCTTTGGTTTCAAGAGGTGTTACTTTTAATTCCTGTGATTTCAATAGTTTAATTTTCCAATTGTCCCCAGCTCATAACTTTGCCTTTGATTTTGACTTTAAATTATGTTTCTTGTAGACAGGTTGTCTCCAATTTTCTTTTAATTTACTTGATGTTTGTAGAATTTCACACTTAGAATTGTTAGCAAATTCAACTGAACCTCATTCTTTCCTTTCCAGCTGTTTACTAAGAAAGTTAATTTCAATGAAGGTGTGAAACCTTTGCTTTTAACTGTATGCTAAAATTTCACTTGATTGTGACTTGAAAGACCTGCCTGTTTTAAACATTTGTCACTTAATTCAATTGAAACTCTCATCCATGCTTTTCCAGATGCTTCCTAAGATAGTTACATTCAATGAAGGCGTGAGCCATTGTTTTAGCTTAATACATGAATCCTGTGTGTTTGCTAAGGCTCCTTGTGAGTAATAATCTGCATTTTATAATCCTGTCCTTTGCAGCTGCTATTAACCTTTTGTGGGATCTTTCCCTGTATCCTCTCAGACCAGATATTGCCAGACTTCCATGTTTCAAATGACACATTTTCTGTATCTTCAACAACAGTCCCAGATGACATTGTGATGGATTTTTCCCACCTTGCCCGCTGTAAGATCGCCACGGGTTGGACGCGGACCATGTAAAGGTCCATTTACCACGGATGGGAATTTCTGGTCACTGGGGCGAGTGCGGCCAGAGAATGCCGCCCATTGCTGTGGAAACGACATTGCTGTTCAAATGGGAGTTCAATGTTAATGTAAAGGATTTGAGTGCTATTTGTCTCTAAAGCTAGCTAAAGTAAAGCAGTGTGCATATTGCCAACCTGTGGTACTGGCGAGAGATGAGGCAAGAGGAGATGTAAACCCAGAATTTAGACAGACTCATGAAATGCATTGTGACCGTTAATGATAGCGTGGCATCAAGGAATCGTTCTCTAATTAATGAACACATCCTGGCTTCAGCTGGTAACTCCACTTTGCAATGCGCCCAGCTACAACTTGCCCATCGCACTACTGTCTGTAGCTCAGTGACCATAGAATTGTTACAGTGAACCGTGTCTGCAACAGCTCCGCCAGGTGAGCATTATGACTTAGATCAATCCAGTTTGCTGCCATATTTGCTCCGTGTTTGGAGCCTAAGCGCAGTTAATGGGCGCCAGCGTCCGGCCATTCGCGCAGATGGGCCAATCCGGTGCCAGTCTCATTTACAGAACGAGCCTGGAGGATTCCGCCGCCAACCAGTCGGCCAACTCCACCACCAACCAACCATGCTGGGGAGGGGTGGGAGGGACGGAGAGTTCCACCTGCAGACATGAGGCCATTAGACATCGGAACAGAATTAGGCCATTTGGCCCATCGAGTCTGCTCCACCATTCAATCATGGCTGATATGTTACTCATCCCAATTCTCCTGTCTTCTCTCCATAACCCCTGACCCCCTTATTAATCAAGAACCTATCTATCTCTGTCTTAAAGACACTCAGTGATTTGGCCTCCACAGCCTTCTGCGGCAAAGAGTTCCACAGATTCACCTCCCTCTGGCTGAAGAAATTCCTCCTCATCTCAGTTTTAAAGGATCGTCCCTTCAGTCTGAGGCTGTGCCCTCAGGTTCTAGTTTCTCCTATTGGTGGAAACATCCTCTCCATGTCCACTCTATCCAGGCCTCGCAGTATCCTGCAAGCTTCAATAAGATCCCCCCTCATCCTTCTAAACTCCGACGAGTACAGGCCCAGAGTCCTCAACCGCTCCTCATATAATAAGCCCTTCATTCCAGGGATCATTCTTATGAACCTCCTCTGGACCCTCTCCAAGGCCAGCACATCCTTCCTTAGATACGGGGCCCAAAACTGCTCACAATACTCCAAATGGGGTCTGACCAGGGCCTTATACAGCCTCTGATGTACATCCCTGCTCTTGTATTCTAGCCCTCTCGACATAAATGCTAACATTGCTTTTGCCTTCCTAACTGCCGACTGAACCTGCAGTGAATCCTGAACTGGGACTCCCAAGTCCCTTTGTGCTTCTGTATCCTGAAGCCTTTTCCCATTTAGAAAATAGTCTATTCCCCTATTCTTTCTACCAAAGTGCACAACCTCACACGTTTCTACATTGTATTCAATCTGCCACTTCTTTGTCCGCTCTCCTCGCCTGTCCAGGCCCTTCTACAGCCGCTCTGAGGATAGATTGATGGGAGTCAATCCGTCAAGTGTATTTCGGCAAGCAATAAGAAATATTTATAGGAACGAGTCATAAATGTCCCATTGTTACAATATATTTTTGATTGATGGGTAATGCGAAGGAAATATTGACTGCGCCAGTTTCTCTTGTGAGCTATGTGTTGGGCCGTTATATTGGATTTTATAGTGTGAGTGATGATCGTGCTCCATCAACGGTGTTGGGAGGTGAAGTTGACCTCGTGAAAAAGGAGGAATGGAAATATTCCAAAGACGTGCAGGTTAGGTGGATTGGCCATGATAAATTGCCCTTAGTGACCAAAAAGATCTCCAGTCGCCAGAGAATCGCGTCCCGCCGTCGGAGTGGCATGGCAGGGATTTCCCGCATCACCAACGGTTCTCCGACCCTTGGAGAATCCAGGCCCACATCTCTCTACCTCTTCATTCACCTGAGGAAGGAGCAGTGCTCCGAAAGCTAGTGTTTGAAACAAACTCTGTTGGACTTTAACCTGGTGTTGTAAGACTTCTTACCAAAAAGGTTAGGAGGGGCTATTGGATTATAGGGATAGGGTGGCAGTGAGGGCTTAAGTGGGTCAGTGCAGACTCGAAGGGCCAAATGGCCTCCTTCTGCACTGTATGTTCTATGTTCTATATGGCCAAGTCGCTTTAAAACTCGGAGGAAATTATGTTTACATGATATTTCAAAATGTAACTGTTTAAGAAATCAAATAAAAGTCAGTCCTTATCTCATTGTATTTCCATCTTGTGTACATGTCATTTTGATGTACGCAAAGTACTGAAGTCTAATTTATAAAGTGTGTTCGGTACCACCTTTTCAATTCTGTTGTGAGCATGAGTAGCCATAGATGATAATACTTCATGATCTTCAGGGTGTAGTTCAGGGGGAAAGTACGAAGCACAGTCCAAAGATGTGCAGGTTAGGTGGATTGGCCATCCTAAATTGCCCTTAGTGTCCAAAATTGCCCTTAGTGTTGGGTGGGGTTACTGGGTTAAGCGGATAGGGTGGAGGTGTGGACCTTGGGTAGGGTACTCTTGCCAAGAGCCGGTGCAGACTCGATGGGCCGAATGGCCTCCTTCTGCACTGTAAAAATTCTATGAAATCACAAATGAAGCTGAAAGATTGAAGAAGAAGCTCAAAGATTTAAGAAGGGAGATTAAGCACAGGGAAGAAATATGGCGTGAAGAGATGAATGAATACATCTAAAAGCATGTGATAAATAAGCGTGAAAGAGGTTACAAGTATTGACTTCTAAAAGCACTAAAAGATCACTTCCCAGTTCTTTATCAAAAAGCATTAAACTCTCGCCTGAAATCCTCACTGGAAACTGACACCACACTGACAAAAGCCCCAGAGATGTTTTTTCATTCATTTATGGGATGTGAGCGTCGCTGGTTAGAACAAAGAACAAAGAAAATTACAGCACAGGAACAGGCCCTTCGGCCCTCCCAGCCTGCGCCGATCCAGATCCTTTATCTAAACCTGTCTCCTATTTTCCAAGGTCTACTTCCCTCTGTTCCCGCCCGTTCATATACCTGTCTAGATGCCTCTTAAATGATGCTATCGTGCCCGCCTCTACCTCCTCTGCTGGTAAAGCATTCCAGGCACCCACCACCCTCTGCGTAAAAAACTTTCCACGCACATCTCCCTTAAACTTTCCCCCTCTCACCTTGAAATCGTGACCCCTTGTAACTGACACCCCCACTCTTGGAAAAAGCTTGTTGCTATCCACCCTGTCCATACCTCTCATAATTTTGTAGACCTCAATCAGGTCCCCCCTAAACCTCCTTGCCAACGAAAACAATCCTAATCTACTCAACATTTCTTCATAGCTAGCACCCTCCATACCAGGCAACATCCTGGTGAACCTCCTCTGCACCCTCTCCAAAGCATCCACATCCTTCTGGTAATGTGGCGACCAGAACTGCACGCAGTATTCCAAATGTGGCCGAACCAAAGTCCTATACAACTGTAACATGACCTGCCAACTCTTGTACTCAATACCCCGTCCGATGAAGGCAAGCATGCTGTATGCCTTCTTGGCCACTCTATCCACCTGCGTTGCCACCTTCAGGCCAGGCTTTCTTGCCCATCCCTAGTTGCCCTTCAGAAGATGGTGATGAGATGCCTCCTTGAACGGCTTCAGCCCTTTAGGTGTAGGTACACCCACTGTGCTGTTAGGGAGGGAGTTTCAGGACGTTGCCCCAGTGATAGCAAAGGAACAGTGAGATATTTTCAAGTCGGGATGGTGAGTGACTTGGAGGGGAACCTCCAGGTGGTGGGGTTCCCAGGTATCTGCTGCTCTTGTCCTTCTAGATGGTGGTGGTTGTGGGTTTGGAAGGTGATGTCTAAGGAACCTTGGTGAGTTACTGCAGCGCTTCTTGTGTATGGTACGTACGGCTGCTACCATTCGTCGGTGTTGGAGGGAGTGAATGTTTGTGGAAGGGGTAGACATCAAGCGGACTGCTTTGTTCTGGATGGTGTTGAGCTTCTTGAGTGTTGTTGGAGCTGCGCTCATCCAGGCAAGTGGAGAGTATTCCATCACACTCCTGACTTGTGCCTTGTAGATGGAGCACAGGCAGTCTCTAAGATTGGAAGCCCTGGACCTTCACAGATCGATATTTATCTTCAAGTATGCAATACGTTTTCCTGTTTAAATTTTGTTAATCCATTTCTGAAGAACGAGTTTCCAATGTTGTGCTATACTTGTACCCAAGATCTACAAACTATCTGTGACATCTGCAATCGCCAGGCACACGTTGCCAGCTGTCTTTCCCTGAAATTCTTCTGTGACAAAATTCACGGTTCAAAATAAATTCCGCCTAACCATCTTCCGGCTTGTCCTCAGCATCAATGGGACCCAAAACCGACAACTGTGATGAGGCTGGAACTGGGCAAAGGTTGATGCTGAGGCTCCAGAAAAGGACACCAAATGGAACAGCCTGTTGGTTATCTGTCACCCTGTGGGTGCTTGAGCCAGAGGGGCTTGGCACTGCGACGGGCGTACTGTGAAACACAGTTCAGTTCTCCGTTGCTTTCCATTCTCAATGTTAATGGAGCAGTACAGGCAGAAGTACATCCCTTGCAAGCGAGACATTTGGCCAAAGTGAAGAATCCCGGAACTCTGCCGTGCTTGTCAGTATGTGCTTTATTGAAAATTGATGGGGGCCCACAGGCAGTTGTGCTAATTTTAGCCAGAATTTACCTCAGTGGTTTCGCTGCGTTCCGCAGACCCTTCCATCTGTATAGCATAAAGATGCCTCGACATGACTTGATATTTTGTATGAAAGGTGCGCATCGGGCAGCACGGTGGCGCAGTGGTTAGCACTGCAGCCTCACGATGCCGAGGACCCAGGTTCGATCCCGGCTCTGGGTGACTGTCCGTGTGGAGTTTGCACATTCTCCCCCATTTTGTGTGGGTTTCGCCCCCACAACCCAAAGATGTGCAGGGTAGGTGGATTGGCCACACTAAATTGCCCCTTAATTGGAATAAATGAATTAGGTACTCGAAATTTATTTTTAAAAATGAAACAAGGAGCAGCACGGTAGAATTGTGGATAGCACAATGGCTTCACAGCTCCAGGGTCCCAGGTTCGATTCTGGCTTGGGTCACTGTCTGTGCGGAGTCTGCACATCCTCCCCGTGTGTGCGTGGGTTTCCTCCGGGTGCTCCGGTTTCCTCCCACAGTCCAAAGATGCACAGGTTAGGTGGATTGGCCATGCTAAATTGCCCTTAGTGTCCAAAATTGCCCTTAGTGTTGGGTGGGGTTACTGGGTTATGGGGATAGGGTGGAGGTGTTAACCTTGGGTAGGGTGCTCTTTCCAGGAGCCGGTGCAGACTCGATGGGCTGAATGGCCTCCTCTGCACTGTAAATTCTATGTATCTATGTATAAGGAACATGCATTACTACCAAAGGACGTGGCGAATTTAAGAATTACGAGGGGCTTTACTGACAGAACGAAGCATTTGTTTTACACAATATAGATGTTCTCTGGCAGTGGATTATTCCAGGAAATAGCACTATAGTTCCAGAATTAAATGGAAAGAAAGACAATAATGCTTTCCAGGTACATTTCAATTAGAAAATAATATTTTAAAATCAGATTTCCGAGATTGCAGGTGGGCGTAATGGATGGAGAGAGAGATGATATTTGTATCTCTGCCCCCCTCTTCTCGAGACTGAGTACACTCTCCTCGTCGCTGTTGGGTTGTGGGTGTGAAGACGTGCTTTCAGGCAGCACTACAAGTCCATCTGTTTGACCATTATCTTGTTATGTCCTTGCGAACAAAATAAATGGGCCGAGTTCTCAGAGAGGCTTATATTCCAACCTTGGTGGGTCAGAAGGAAGCAAGTAAATACATTTGCATTCATACAGTGCTGATCACAACTTCCTCATGGAAGACTGGTACAAAGGTGAAGTCACATGGGATCAGAAGAGAGCTGGCAAGTTGGATACCAAACTGGCTCGGGCACAGAAGACAGAGGGTATCAGTAGAAGGGTCTGAATAGAAGGCTGTGACTAGTGGCGTTCCACAGGGATCAGTTCTGGGGCCTTTGTTGTTCGTGGTGTATATAATGATTTGGGAGAAAAAGTAGCTGGTCTGATTAGTCAGTTTGCAGATGACACAAAAATTGGTGGCGTTGCGGACAGTGAGGAGGATTGTCAGAGGATACAGCAGGATATAAACTGGTTGGAGTCTTGGGCGGAGAAATGGCAGATGGAGTTTAATCCGGGCAAGTGTGAGGTAATGCACTTTGAAAGTTCCAATACATGTAGGAATTGCACAATAACTGGTAGAACTCTTGCGAGTACTGACTGGCAGAGAGATCTGGGGATGCATGTCTACCGATCAGTGAAAGTGGCAACGCATGTGGATAAGGTAGTCAAGAAGGCATACGGCATGCTGGCCTTCATCGGTCAGGGCATTGAATATAAACATTGGCAAGTCATAGAACATAGAACATAGAATGATACAGCACAGTACAGGCCCTTCGGCCCTCGATGTTGCACCGACATGGAAAAAAAAAACTAAAGGCCATCTAACCTACACTATGCCCTTATCATCCATATGCTTATCCAATAAACTTTTAAATGCCCTCAATGTTTGCGAGTTCACTACTGTTGCAGGTAGGACATTCCACGGCCTCACCACTCTTTGCGTAAAAAACCCACCTCTGACCTCTGTCCTATATCTATTACCCCTCAATTTAAGGCTATGTCCCCTCATGCTAGCCACCTCCATCCGCGGGAGAAGGCTCTCACTGTCCACCCTATCTAACCCTCTGATCATTTTGTATGCCTCTATTAAGTCACCTCTTAACCTTCTTCTCTCTAACGAAAACAACCTCAAGTCCATCATGTTCATAGAATCATAGAATCTGCAGTGCAGAAGGAGGCCATTCAGCCCATCAAATCTGCATTGGTCCTTGGAAAGAGCACCCAACCTAAGTCCGCACTTCCACCCTATCCCTGTAACCCAGTAACCCCATCTAACCTTTCTGGACACTAAGGGCAATTTATCACGGTCAACCCACCCTAACCTGCACATCTTTGGACTGTGGGAGGAAACCGGAGCACCCGGAGGAAACCCACGCACACACGGGGAGAACGTGCAGACTCCGCACAGAGAGTGATCCAAGCCTGGAATCAAACCTGGGACCCTGGAGCTGTGAAGCAACTGTACTAACCACTGTGCTACTGTGCTGCCACGGTTAGAATTGAGAGAAAGCGTACCCTTCACAAATTGAAGGAAACCAGATATTAATTGTGCTTCAAGTTACAACAGAAACATGACCACAGTGGATGATTAAACCTGCGAGAGGGGAGCGGGAAACTTAGACTTACACCAGTGCTCTCAACACTTTTTTACAATTATAATTTACCATTCATATAAAACGTACACTCCAGTTGAACTCTGTCACACATTAAACCAAATAGTCTTTAGAGGGAGTGTTGATCAGTTAAGTGGTATTAAGTTACTGTGAAAAGCTCCTAGTCGCCACATTCCGGCGCCTGTTCGGGGAGGCTGGTACGGGAACCTGTGCGTCTTATTCTGGAAGCCCTTCAAAGAAATTCTCCACGGTGTCCAGATACACAGAGAAATGCTCCACTCCTGAAATGGTGCATCAGCTATATCGAAACTCTTGTATAATGAGGCTTCCAATTTGTCACGTGAGTATTATGCATCCTCCGAACAATTCTATCCACAGTCACTTAGCAGAGAAAAGGGGAAATTCACCTTATGTGAACAGTCAGACAAGACGATCGCAACAGATCAAATGGGATGAGAAGATTCAGGAATGCAATTGGCAGGAAGATTTGCAGACTGTGTGAAATGGCAAGAGCCATTTAATGTTCAATAGCTGCAATCTGTAATGAACAGCGCGCAGTTAACGATGACCCAACCTTGATGTGGGTGGGATGAGTTTCCAGACATCAAAAATGTTGATCCTCTAATCGACCAGTTTATCGTATCCTGCGATACTTCTAATCTGCTGGAACCTCCACTTTCATCTTTAAACTTTTGTCTTCCTGAAATTCAGCAAAGTCCACTGAACCATTCACTCATCTCCACTTGGTGCCTGAACAAAGCGGTGAATCAACCTCTTGACTGCTTCAAACAGCAACTCCACTCTGATGGAGTTACAACGTGGCGATCGTGGCTGGAAACTACACCCATCCCAGCAGTCGACAAAGCAGGGGTTAACTGGATTGTGCAAGAGGCCCTGAAGACGAGGCTGGTAATATCTGTTGATGGGCACTCCCCTCCCGTGACCCACCAATCCACATGCAAGGCATCAAAATCTGGGAGGAGCTCACCAACCCTGGTGACAGCAGGTCCATCCACCCATAGAAACCTTTCAAAAAACAGATTGGCGTCCAACTAAATAACGCCCTCTTGCACCAAACAATCTCAGCAAGATTCTGCGTTCAAGTGTGACATCACCAGAAGAAACAATTCTGAATCGCTTTGGAAATCCTGAAGGGTCGACAAGTTATCATTGTTGCCAGCAGTATCTTAACAGAGCAAAGAGATCTCAGTCAATGTCAGCTCTTCTGTCTCAATCGTTGCCTGAACACCTTGTCAGATGAGAGGTGTAATCTGCAAAAAGTTAGAACGTATGCCAAATCTTATGGGTCTTGTTTATGAGTGACACTATCTTAACCAACTAGAAGAACTGCAGTGTTCTAAACCTACCTCTACAGCCAGCTGGTAACATCTACCTTTGTGCTCTCTCCACAGAACAAATTGGACCAGCAAGACTTAAAGAGCACCCCACACCACACACCTGGATGAGAAAGCTCCCATAACCACCACCACTGTATCAGGCAGGAGTACAGAGTAAAGAGCCATCACAAATCCCAGCGAGGCACCTGCGAGCAGAGAAAGCTCAGAGGCAGAGCCCTCACTACCTGAATGTGGTTCAAAGATGCCTATGAGAGTTCGTAGGTGACCTGGAGTCTTGCCTTGAACAGGGTGTGGTGGGTATGAAGAACAAGAGGGTTTAGCGGAAGGGAACGCCAGCACCATGCGCAGAATGCCCTGACAACCGTGTGGATTCGGAATCGGCCGAGGTGGATCCATCCATCTCCCAGAGGAAGAGTTGTCTGTCAAACATGCATAATGGTCAATAACTGGCCTGCAGCCCAATGTGGGACCACCAAAGATCCAAATGGGTAGCTGTAATTGATCAAGAATCGATGTCAATATTAATCCTGACTGTTGCTTGGCCTGATATGCGGTCTAATATCAAAGAATTCATGTGGGCAAGGCGATGCAATCTTGGATTAAGAATACAGTTAACTATAATGTAGAGCTTTGTTCACCTTATTGGCCATGCATTTAGCTGGCCAGTTGAATTTTCAGCTCTCTCTCTCCACCTGTCCTTGTATTTCTCGGCGTGGCCTGTTGTCAAGTTTTGTCGGTGATTGAATGAAATACAATTGGGGACCTTTTAAGATGTTAAGGTGCAACTTAATGCTAGTTGTTTCTGTAGATGCAGGTGGCCTATTCTTCAGACACACCGTTGGGAGACACGGAGTGACTTAAACACCAACAATCGAAGTAGGGAACTGCCGAGGGTTGGAGGTGATAACGGATGGCAAACATGCCCCTGATCTCAGGGAGATTTGTTCAGGCTTTTTCGGGGGGCCCCCATTTATGTCCACTCTCATTGATGTTCCTTATCCTCGGGCAAATGTCATTGATTTCCCCACCTGAATCCCTCGGAACAAAATTGGACAAATCCCTTCCACCAGGGTCTATGATCACAGTAATCCACCAGAGACCTGTGCAACGCTACCTTGCTTTCACAAGAGGATACCACAGAATTACCACTGGAAATCAAAGTTTCCAAATCACAACTTTTGACAACATGGACACAGAGAGAATGTTTCCTCTCTTGAGGAAGAGCATAGCTAAGAGGCCATCAACAGAAGACAAGAAATCCAAGTGGGAATTCAGAAGAAACTTGGTGGGATTGCGGAGCTCACTCCCACAGGGAGCGATTGAAGTGAATATTTGCAAATGCATTTTAGGGGAAACTGAATAAACATCTGGGGCAGAAGGGATTAGAGGGTTATAATGATAGACATAGATGATCATACCTGGGGGGGAGGCTCGAATTGAACATAAGTACCAGCATTGACCAGTTTGGCCAAATGGCCTGTTTCTGGGTCATGTATCCGGTGTACCTCAAGCCCTTCTGATGTACATAATGAGCACAAGGACAAGAAAGCTTTTGCGAAGGTGCTATCTTAGTATGATAGTCAGCCAAACACAAGGCATGGAGAAGTCACCTGTAAATCTCCTGAATAATCATTGCAGGTGACATATCCTGATTTAGCCATGATTGGAATCTTCCCATCCCGAATTGGAATGAAACGGAGGCAAACAAAATTGTTGCTGAGCTGTATGGCTGGAAATCCCCCCTCCGTTTCTATCCTTTCCCTAAGGGTTGGAGAAAGCAGTGAGCACCAGAGCCTGGCCACCGTTATTTACGCGCAGTTTAGACCATCGCGGACTCACTTAGAGCCTATTCCGATAGGTTTTCCAACTTTGAAGAGCTGATGAGAGAGAAAATGCCACCAAAGTGGCATTGAGGAAGCTGACCATGGCTGACATCATCTGAAAATTCACTGATTTTAAGGCTGCATCAGCAGCCTCACCTGCCTGGAGTTCCAACCTCCCGTGGTGCTAGAAAATGACGGAAATTTCAACTTTCTCTCAAAACATTAATTTGCAAACGGCTGCAAATAGTAAGAATATAGCCTGTTTCTCCCTGGTGTCCTACCTCCAGTCCCAGGCACACCTTCCCCTCCCCACGTCATGGACGGGATGGTAGACGCGTCTGTGGGGTCACTAAAGCTCTGACCCATGCAAAATGGATGAGGGTGGCCAGCTTGTGACCTGGAATCGACCCCGCCGCCCCATTCCCACTTTGGAGGGGGAAAATCCAGCCTCCGTTTGTCTGACATCTGCCACTGGGGAACCAGATTGCCCCCTCAGACCGGAGGTGATTGCGCAAACCCGCGCTACCTTTCACTGCAAGCTAACAACTCGGCCTTGAACCCCAAATGTTTTTTTTTCAGTTGTCAGTGAAAGTGTGGAGTGCAGGGTTAAGGTTTGGGCGAGTTCCCACGAGGGCAGTGTCGACGCCTAATGTCATTCCTGCTGTTCATTGGTGCTTGTACCAGAATTCCTTCTTACTGTCCATGTGCATTCACTTCTTAATGCACAGCACTGTTGCATAGTGACAGTTTCAGGCCTGCAGAAGGCCCCAGGCTCACGTCGGTTTCTGGCTGCCCTCTTCCCTTGGTCCAATTCTCTGAACATTTGTTCCATTTGTTGTTCAGATTTCTTCTTAAAACCCATCAAGGTTTCCTACTCCATCAACTGTTCCACAAAAAAACTTTGCCGTCTTGAATGTATTTGCTGGATGTGGGCATCGTTGGCAAGGACAGCGTTTCTTTGCCCTTGACAAGATGGCGGTGAACCATGTGGTGTTGTGTCAGGAAGGGGTTTTCGATCCAGCCGCAGTGAAGGAACGGTGATATAGTTCCAAGTCAGGATGGTTTTCTTGGAGGGGAACTTGCAGAAGGTGTTTTTTGTAAGGGTCTGCCACCCTTCGAGATGGTAAAGGTTGTGGGGTAGAGTGTTTTGTTGGAAGAGTCTTTGCGGGTTGCGGCAATGCATCTTATATTTGGTACACACTGTGTGCTGGGGGTGGATCAAACCGGCTGTTTTGTACTGGATGATGTCAAGATGGAGGATAGACTTTTTTGGGTCGGGGGGGGGGGGGGGGGGGGGGGGGGGGGGGGGGGGGAGGCAGGAGGTTTATCACTCGTGGCAAAATCCCCAACCTCTGACCTGCTCTTGTAGCCACATTATTTCAATGGCTAATCCAGTTAAGTTCCTGATCAATGGTCACCCCATGACAGTGGGAATTCAGCAAGGACAATGCCTTTGAATGTTGAGGAGAGATAATTAGATTGTCTCATTACAGATGGTTGTTGGTTGGCACTTGTGTGGCACAAATGTTACTTGCCATCTGTCAGCCCAAGCCAGTAGTCCTTGCCGCATTTGGACAGGGACTGCTTCAGTATCTGAGGAGTCGCGAATGGCGCTGAACATTGTGCAGTCGCCAGCGAACATCTCCACTTCTGCCCTTATGGTGGAAGGAAGGTCATTGATGAAGCAGCTGAAGATGATGGGGCCTAGGGCACTACCCTGAGGAACTCCTACCGCGATGTGCTGGAACTGAGATGATTTTCCAACACCCTTTGTGCCGTGTACGACTCCAATCTATGGAGAATTTCCCCTCGATTCCCAAGGCTTCTTGTTGACATACTGAGTTACATGCTGCCTTGATGTCAACGGTGGTCACCTACCCTCAGCTCTTGAATTTGGTGAGTGGCCTTGGCACAATTCAAGAGTGTCAGTGAGCAGGTTATTGCTGTGTAAGTGTCACTTGATAGAATTCACAGTTCATAGAATTTACAGTGCAGAAGGAGGCCATTCGGCCCATCGAGTCTGCACCGGCTCCTGGAAAGAGCACCCTACCCAAGGTCAACACCTCCACCCTGTCCCCATAACCCAGTAACCCCACCCAACACTAAGGGCAATTTTGGACACTAAGGGCAATTTAGCATGCCCAATCCACCTAACCTGCACATCTTTGGACTGTGGGAGGAAACCGGAGCACCCGGAGGAAACCCACGCACACACGGGGAGAACGTGCAGACTCCCCATAGACAGTGACCCAGCCGGGAATCGAACCTGGGACCCTGGAGCTGTGAAGCAATTGTGCTAACCACTATGCTACCACTTGATAGCTTGGTGACACCTTTTGCTCCTGACTGAGAGTAGACTGATGGGGCGGTTATTGTCCAGATTAATTTGCCCCGCTATCTGTGGACAGGACACACCTGGGCAATTTCCCACATTGCCGGGTCGATGCCAGTATTGTAGCTGTGCCGGAACAGCTGGGCGAGGCGTGCAGCAAGTTGTGGAGCACAAACCTTCAGTGCTATTGCTGGAATATTGTCAGGGCCCAGAGCCGTGGCAGTATCCAGTGCTTTCAGCCGATACTCGATATCATGTGGAGTGAATAGTATTGGCTGAAGACTGATATCTATGCTGCTGGGGACCTCCAGACGATGCTGAGATGGATCATACACTGAGCATTTCTGGCTGAAGCTGGTTGTCAAAGCTTCAGTATTGCCATTTGCACTGATGTGTTGGGCTTCCCCATCATTTACAATAAGGATATTTGTGGATGTCTGAGTCTCCTCCTTTGGTAAGTTTAATTGTCCACCAGTACCGACTGGATTTTGGCAGGACTGGAGATCTAATCGATTGGTTGTGTGACTCTTGGCTCTTGTTATGAAAATGAAATGAAAATCGCTTATTGTCACGAGTAGGCTTCAATGAAGTTACTGTGAAAAGCCCCTAGTCGCCACATTCCGGCGCCTGTCCGGGGAGGCTGGTACGGGAATCGAACCGTGCTGCTGGCCTGCTTGGTCTGCTTAAAAGCCAGCGATTTAGCTCAGTGAGCTAAACCAGCCCCTAGCTAAACCAGCCCCTTATTTCATGCTGCCACAAGATTGGCACCACAATTTTAGTTATGCCCGATGCTGCTCCTGCCATGCCCCCTTGTAATCCAAACTGAACCAGGGTTCAACACCTGGCTTGACGGGAAGGGTAGCCTGAGGGATATGTCGGGCCATGAGGTTCCAGATTGTGGTTAAATACAACTCTGCGGTCGCTGATGGCCCTCAACGCCTCATGATTGCTCATTTTTGAGTTGCTAGGTCTGCCCTAAACCCATACAATTTAGCAGGGTGGCAGTGCCACACAAGATGATGGCGGTACCCTCAATACGAAGATGGAACATGGTCTCTACACGGCGTGGTGCTGTCATGGTACCAGTGCTGTCGTGGACCAATGCGTCTGTGAAAGATGGAGTGGTGCGGGTGAGGTCGAGTAGACTTTCCCTCACCACCTGCCATAGGCAGATATGTCCTTCAGGACCTGGGCCAACACGGTCAGCCACTGACATCCCCACCATCCCAGAGCACAGTACGCGGCTTTGCTACCCCCCAATGCTTCTTCCAAGGGGCTGGTTTAGCATATGGCTAAATCGCTGGCTTTGAAAGCAGACCAGAGCAGACCAGAGCAGGCCAGCAGCACGGTTCAATTCCCGTACCAGCCTCCCCGAACAGGCGCCGGAATGTGGCGACTAGGGGCTTTTCACAGTAACTTCATTTGAAGCCTACTTGTGACAATAAGCAGATTGCATTTCATTTCATTTCAATATCTGTTCAACATGGAGGAGAGCTAATTCATCAGTTGAGGGAACGCGGTAGCTGGTGATCTGCAGGCGGTTTCCTCGTCCATGGGCGGCACGGTAGCACAGTGGTTAGCATTGTTGCTACACAATGCCAGGGACTAGAGTTCGATTCCTGGCTTGGGTCACTGTCTGTGCGGAGTCTGCACGTTCTCCCCATGTCAGCGTGGTTTCCCTCCGGATGCTCCGATTTTATCCCCACAGGTCCTGAAAGACGTGCTTGTTAGGTGAATTGGACATTCTGAATTCTCCCTCTGTGTACCCGAACAGGTGCCGGAATGTGGTGACTAGGGGCTTTTCACAGTAACTTCATTGCACTGTTAATGTAAGCCTACTTATAAGAACATAAGAACATAAGAACATACATAAGAACATAAGAACTAGGAGCAGGAGTAGGTCATCTGGCCCCTCGAGCCTGCTCCGCCATTCAATTAGATCATGGCTGATCTTTTGTGGACTCAGCTCCACTTTCCGGCCCGAACACCATAACCCTTAATCCCTTTATTCTTCAAAAAACTATCTATCTTTACCTTAAAAACATGTAATGAAGGAGCCTCAACTGCTTCACTGGGCAAGGAATTCCATAGATTCACAACCCTTTGGGTGAAGAAGTTCCTCCTAAACTCAGTCCTAAATCTACTTCCCCTTATTTTGAGGCTATGCCCCCTAGTTCTGCTGTCACCCGCCAGTGGAAACAACCTGCCCGCATCTATCCTATCTATTCCCTTCATAATTTTAAATGTTTCTATAAGATCCCCCCTCATCCTTCTAAATTCCAACGAGTACAGTCCCAGTCTACTCAACCTCTCCTCATAATCCAACCCCTTCAGCTCTGGGATTAACCTAGTGAATCTCCTCTGCACACCCTCCAGTGCCAGTACGTCCTTTCTCAAGTAAGGAGACCAAAACTGAACACAATACTCCAGGTGTGGCCGCACTAACACCTTATACAATTGCAACATAACCTCCCTAGTCTTAAACTCCATCCCTCTAGCAATGAAGGACAAAATTCCATTTGCCTTCTTAATCACCTGTTGCACTTGTAAACCAACCTTCTGTGACTCATGCACTAGCACACCCAAGTCTCTCTGAACAGCGGCATGCTTTAATATTTTATCGTTTAAATAATAATCCCGTTTGCTGTTATTCCTACCAAACTGGATAACCTCACATTTGTCAACATTGTATTCCATCTGCCAGACCCGAGCCCATTCACTTAACCTATCCAAATCCCTCTGCAGACTTCCAGTATCCTCTGCACTTTTCGCTTTACCACCCATCTTAGTGTCATCTGCAAACTTGGACACATTGCCCTTGGTCCCCAACTCCAAATCATCAATGTAAATTGTGAACAATTGTGGGCCCAACACGGATCCCTGAGGGACACCACTAGCTACTGATTGCCAACCAGAGAAACACCCATTTATCCCAACTCTTTGCTTTCTATTAATTAACCAATCCTCTATCCATGCTACTACTTTACCCTTAATGCCATGCATCTTTATCTTATGCAGCAACCTTTTGTGTGGCACCTTGTCAATGGCTTTCTGGAAATCCAGATATACCACATCCATCGGCTCCCCGTTATCTACTGCACTGGTAATGTCCTCAAAAAATTCCACTAAATTAGTTAGGCATGACCTGCCTTTAACGAACCCATGCTGCGTCTGCCCAATGGGACAATTTCTATCCAGATGCCTCACAATTTCTTCCTTGATGATAGATTCCAGCATCTTCCCTATTACCGAAGTTAAACTCACTGGCCTATAATTTCCTGCTTTCTGCCTACCTCCTTTTTTAAACAGTGGCGTCACGTTTGCTTATTTCCAATCCACTGGGACCACCCCAGAGTCTAGTGAATTTCGGTAAATTATCACTAGTGCATCTGCAATTTCCCTAGCCATCTCTTTTAGCACTCTGGGATGCATTCCATCAGGGCCAGGAGACTTGTCTACCTTTATCCCCATTAGCTTGCCCATCACTCCCTTCTTAGTGATAACAATCCTCTCAAGGTCCTCACCTGTCATAGCCTCATTTCTATCAGTTGCTGGCATGTTATTTGTGTCTTCCACTGTGAAGACCGACCCAAAAAACCTGTTCAGTTCCTCAGCCATTTCCTCATTTCCCATTATTAAAACTCCCTTCTCATCCTCTAAAGGACCAATATTTACCTTAGCCACTCTTTTTTGTCTTATATATTTGTAAAAACTTTTACTGTCTGTTTTTATATTCTGAGCAAGTTTACTCTCATACTCTATCTTACTCTTCTTTACAGCTTTTTTAGTAGCTTTCTGTTGCCCCCTAAAGATTTCCCAGTCCTCTAATCTCCCAGCACTCTTTGCCACTTTATATGCTTTTTCCTTCAATTTGATACTCTCCCTTATTTCCTTAGATATCCACGGTCGATTTTCCCTCTTTCTTCCGTCCTTCCTTTTTGTTGGTATAAACCTTTGCTGAGCACTGTGAAAAATCGCTTGGAAGGTTCTCCACTGTTCCTCAACTGTTCCACCATAAAGTCTTAGCTCCCAGTCTACCTTAGCTAGTTCTTCTCTCATCCCCTTGTAATCTCCTTTGTTTAAACACAAAACACTAGTATTTGAACAATTAATGACAATAGTAAAGATTATTATTATATTGTGCACCGCACACTATTTTCACGCCGAGTTGAGGATGATCGTTAGAAACAGGATTGAATCCATGTGCCGTGATCTCTTGTGTTTAAGTGAATGGCACAAGAGAGCGAGGGGGAGGTAGTGATGACGTCGCACTGTTCTCTGTGGAACTCATTAACTACAAATGTTTTGAAGATAACATTCGTACAGTGGGAAAGGAAAATAAAAACAATGGTATACATTTGGATTTCAAAGTGAGCTTCTCAAAACCCCTCACACAAAATCACAACACGTTCCAGCACTCTGAAGCTCTGATGGTGCTCAGGAACCAAACAAAACCCTCCTGGAAAGATTGAAGTTATTTGAACTATGAAAGTAACTCAATAGACTTCAGGGCAACTTGATGGTATGGTTAACACATTAACTTCCCCTCCTGTTAAAATATTGGGAGTATAGGAGCATTCGGCCAATCACTGGAAGGCTAGCCTTTCATCCCAGGGCAAGCAGGGGACTTGCAGAGATATTAGACTTAATTATACAAAGCTTTCTTGATTCGAGAACCATGTCCTTGGATTGGAATGTTGAAATGTCACTCCATTATTTAAGAATGATTCAACTAGGAGACAACAGACCAGGCAGTTGACATCTATTGTGGGGAAGTTACTGAAAATCTATCATCAGAGACAGTGACTAAACCGATAAAGTGTGTGTGTCAGAGAGTGCGCGTGTCAGAGAGTGCGCGTGTCAGAGAGTGCGCGTGTCAGAGAGTGTGCGTGTCAGAAAGTGGGCATGCGCGTGTCAGAGAGTGCGCGTGTCAGAGAGTGCGCGTGCGCGTGTCAGAGAGTGCGCGTGTCAGAGAATGCGTGTGTCAGAGAGTGCGCATGTCAGAAAGTGGGCGTGTCAGAGAGTGGGTGTGTCAGAGAGTGGGCGTGTCAGAGAGTGGGCATGTCAGAGAGTGGGCGTGTCAGAGAGTGCACGTGTCAGAGAGTGCGCCTGTGAGAGAGTGCGCGTGTCAGAGAGGGCGCGTGTCAGAGAGTGCACGTGTCAGAGAGTGCGCCTGTCAGAGAGTGCGCGTGTCAGAGAGTGCGCATGTCAGAAAGTGGGCGTGTCAGAGAGTGGGTGTGTCAGAGAGTGGGCGTGTCAGAGAGTGGGCATGTCAGAGAGTGGGCGTGTCAGAGAGTGGGTGTGTCAGAGAGTGCACGTGTCAGAGAGTGGGCGTGTCAGAGACTGCGTGTGTCAGAGAGTGCGCATGTCAGAAAGTGGGCATGTCAGAGAGTGGGCGTGTCAGAGAGTGGGCATGTCAGAGAGTGGGCGTGTCAGAGAGTGAACGTGTCAGAGAGTGCACCTGTGAGAGAGGGCGCGTGTCAGAGAGTGCGCTTGTCAGAGAGTGCGCGTGTCAGAGAGTGCGCATGTCAGAAAGTGGGCGTGTCAGAGAGTGGGTGTGTCAGAGAGTGGGCGTGTCAGAGAGTGGGCGTGTCAGAGAGTGGGTGTGTCAGAGAGTGGGCGTGTCAGAGAGTGGGCATGTCAGAGTGTGGGCGTGTCAGAGAGTGGGTGTGTCAGAGAGTGGGCGTGTCAGAGAGTGGGCATGTCAGAGAGTGGGCGTGTCAGAGAGTGCACGTGTCAGAGAGTGCGCCTGTGAGAGAGTGCGCGTGTCAGAGAGGGCGCGTGTCAGAGAGTGCACGTGTCAGAGAGTGCGCCTGTCAGAGAGTGCGCGTGTCAGAGAGTGGGTGTGTCAGAGAGTGGGTGTGTCAGAGAGTGGGCGTGTCAGAGAGTGGGCATGTCAGAGAGTGGGCATGTCAGAGAGTGGGTGTGTCAGAGAGTGCACGTGTCAGAGAGTGGGCGTGTCAGAGAATGCGTGTGTCAGAGAGTGCGCATGTCAGAAAGTGGGCATGTCAGAGAGTGGGCGTGTCAGAGAGTGGGCATGTCAGAGAGTGGGCGTGTCAGAGAGTGAACGTGTCAGAGAGTGGGTGTGTCAGAGAGTGCGCATGTCAGAGAGTGGGCATGTCAGAGAGTGGGCGTGTCAGAGAGTGGGTGTGTCAGAGAGTGCACGTGTCAGAGAGTGGGTGTGTCAGAGAGTGCGCGTGTCAGAGAGTGCGCATGTCAGAAAGTGGGCGTGTCAGAGAGTGGGTGTGTCAGAGAGTGGGCGTGTCAGAGAGTGGGCATGTCAGAGAGTGGGCGTGTCAGAGAATGCGTGTGTCAGAGAGTGCGCATGTCAGAAAGTGGGCGTGTCAGAGAGTGGGCGTGTCAGAGAGTGGGCATGTCAGAGAGTGGGCGTGTCAGAGAGTGAACGTGTCAGAGAGTGCGCCTGTGAGAGAGGGCGCGTGTCAGAGAGTGCGCTTGTCAGAGAGTGCGCATGTCAGAAAGTGGGCGTGTCAGAGAGTGGGTGTGTCAGAGAGTGGGCGTGTCAGAGAGTGGGCGTGTCAGAGAGTGGGCATGTCAGAGAGTGGGCGTGTCAGAGAGTGCGTCTGTCAGAGAGTGGGCGTGTCAGAGAGTGCGCGTGTGAGAGAGTGCGCGTGTGAGAGAGTGCGCGTGTCAGAGAATGGGCGTGTCAGAGAGTGGGCGTATCAGAGTGCGAGCGTATCAGAGTGTGGGCGCATCAGAGTGCGAGCACGTCAAAGTACGAGCGTGTCAGAGAGCGAGCGTGTCAGAGAGTGGGCGTGTCAGAGAGTGCGCGTGTGAGAGAGTGCGCGTGTGAGAGAGTGCGCGTGTCAGAGAATGGGCGTGTCAGAGAGTGGGCGTATCAGAGTGCGAGCGTATCAGAGTGTGGGCGCATCAGAGTGCGAGCACGTCAAAGTACGAGCGTGTCAGAGAGCGAGCGTGTCAGAGAGCGGGCGTGTCAGAGAGCGAGCGTGTCAGAGAGCGAGCGTGTCAGAGAGCGAGCGTGTCAGAGAGCGGGCGTGTCAGAGAATGGGCGTGTCAGAGTGCGGGCATGTCAGAGAGCGGGGGTGTCAGAGAGCGAGCGTGTCAGAGAGCAAATGTGTCAGAGAGCGAGCGTGTCAGAGAGCGAGTGTGTCAGAGTGCTAGCGAGTGAATCAAAGCGTGAGCAAGGATTTACGAAGGGCAGGTCATGTCTGATTATATATCGATTCGATACCTCAATCCTGTAAGTATCTGTACCTCTCTCTCTCACTTCTGTTTCTATTGCATTCTGGTCTTCTTTATCTTTTTCTCTTTCATAACTTTTTCTTCACAGCACTTTCAAGGTTCTGAAGCACTGCTACGTCCTTGAAAAGTGACGAGGGAAGGACGTTGATGGCTTCCAACGCTGACTGAAAGGGAGTGAAGATTTTTAAATAGTTCCTCAGTCTCTGAAAATAAATTACACCTTGGGGTTTACCAATGGGACTTGGAGACTACCCTTGCTAACAAGGATAGTAAGATATTCAGAGTCTCACTCCCTGTCAGATTTGCTACAGATTTTCTGTTCAATTTGAACCCAGCCAATGGGCATGATGCACTTCCACTGGTGGGGATTTGGGTCCATTCCATTAAATCCAATGGTGGGTTATTAATCTCCGAAATCAGTGATATTTAGTCATGTAACAATAGCACAATCAACTTGTTTAAACTCTCCTCGTACTCCTATTGTTTTAGTGATAAAACGGTGATTTTTCCATGGCCTATTTCGCCCCCTTGGGTGGATGTAAAAGTTTTTATATCACTAAAGAAATCAATAAATTCATTACTGTTTGAGGAATCTTATTGTTGCCATGTTTGCTACATTAGAACAATCTTCTTTGCCGATCACTCGCTAACGAGTAAGATGATTGTCCAGCTATGAAACTCCGTGTTACTGGTCATGAGCTCTTTGGGTTCTTGCATGGCTGATGAGCTCGATCCAAGAGCCCTTACACCAGACAGGTGTTTCTGGGAGGTGGGATCGGTCCTTGGGTCACTAGATCACTGGTATTCCTTTCATACCCTCCTTTTCTGGGCCTCCGCTTGCCGGAGTTTGTCATTGAAGAATTGTGTCCCTTGAATCAGGAAGTTCCTCCAAGTAGGTCTCTTCTGAGCAAGGGTTCCCCCAGGTGTTGCTGTCTCTGTCACATTTCTTGAGGTAAGCCTTCAGGGTGTCTGATGGACTTCCTTTGTCCTCCTCCTGTTCAGGAAGCCTTCCTTGAGCTGGGTGAAGAAGATGTGCTTTGGCAGTTCGGACTCTGACATCTTAAGCACGAGGCTGGCCCAACAGAGATAGTTTTCGACAGTCATGGCATCAATCCTGGTGCTTTTGGCTTCTTCAAGGACGCTGCTGTCAGTACCCCTGTCCTCCCAGCTGATGCGGAGAATCCGTCTCAGACAGCATTAATGGCACCTTTCCAGGGCCTTGAGGTGGTGTCTATACATAGTCCATGTTCCTTAGCGTTATAGAAGAGTTGGGAGGATGTCCGCCTCGTACACAAAGATCTTGGTGTCAGCATGAACGTTGCAGTCGTCAACGATTCTTGTCCTTAAGCGTCCGAAGGAGGGGCTCGTGGATTGGATACAATGTTGGATCTCTGCATCAATGTCAGCCTCAGATGAGAGGTCAAGTCCCAGGTAGGGGAAATGTTCCACATTTGGCAGGGTTTCTCCATTGATTTTGATGGAGAGAGAGAGACCGTGTCTTGCCCTGTGGCGGGTTGGTAAACTCGAGTCTTCTTGAGGTTGAGACAGATTCTTTGGTGTCCTTCCCCGATGGTGTCAAGCATGGCTTGGAGGTTCTCTTCTGAGAGAGTGGAGATAGCGATGTCATCTGCTGACTGAAGTTCCCCGAGTGATGTCAGCATTGTTTCCTTCTTGAATTTGAACCATTTGAGGTTGAAACGTCAGGTGAAGGATGGTGGCGATGAAGGTGGAGAAAGGGTGGGGGCTTAGACACATCTCTACTTGACTCCAGCCTTGACCTCAAAGGTTTCTGTCTTATTTCCGTTGGGGAGGACTGTCAGCGATATCTTGTCATGAAGGAATTGGAGGATGTTGATTAATTTTTCTGGATAGCCAGCCTTTGACAGGGTCATCCACAGCACTTTGTGATTGGCTGAATTAGAAGCCATGGTCAGATCAATGAAGGCCATGTGGAATTAATGAGCAGTGAAAATAATGTCCGCTGTTCCATGGTTTGATGGGAAGCACACCGGCTTTCTGGAAGGATTTCTTCAGCGACTGGAAGAAGGCAGCCAGCGAGGATTTGGGTGATGTTGTTCCCAGCGATAGAGAGCAGGGAGATTCCTCCCCAGTTCCCATGGTCTGCTTTGTCTCCTGTCTTGGAGATGGTGGCAATGACGGCATCCCTGCGATTGGCAGGAATTTTGTCTCGGTGGCAGGTTTTCAGGAACAGCTGATGGAAGTGACGGGTGATCTCTTCTCCAAGTTTGAAACTCTTCACTGGGATACTGTCCACTCCTGCAGCTTTTCCATTCTTCATGTGTTTAATGGTGGCTTCTTGGTAGGAGTCCAAGACCATCTTTGATGGGGAGTTGGAGGATTCCCTCAAACGTGTCCTCATCTATAATTGTATCACAATTTGCGAGTTCTATGAAGTGTTCTCTCCATCGAAAGCTGATGTTTTCTCTGTCTCTCAAGAGGGTTCTACCAGCTTGGTGTAGGATGTTTGGGTTCTATATATTGGGTCCACTGAATCTGCCCTGGGTGTCGTGCTTGTCAGCGAGGAGTTGCTCCTCCTTAGCTTCCTCAGTCCCCCATGGTTCTTAATTTCCCTAGTTCTTCTTTGTACCCCCTCTGCCTTGACTAATTGACGAGCTCTCCTCTTTTCCTCACTGGTTGTGTGATGATGCCAGGCACGGAGAGCTTTCCTCTTCTTATCGATGAGATGGTGGATGGTGTGGCCATTCTCATCGAACCAGTCTTGGTGTTTCCTGGGCTTGGAGCTGATGGTTTCTTCACAGCTTGAGATGATGACTGTCTTCAGCTCTTTCCAGTTTTCCTCCACTCCATTAGGATGAACACTTTGGAGATTTGGGAGAGGACATTGTTGGAAGTTCACTCGCATCTTTAGCTTTTGAAGCCGCTCAATGTTGATCTTTTTTCTGAGCTGTTTCTTCACCTTTGGCTTCTTCTGGTAGAGTTTGATGAAACATAGAGGAGAGGATGAGCCAGTGATCTATCCAGCAGTCATCTGCACTGGTCATCTCTTTGGTGATGACGGCATCGTTTGGGTTTTGGGATAATGAAGCTTTGATCGTGGATGTGCTGGTTTCCTCTAGGTAGATGCTGGGTGTGGGACATCTTTTAACGTGGGTATGGCGTTCCACATCGGCAGACGTGCGATCCTTGACAGAGGCCTGGTCCCGTTCCAGTGGTAAGGGAAGCTGCAAGACTGGGAATCTCTCTACTGTTGCAGCTTTCACCGCAACCGAATATCTTCCCACAGATGCGCCATTGAGGACTTGTTTTGGATTGCGGTTTGTCTGGTTCCTCCCCTCTGACCTTACCGTCATGGGTGACCCTGCCTGGAGTTTAAGACTCCCGACGACACTGCTCTCGGGATCAAGCAAGCGTTCAAGCCCCTCCACCAGGGCCAGGTGGCAGTCCGAGGAAAGGATTGGAACATGAACGACAGTCCACAGGCTGTAAGTGCTCTGGGACAGTCTGAGGATGTGAAAGGTGCTGTATGAATGCAGGTTATTAATTTGCGTTTGGTCCACGGGTAGCAAAGGCATGAGGAGAGGGTTGGGAGAAATTTATTCTCACTGGACCTCAAACGGTGTTCTGGCTGCTGAACTGGAAAATCGCAGATATCTGAGTGTCATAGTGGGGGATGGGTGGAAGGGATTATAGAGATAGGGAACGTTGAGGGCATAGATCAATTTGAAAACCAGGACAAGAATTTTAGAATTAGGGCATTGCTTAAGCAGGACGCAATATAGTTCAGCAGACAATGGGCAATGCGCAGAAAAGACAATAGAATGTGTGAGGCCAGCCAGGAATGTTCCCCCTTGAGGATCCATTATTGGTGGCCATAGCTGCCAGGAACCTAGTTCCAGAATTTCCTCCTAAACCTCTTCACCTATCCAAGTCCCTCCCTCCTCTAACGAGCTCCTTAATACCTGCGTCTTTGACCAAATTTTTTGACACCTGTCCAAATATCTCTTGCGTGACCAATTTTGCTTTGTAGCCTTTCTGTGTCAAAGGTACTATATAAAAGGAAGTTGTTGTTGATTCAAATTGGTTAGAAACTACAGATTAATATTACAATCTTGACTGCTAAAAAGGATGAGAACGATAGAATCACTACGGTGCAGAAGGAGGCCATTCGGCCCCTTCGAGTCCACACTAACCCTCTGGAAGAGCACCCTACATAGGCCCAAACCCAGCCCTATCCCCGTAACCCACCTAACCTACGCATTATTAGATACTTTTTTTTTTAAAATACTTTTTATTGAAGAAATTTTTCAGAGTACAAACATTTTAACCCCCCCTACATTTGAATTATATCAAAACAAAGTCAAACCCCCCTACTTAACAAGAATCCCCCCCCACCCCCTACCCGCGCGCCCTCCCCGCCTCCCCCCCCCGCCGATGAACCGGCCGCCAGACCATCTTGTCGTTTCTGGCAGTGTCCTCGGGCAGGCCTTGCCCGTGACACCACCGATACCGTGTTTCCTTCGTTGTTATCCCCCCCCCCCCCCCCCCTCCCCTCCCCCCCACCCTCCCCCCCCCCCTCCCTCCCGCCCTCCCCTCCCCTCCCGGGTTGCTGCTGTCACGACCCCAGTTTCTATCTCTGATCTAAGAGGTCCAGGAAGGGTTGCCATCGCCTGAAAAACCCCTGCACCGACCCTCTCAGGGCGAATTTGATTCTTTCCAATTGGATGAAGTTTGCCATGTCGTTTAACCAGGTGTTAACACTTGGAGGCCTTGCGTCCCTCCACTGAATCAAGATCCTCCTCCGAGCCACCAAGGACGCAAAGGCTAATATTCCAGCCTCCCTCGCCTCCTGTACCCCCGGCTCCACCCCAACCCCGAAGATCGCAAGTCCCCATCCTGGCTTGACCCTGGACCCCACCACTCTCGACACCGTCCCTGCCACCCCCTTCCAGAACTCCTCCAGTGCCGGACATGCCCAAAACATGTGTGCATGATTCGCAGGGCTTCCCGAACATCTGACACACCTGTCTTCACCCCCGAAAAACCGACTCATCCTTGTCCCCGTCATGTGGGCTCTATGCAGTACCTTAAATTGAATAAGACTCAGTCTCGCACATGACGACGACGAGTTGACCCTCTCTAGGGCGTCTGCCCATGTCCCATCCTCTATCTGTTCCCCCAGCTCTACCTCCCACTTGTCTTTCAACTCCACTACTGGTACCTCCTCCACCTCCTGCATAATCTTATAAATGTCCGAGATCTTCCCCTCCCCGACCCAGACCCCTGATAGCACCCTATCACTCGCCCCCCTGTCGGGAAGCACGGGAAACCCCTCTACCTGTCGTCTGGCAAATGCCTTCACTTGGAGGTACCTGAACGTGTTCCCCGGGGGGAGCCCGAATTTCTCCTCCAGCTCTCCCAAGCTCGCAAACCTCCCCTCTATAAACAAGTCCTTCAGTTGCCTAATGCCCACCCTCTGCCAGCTCAGAAATCCCCCTCCTGTATTTCCCGGTGCAAATCTGTGGTTCCCTCTTAGTGGTGCCCTTATCAAACCCCCCACTTCCCCCCTGTGTCGCCTCCACTGCCCCCAGATCTTGAGGGTGGCCGCCACCACCGGGCTCGTGGTATACCTCGCGGGAGGGAGCGGCCATGGTGCCGTTACCAGTGCCCCTAAGCTTATGTTGCCACAGGACGCCCTCTCCATACGCTTCCAAGCTGCCCCCCTCCCCTTCCATCATCCACTTTCGTACCATCGATGCATTTGCCGCCCAGTAATATCCTGAAAGATTGGGTAACGCCAACCCTCCACTATCCCTACTCCGCTCCAAAAAAACCCTTCTAACTCTAGGGGTGCCATGTGCCCACACGTACCCCATGATACTACTCGTTACCTTCTTGAAAAAGGCCCTAGGGAGGAAGATGGGCAGACACTGGAACAAAAACAAGAACCTCGGGAGGACCGTCATTTTAACTGACTGCACCCTCCCTGCCAGCGACAGCGGCACCATGTCCCACCTCTTAAACTCCTCCTCCATCTGTTCCACCAGCCTAGAAAAGTTCAGCTTGTGGAGGGTCCCGCAGTTCTTTGCCACCTGCACCCCCAAGTACCTGAAACTTTTTACTGCTCTTTTGAAGGGGAGCCTCCCAATTCCCTCCCCCTGGTCTCCCGAGTGTATTACAAAGACCTCACTTTTCCCCAGATTTAATTTATATCCCGAAAAGTCCCCGAACTCCGCTAGTATTTCCATAACCTCCGGCATTCCCCCCTCCGGGTCTGCCACATACAGCAACAGGTCATCCGCATAGAGCGAGACCCGATGCTCCTCCCCTCCCCTTGTCAGTCCCCTCCACCCCCCTGAACCCCTCAGTGTCATTGCTAACGGTTCAATCGCTAATGCAAAGAGTAAGGGGGATAGGGGACATCCCTGCCTAGTACCTCGATGGAGCCCAAAATATTCTGACCTCCTCCCGTTTGTTACCACACTCGCCATCGGGGCCGAGTAGAGCAGCTTTACCCACTTGATAAATCCCTCCCCAAACCCAAACCTTTCCAACGTCTCCCACAAGTATTCCCACTCCACCCTATCGAATGCCTTCTCCGCGTCTAGCGCTACCACTATCTCCGCCTCCCCCTCCACTGCCGGCATCATGATCACGTTTAACAATCTCCGGACATTTGTGTTAAGTTGGCGTCCCTTCACGAACCCCGTCTGGTCTTCATGGATTACCCCTGGCACACAATCCTCTATCCTGGTTGCCAGGACCTTTGCTAACAGCTTGGCATCTACATTTAAGAGGGAGATAGGCCTGTAGGACCCGCACTGGACCGGGTCCTTGTCCCGCTTCAAAATCAAGGAGATCAGGGCCTGCGACATTGTTGGGGGCAAAACCCCCCCCTCGCGCGCCTCATTAAAGGCTCTCACCAGCACTGGGCCCACCAAGTCCACAAATTTCCTGTAAAACTCCACCGGGAACCCATCCGGCCCCGGCGCCTTCCCCGCCTGCATCTGGCCTATCCCTTTAATTAGCTCCTGCAGCTCTATCGGCGCCCCCAACCCTTCTACCAGCTCCTCCTGTACCTTTGGGAACCTCAATTTGTTGAGAAAGTTCTCCATTCCCCCTCTCCTCTTCGGCGGTTCAGACCTATACAATTCCCTGTAGAAGTCCCTGAAGACCCTATTCACCTCTTGCCCCTTCTGCACTACGTCCCCACCCCTCTCTCTCACTCCCCCAATCTCTCTGGCTGCATCTCGCTTACGAAGCTGGTGTGCCAGCATCCTGCTTGCCTTTTCCCCGTACTCATACGCCGCACCCTGCGCCCTTCTCCACTGCGTCTCCGCCTTCCTAGTGGTCAGTAGGTCGAACCTGGCCTGTAAACTGCGCCGCTCCCTCAATAGCCCCTCCTCTGGTGCCGCCGCATATTTCCTATCTACTTCTAGGAGCTCCCCCACCAGCCTCTCCCTTTCCTGCCTCTCCTTCCTCTCTCTGTGTGCCCTTATGGAGATCAGCTCTCCTCTAATCACTGCTTTCAGGGCCTCCCAGACCGTCCCCACCTGCACCTCACCCATGTCGTTCGTACCCAGATAGTTCTCAATGCCCGTTCTAACCCTTCTGCACACATCTTCGTCCGCCAACAGCCCCACATCCAGGCGCCACAATGGGCGCTGATCCCGCGCCTCCCCCAATTCCACGTCCACCCAATGTGGTGCATGGTCCGATATCGCAATGGCCGAGTACTCCGTGTCCTGCACTCTCGGTATCAGCCCCCTGTTCAATACGAAAAAGTCTATCCTGGAGTACACTCTGTGGACGTGGGAGAAAAAAGAATACTCCCTCGCCCTAGGCCTACCAAATCTCCATGGGTCTACCCCTCCCATCTGCTCCATAAACCCCCTTAACACCTCTGCCGCTGCCGGCCTCCTATTCGTCCTGGAACTCGATCTATCCAGCCCAGGGTCCAACACCGTATTAAAGTCCCCTCCCATGATCAGGCCCCCTGCCTCCAGTCCCGGGATGAGGCCCAGCAGGCGCCTCATAAAGCCCGCGTCGTCCCAATTCGGGGCATACACATTCACCAGCACCACATTCTCTCCCTGCAACCTACCCCTCACCATCACATACCTGCCCTCCTTGTCTGCCACCACTTCTGCCGCCACGAACGACACCCTCTTTCCCACCAGAATCGCCACCCCCCGGTTCTTGACATCCAAGCCTGAGTGGAACACCTGTCCCACCCACCCCCTTCTCAGGCGGACCTGATCTGCTACCCTCAAGTGAGTCTCCTGCAACATCGCTACATCAGCCTTCAGTCCCTTCAGGTGCGAGAAGACCCTTGATCTTTTAACCGGCCCATTCAGCCCCCTTACATTCCACGTAATCAATCGGATCGCTGGGCGACCCGTCCCTGCTCCCTGTCGATTAGCCATGTTCTGTCCCTATTAAAATAATTAAATAGCTATCAACTAACAATGTGCTTAACCATCACCCTCCATCAAACAGTATAAATAACCACAGATAACCATAACCAGAGAAGGAAGAAAAAACAAAAAAAAAGGAACCAAACACCCGAAGAAAAAGGGGTAAAAAGGGTAAATGACTAAGGGAAGTTGGAAACGGGAAGAAACACACCATAAGAAGAAAACGACCCGCAATAGAAATTTCAACAGTTCAAATATACAGAAACACCAAACAACTCGAAACCTTCAAGATATTCAAAAAGTCAAACGTTCAAGAAAAGCCAAACAATCCAAGAAACTGTTACCCAGCTCCGACCTGGCCTGAAAAGATAAGGGCCACTTGCTCAATCAAGAGTACCCAGGCGGCTACGACCGCCGGTGCTCCCAGGTTTTAGTTCATGTCCAGCTTTTCTTCTTGTACAAAGGTCCAGGCCTCCTCTGGGGACTCAAAATAATGATGTTGGTCCTTGTAGGTGACCCACAAGCGCGCCGGCTGCAGCATTCCAAATTTGATCCTCTTCGCGTGTAGCACCGCCTTCGTCCGGTTGAACCGGGCCCGCCGCTTTGCCACCTCCGCACTCCAGTCCTGGTACACCCTTACCGTCGAGTTCTGCCACTTACTGCTTTTCTCCCTTTTTGCCCACCTCAGGACTTTCTCCCGATCACATAGCCGCTGGAACCGCACCAGCACCGCCCTCGGGGGCTCGTTTGCCCTAGGCCTCCTGGCCATGACCCGGTATGCCTCTTCCAGCTCCAGGGGCGCAGGACCGGCCCCTTCCCCCATCAGGGAGCTCAGCATCTCCGCAACATATCTCGGGAGATCCGACCCCTCCAGGCCTTCTTCTAGGCCCAGGATCCTCAAATTCTTCCTCCTCATCCGAGTGTCCAGCTCCTCGAAACGGCTCTGCCACTTCAGGTGGAGTGCCTCGTGCACCTCCACCTTCGCCCCAAGGACCGTGGCCTCCTCCTCCCTCGCGGTCATCTCCTGCTGCAGCTCTCTGATCGACGCCTCTTGGGTCGCCTGGGCTCCCACCAACCTGGTGGTCGTCGCGTTCATGGACTCTAAGAGCTCCACTTTCAGCTCCGTGAAAAAACGGAGGAGAGCGGCCTGCTGCTCCTCCGCCCATTTCCTCCATTCCTCCGGTGCGCCGCCGGCCGCCATTTTGATTTTCTTCCCCCGCTTTTTTTGGGGAGCTGCTGCCACTTTTCTTGCCGCTCCACTCCGAGTACCGACCACAAAATCGGTCTAGTTCTCCTCAGGGGACCTTCCCCCACCGGGATTCGTCTTTTCAGCACCGTTGGGGCCCTCCAAATGGCCCGAAAACACCTTTGTCGCAGGAGCTTCCAAATGTGCGGCTCAGCTAGTCATAGCCGCAACCCAACTGTCGCATTATTAGATACTTAAGGGGCAATTCAATATGGCCAATCCACCTAACCCGCACATCTTTGGACTGTGGGGGGAAACCGGAGCACCCGGAGGAAACCCACGCAGACACGGGTAGAACATGCAGACTCTGCACAGACAGTGACCCAAGGCTGGAATTGAACCCGGGTCCCTGGTGCTGTGAGGCAGCAGTGCTAACCATTGCCGCCCACCCACCGCCCACGGTGTGGAAGGAGATATAATCATAACTTCGTAAAGAAATTGGATCAATAATTGATAGGGGCTGGTTTAGCTCACTCAGCTAAATCGCTGGCTTACCAAGCAGGCCAGCAGCACGGTTCGATTCCCGTACCAGCCTCCCCGGACAGGCGGCGGAATGTGGCGACTAGGGGCTTTTCACAGTAACTTCATTGAAGCCTACTCGTGACAATAAGCGATTTATTTTATTTATAGGGAAATATTTGCATGGGAGTGGAGTGGGACAGGTCTGATGGCTCTTTCAATGCATCTGTGCAGAAATTGAACGCAAAATGGACATCTCCTGTACTGTTATGTTTTTCAGTCCATTACTAAGATTACCACAAATCTGGATATTTTACTTAAAGTGCGCCATTTAATGAATGTAAACACTCGAGGTGTGGGATGTGCGAGTGAGTCGCAGTGTACATCTGTACCCGAAGATCCAACAGCAGGTGGCAGAGAGCTCATTGAATGGAGATCCGATGATTGATCTTTGCTCAAAATTCCTAGCAGAGCTCCTCATCGATACAGCATTGTCTACTAATAAGATCCATGGCAACCTCTACTGCCTCCTTATTGGTTGGCACATTCCACCATTTTCAAAATTTCAAATACAGACAAATACTTCATACATTTTTATGCTATCACGTTGCCCTGCATCCTAATTGGAGAATTGACCATCTCAAAATAATTAGGCTAATTTTTCCCTGCTTGTAAGGGACAGTGGAATATCGTACTGATCAATGCTCACTATTAAAATCCTCACATCTCTAATAATTGCGAATGCCTCCCAGGAGATGATTTCTTTCCAATGAGAGGATGCACAACCCCCTTCAGAAACAGAGGAATGGCTGATTTGGGAGATGACACGTTTTTCCAGGTCCTTTCTTATCCCGTCAGTTGAATCACTGTTGAGGTCTTAAACCCAAGTTTGCATACTGTCTCAAGTGCAATTCCATGGCATTGGTCAAAGAAGAGCAGAAAGGTTCTTCTGTTCTGGCCAATACTTGCCCTGCAATCAACACTTTTTTGGGGGGAAAAAAGGCACATTTTCTGGTCATTGTCATGTGCCTTGGACGTGTTCCTCTGCGTCTGCCTATGGTCACTCAGCGTCTGGCCAATGCTCTCAATGTCCTCAGCCATGGGGCTCTGTGAATGGACCAAGTTACTTGCAGCAGCAATGTCCATGTGTGCCCGGGACATGTCCGTCTATGACCTGGGCTCTCCTGTTCTGTGCCTCAACCATCGACCCCACAATGTGCCCCATGCCTTGGGCATCAGGACAGAAGGCTCTGACGTCTTGCCCCAGGCCTTGCTCCACGGTTGCCACCCTTTCAGTGTTGGCCTGGTTGCCACACATTGTCAGCAGCATCTCCGGTCCCTGAGTGCGGCTGGACTCCTCCAGCTGTACTCGAAGGCGCTGGAAAGTTGCTGACACCCTCTTCCGTAGATTCTAGCTCTACCTCTGCATCCCTATCAGTGATGGGATCATCTTCTACAGAAGAGTAACACCTGTCTGGGCGACGGCTGTTCCATGGGATCGGGCAGTCCTCTGGCCATCCGATCCGTCGAGAGTCCCTGCCTCGACCTGGTGTGCTGTCGTATGTGTTTGATGTTCACCAGAGGTTGACCCAGGATCACTACCATTACCCACCGATTTTCCTGCTCGTGTTCAAATCCCCGCTGTGGTTTCAACCCTCCCAAACATCTGCAAACTCCTGCAGCCCTATAGAACTCCCAAGATAACTGCGTTCCTCTAACTGTGGCCTCTTCTGCATCTCTGATTTTCATCGCTGCATCATTGATGGCAGCACGACAGCTCCACAATCCCAATGCCCTCCCTAAACCTTTCTCTCTTCTTAAGCTGCTACTTGAAGTCTATCACTGACTAAGACCTTTGTCACCCCTTGTCCTATCTCCATGTGTGACTCAGTGTTACATTCTGTTTGATAATGCTGCCTTGTGATGTTCTGCCCTATTAAAGGTGTTATATCAATGTAAGCTATTGTTGCTGTTGGGGTAGTTTACAATCCTCAAGGGACCAGGTAAACTGAACCCTGAGTGTGTTTGGGATTGCCTTATGTCCCTGATCTGGTAATATTAGCCCAAACTTGGACCCAAACCCTCCCTCCCTCGCTCCCCTCAATCCTTGCTCCCCCTTGGGGCAGCACGGTAGCATTGTGGATAGCACAATGGCTTCACAGCTCCAGGGTCCCAGGTTCGATTCCCAGTTTGGGTCACTGTCTGTGCGGAGTCTGCACTTCCCCCCCGTGTGTGCGTGGGTTTCCTCCGGGTGCTCCGGTTTCCTCCCACAGTCCAAAGATGTGCAGGTTAGGTGGATTGGCCATGATAAATTGCCCTTAGTGTCCAAAATTGCGCTTAGTGTTGGGTGGGGTTACTGACTCGATGGGCCGAATGGCCTCCTTCTGCACTGTAAATTCTATGATATCTAATTCTATGATACCTATTCCCCCTCAACTATCGCTCCCCCTCAACCCTTGTTTCCCCTTAATCTTTGCTCCCCCTTAATCTTTGCTCACCCTTAATCTTTGCTCCCTATCAAACCTCATTCCCCCTTGCCCCTCGCTCCCCCTCAGTCCTAGCTCCCCCTCATATCTCGCTCTTCCTCAACCCTTGCTACCCCTGTTTTGTTATGCTCTTGACGTAGCATAAGCTGCTTCCTTGATGTGCACTCTGACAAAGGAAGGTTCAGACTTGGAGATAGCTTTAACACATTTAGTAAACTGTTAACAATTCTTCTACTTGGATTCGACTCTCCTCTTAATCCTGCTATAGCTACTCAGACTATCTAACCAGTCTGCTACAATCCACGTGGTGGGTGTGATGTTCAATCAACCCTGTGTCTGTACTCACTGAGTGTCTCCACTGGAAAGAGGAAGATCATGTGTGCTGTGTCCCTTTTATATGGGTTGGTGTAATGCCCCCCTGTGGTAGTGTCACCTCTGTGTGTATCGTGAATGCCCATTGGTCATGTCCTATCTTACTGACCTGTTGGGTGAATATCTGTGTGTCATGTCTCTGGTGCTCCCTCTAGTGTCCAGTTAGTCAACGTGTACTTACATTAACCCCTTGTGTATCTACAGTGATGCATATCACCACAACCCCGACCCTCGTTCCCCCACCCTCGCTCCCTGACCCTTGCTCCCACTTAACCCTTGCACCCCTCGCACCTTGCTCCCCCTCTAACTTTGCTTCTTCAAATCCCCTCTCCCACTCAATGGAAGCACGGTAGCATTGTGGATAGCACAATTGCTTCACAGCTCCAGGGTCCCAGGTTCGATTCTGGCTTGGGTCACTGTCTGTGCGGAGTCTGCACTTCCTCCCCGTGTGTGCGTGGGTTTCCTCCGGGTGCTCCGGTTTCCTCCCACAGTCCAAAGATGTACAGGTTAGGTTGATTGGCCGTGATAAATTGCCCTTAGTGTCCAAAATTTCCCTTAGTGTTGGGTGGGGTTACTGGGTTATGGGGATAGGGTGGAGGTGTGGACCTTGGGTAGGGTGCTCTATCCAAGAACTGGTGCAGACTCGATGGGTCGAATGGCTTCTTTCTGCACTGTAAATTCTATGAAAAAAACCCTTGTTCCCCCGACCCTCGCACCCCGACCGTCGCTACCTGACCCTCGCTCCCCTCCAACCTCACCACACCCTCCACCCTCGCTATGCCTCCACCTTCGCTACCCCAACATTCACTTTCCCTAAACCCTCATTCCCTCTGAAACCTTGCTGCCCCTCAATCATTGCTCCCCATCAACCTCAAACCCCCTCAGCCCTCAAACCCACCTCTACCCTCACCCCCTCTCACTCCCCCTGAACCCTTGCTCCCTCTTCACCCTGGCACAGCCTCAACCCTCGAACCCCCTGAAACTTTGGAGCCCCTCAACCCTTGCTCCCCCTTCAACCCTGGCACCCCATCAACCCTGGTTCCCCCTCAACCCTTGAAAACTCTCTCCCATCTCACCCCCTCAACCCTCGCACCACCTTAATCCTTGTTCTCCCTCAACCTGCATTTCCCCCTCAACCTTCGCTCTTCCCTCAAGCCTGGCTCACCCTCAACCCTCGTACTCCCTCAGCCTTGCTCTCCCCTCGCAAACCTCGCAGAGATCTTTGATGTAGTTACTTTACAAAAAATGTAGTGAATGCGTGGAATGTATTGTCCGGTGAGGCAATTGGAACGAGTGTGGGAATATGTGAAGGGGGAATTAAAGGAGTGTTTGTGGGGAAGGTTTCAGGGACTGATGTGCATTGTGAAATCTCTTCATATTCTGTGTCAAATTTCATTTCCAATCTTGGATACCCTCATCAAAATAATTGTCTCTTACACTTCATAGAATTTACAGTGCAGAAGGAGGCCATTCGGCCCATCGAGTCTGCATCGGCTCTTGGAAAGAGCCCCCTACCCAAGGTCAACACCTCCACCCTATCCCCATAACCCAGTAACCCCACCCAACACTAAGGGCAATTTTTGGACAATAAGGGCAATTTATCATGGCCAATCCACCTAACCTGCACATCTTTTGGACTGTGGGAGGAAACCGGAGCACCCGGAGGAAACCCACGCACACACGGGGAGGATGTGCAGACTCCGCACAGACAGTGACCCAAGCCGGAATCGAACCTGGGACCCTGGAGCTGTGAAGCGATTGTGCTATCCACAATGCTACCGTGCTGCCCTATTGGAACTTGGGTTCCAAAGACTAACCCCCAGTGCAGTCTATGCATAATCATAATCTCATAATCTTTATTATTGTCACAAGTAGGCTTACATTAACACTGCAATGAAGTTACTGTGAAAATCCCCTAGTCACCACACTCCGCCGTCTGGGTACACAGAGGGAGAATTCAGAATGTCCAATTCACCTAACACACGTCTTTCGGGACTTGTGGGAAGAAACCGGAGCACCCAGACGAAACCCAATCAGACACAGGGAGAACGTGCAGACTCCACACAGTGACCCACACCTGGAATCGAACCCGGGACCCTGGTGCTGTGAAGTGACAGTGCTAACCACTGTGCTACCTGGCTGCCCATAACCCTTTTGCTGCTTAAAATGTTGCTGTCAATGTCATTTCTGAGCTAAATCTGCATCCATTCTCCTGCTCCTTTCCTGTGCAGGAGTCCTGGTGAAGCACAAAGTCTTGGCAAATGGGCTTTGGGCAAATTGCAATCATCAAAAGTTGTTAAGCTAAAAATTAAGCTAAATACCTCGCCATTCACCTGAGGAAGGAGCTGCACTCTGAAAGCTCGTGTTTGAAACAAACCTGTTGGACTTTAACCTGGTGTTGTAAGACTTCTTACTAAGCTAAAAATTGACCTGATTCAAAGTTCTGGAAGTTACACAGTCTGTATGCCTTGGGTCTGGTATAGTTGGAGCAAGCTGACATCCGAGTGGAAGTTACAGGAGTAATTGCCACAAAAACGCTGGGAAATGTGAGATGTCCTCTGAATAGGAGCACCAGCAATGGTTATTTTCTTGTGGTCTTTGCAATAGAGCAGATCGTTGGCTCGTGCTGAAAAGGATGGAATGTGTGCATTCTTCAATCGGGTTTTACAAAGTCAGTCGCACCGGGCTCCGGAGGGAATGTTAGATATTTCACAAATGTCTGGCACTTGAGAGCAATGAGCAGGAATGGTGTCAGCTGACTTGCATGAGTCAGATGGTGAAAGGGGGAATTTTCCGACTGGCCTTTTTGCTCTCTCCCCCATTTCCATTTCCACAAACTATTGTGAAAACCTTTCGATTTTGTCCTGTCAGGTGACCTGAATGTAATGTACTTTCGGGTTCTCCCCAAAGCATCCCCAGAAGAGATCAAACTTACGCCCCCCCCCCCCCCCCCCCCCCGACCTGGGGCGACACTGGCTTGTGATTGGCCAAAGTGGACGATCCTTTAAAACAGAGATGGGGAGGAGTTTTTTCAGCCAGAGGCTGGTGTGTCTGTGGAACTGTTTGCTTCAGGAGGCTGTGGAGGCCAATTCACTGAGTGTCTTTAAGACAGAGATGGTTAGGTTCCTGATTAATAAGGGGATCAGGGGTTATGGGGAGAAGGCAGGAGAATGGGGGTGAGAAAAATATCAGCCATGATTGAATGGCGGAGCAGACTCGATGGGCTGAGTGGCCTAATTCTGCTCCTATGTCTGATGGTCTTTTGGAGAAGGTTCATCTGGGAAGGCATGGAACACATCGAGAGACTTGGTCCGGAACAGACATGAAGTTGAGGTGTCGGAGGGAGCATACACACTCCCAATCGACCCACTTCAAGCACCACCTGCATGTGGTCAAGTCTGCAGATGGTGCACTGGATTTACTGTCATTTTCGAGACCTTCAATCCCAATCCCAAATCATTCCCAATCCCAATCCCAAATCATTCCCAATCCCAATCCTAAATCATTCCCAATCCCAATCCCAAGTCATTCCCAATCCCAAGTCATTCCCAATCCCAATCCCAAGGGCCTGCCGTGGAGGTGACACAGTGGTTAGCACTGCTGCCTCACAGCGCCATGGCCAATCCACCTAACCTGCACGTCTTTGGTCTGTGGGAGGAAACTGGAGCACCCGGAGGAAACCCACGCACACACAGACTCCACACAGACAGTGACCCAAGCCGGAATCGAACTTGGGATCCTGGAGCTGTGAAGCAATTGTGCTATCCACAATGCTACCGTGCTGCCATAAACACGGGGAGAACGTGCAGACTCCACATAGTTAGTCACCCAAGGCCGGAATTGAACCCGGGAACCTGGCGCTGTGAGGCAGCAGCGATAACCACTGTGCTGCCCGTTGGACCACAGAATCCCACCCATTTCATTTTTAAAATTCATCTGATCTCATTAAAATAATAGACAATTTACAGGAGAATGGTGTAACCTGACAGAGGGACATACAGAATTGGCAGAGTGACCAGCCCCCACACCATGATGGACGGAGCATTATGATTGCATAGCCCTCACCAAACACATTATCCACTTGGACAAGGAAAATAAAACACTCAGAAGCATTTAGTGGACAAGTAGTCCAGAAGATTCCTTTCCAATGCTCTCAGATGATCAGAAGCTGTCTCGGAGATCACATAGAGAAAGTGTTACCTGTTGTGAAATAATAAAAACACATTGCATTTTATTTCGGGGTCAATTGAAGATGCCAGAGGTACTTGGAACTTGGATAAGGAAGTGATTTATCCCGAGTCAATGTTGTCCTTCAGTGAAAACAGTCCTGCACGAAGTGTCACTTAATTATTCACATTTGAGACTTCCGGTGGCAACATGTCAGTGGAGGTCATACATTGGGTGGCTCCTGCTCCAGGCTCTGGCTTTTGGGGTTCAGTGCCCGGTTCCAGGGGCAGTTTTTGGATAAGCTGATGCAGGAAGACATAAGGAAGGCGGGGAATGCCGAAGACCCAGAAAAAAGCTGCTGGGAAGAAGGGCGTGAGTGAACGTTCACCGTCGAGTGAACGGGTCAGCGTGGCAGCAGGAAAGATGGCGGGGACGGGGTCACTGGGTCACCTACGCAGCAGAGACTTTGACCAAGGTGTTGGCTGGAGAGTCTGAGAGGCAGTTCACCAAGTCCATGAAGGTGATGCGTAAGGAGACGATGGCTGCGATGGAGCAGGCGATGGCCCCGGTGAAAGCAGCGGTGTTGAAACATCGGCCAAGTTACGGGGGCGCGGAGAGAAGCTGAAGGGGGTGGAGGATGTCGCAGCACAGTAACCAGTTCACCTCGATGGGTGGGAGCTGCGGAGGGGGGCTGGAGGCCATCAAAGGACATGGAGCCAAGATGGAGGACCTGGAGAACAGGTCAAGGTGGCAGAATCTGGGCTTGCCTGAGGCCAGCTGAGTACTTTGCGAAGATGTTGGCGGAGTTGTTGGGCGAGCGGGAAAAACCCTTCAGTACGAACTGAATAGGGCTCATCGGCCACTCAGGCCCAAGCCTGAGGGTTGAGGTGGGGAGACTTATCGAAGACAAGGGGGCAATGTGGAAGGAGGGTGGTGGAAGGAGATGGGCTGGTGGTGGGGGGTGGGGAGGAGTGTGAGGTCCCACGATGGCAAGCAGAGGGGTAAGGAGGTGGATGAAGGTGATGAGCCATGGAAGGCAGAGGAAAGACCGGGGAGAGGAAAGCTGGACCCCGACAAGGCTGCGTGAAAAGCTCGCAAACAAGGGGGGCGGTCAAAGAGGTACCACATTGTTTCCTGACGAGGATGCATAACGATGCCACAGGCAGTGGATAGAGGTCCAAGTTGAGCCTGGGTACCTCACAGGTGATGTGCTCGGGGGAGGGGGGTTGAATTGAGGAACAGACTTCCTTTTGAGGCTGTCAGCCTTCACCCCCTGGGTCGCTGACATCCTACATGGCCTGGTGGGGACAGGTGGGCTGGGAGAGAGTGACGTGAGTGTGCTGGACTGGTATTTAAATATGGTGAATACCTCCGAACCTGCCGGATGCTGGTAGGTGGACGCATCAGCGGGCAGCCCCAGAGGAGCGTCAGAGGGGAACTCGCTTGCGCATAATTAATGAGCTTCCAAGCACTGAATCTGATGCGGGATCCTGCCATTCTGGGGCACAGGGTAGGCGTCGCTGAAGGCTCCCACCACGCTTAGTCTCAAGGTGGAAGAAGAATTCTGCTCAGGACTCTTTATGATCAGATACTCACGATATAAACTCAGAGCCTTTGGCACTCTTAACACAGCAGCAACCAATTCACCATAAATAACTATTGTTATTCAATCTTCACTCTCTGGGAACAGCACAATTCTGTCTCATATTGAAGTGAGGGGCTGGAGACAAAAAAAAACATTCATTAGAACTTTAATGTAGAAAACGATTCTAAATAAATTGCAGCTCTCACTGTGCACTTTCCTCCCGTCTGAAAAACAATACCTCATCCCGACTCACTGTTTGCTGTTCCTTATTGTATCCACGCAGCTCATTAATCCACCGGCTTCAATTTTTGCTAGTTGCAGGACTGTTTGGAAGTCCACATGCACAACACAATCGTCAATCCTCTCATTTACATCTGTCATGTGAGAGTACCTTTAAGAAATGGGTGTTTAAGAAATGTACCTTTAAGAAATGAGTGTTTATCAGTGATGTCAGAGTGGGTGGAGCTGGGCTCTCTGTCAGCTTTTCACTTTCGTTTTAGGCTGTTTTCTGCAGGGTGTATTTTAGTTTTGTTTTCAGCGTTGGAGCTGAACCCAGACAGAGCAGGTGTACTGCTGTTCACTCTGCCATCAAAAGACAACCTCGTCATCATTTGGTGAATTGAGAATTATAAATGTTCTCAGTAGTGAATGTAAACCTGATGTGCTTCTGTTAAAAGGTGTTTCTTCTGTCTTCTGGATGTTGTTCAGGAAGTTATTAAGGATTACTTAGTGTTGTATTCTTTGAGGGTTGCATTTGAATTAATGGTTGCTAAGATGTTCACTGTATGTTTTCAAAAGGTTAACTTGAGTTCATAGAATAAGCATTGTTTTGCTTTGAAAAATACTTTTCCATTTCTGATGTACCACACCTGCAGAGTGGGCCGTGTGCTCCCCACACCACAATCTATTAAAAGTTGTGGGTCAGGTGAACTCCATGATACACTTTGGGGTTCTCTAAAGCGTCAGGTGTGGAATCCTTAAACTCATGAAATGCCTGAAATTCTCATATCCTGGTCTGGGCCAGGGTCATCATATCAGAGCCTTTAGTTGAAAATTGTCAGCATTGGTATTGGTGCATGTTTTAATATTTTATCATTTAAATAATAATCCCTTTTGCTGTTATTCCTACCAAAACGGATAACCTCACATTTGTCAACATTGTATTCCATCTGCCAGACCCTAGCCCATTCACTTAACCTATCCAAATCCCTCTGCAGACTTCCGGTATCCTCTGCACTTTTTGCTTTACCACTCATCTTTGTCAGTAAAGTTGCCACAGTCGCCAGCCATCAAGCCAACTGAGTTAAACCTGGCCCCATATCTGTTGGTGCTCTATAGTTAGAGGCTGGATATCAGTCTAGTCCAATGTGATAAGTTTAGGCATCCAATGTTGCAATTCAGTAACATAAAACACTTTCGCAATGTTTAATTCTGACCAATACAGAGTGAAAAATGTTTGGGTTGTGCTGCTGATATCTGGGGCGGGATTCTCTGACCCCCCCCCCCACCCCCCGCTGGGTTGGAGAATCCCCGGGGCGCAGCGTGAATTCCGCCCCGTATTCTCCGGCGCCGGTTTTCAGGCGGGGGCGGGGTTTATGCCACGCTGGTCAGGGGGCCGTTGGTAGCCCCCTCCCTGGCAATTCTCCGGGCCCTAATGGGCCAAGCGGCCGTCAGTCCCGCCGGCGTGAAATGGACATGGACGCGGCGGAACCTGGCTGGTAGGCCATCTAGTGGAGTCCTCGGGGGATCCGGCCCTGGGGGGGGGGGGGGGGGGGGGTGGGTGGGGGGGTGGGTGGGGGGGGGTGGGTGGGGGGGGGGGGTGCCCCCACGGTGACCTGGCCCCGCAATCGGGGCCCACCGATCTGCGGGCGGGCCTGTACCATGGAGGCACTCCTTCCTTCTGCACCGGCCTCTGTCGGGCTCCGCTATGGCCGGCGCGGAGAAGAACCCCCCCCCCCCCCCCCCCCCGCGCATGCCACAGGAACACACCGGCTGGTCGGTGTGGAACCACGCCGGCAGTTCTGCGCTTGCGCCGGCCCTTCAGCGCCGGTTGGCGTGGCGCCAACCCCTCTGCAACTTCCAGTTGGCCCGAAGCCGGAGTGGTTCGCGCGTTCTTGGCGCCAGCGTCGGGCCACCCCGCCAATTGCGGGAGAATCCCGCCCTTGATGTGAGAAGTTAGATTGAGCTCCGCACGAGTGTGGCCTGTGATCGGGTCTTGATGATCTCAATAGATCTGCAACTCAGCAACTGTCAGTTTTCAGTGGTGTGTCAAAAAGGGGTTGTTCTTGTCAGAGAAGGATCTGGTATCTAAAGGGTTAACATGAGTACGGTACCATCCACACAATAATCTAGGAAGGTGCATGGCTTAGAAACGGGAGCCGAGCCAATCTCGAGATGAATAGCAATGTGTCCTTTCCACCTACATGTACACAGTTCAGCATTGTTAATAAAGGCTTCCTTATAACTTACTTCGTACTGCTTCCTGGTGTCCAAGCATGGCGACAACAGGATATCGCATAATACAAGTGGGGGAATCCATCGGTATTTGGTGCAAATCTCTTCAATTTACCATCTGCTCATATTTTATACATCTGGGGCTGGATTCTCCGCCAGCGGGGTGCTCCGTTTTGCCGGCAGCCCGGGGAATCTCCCGACGGTGAGGGGCCGCCCCATTGGCCAGTCTGCGTAACAGAGCATCCTGCCGGCATGCTGAAACAAAAATGTGGCGCAGCGGGGCAGAGAATCCAGCCCCTGATTTCATTGTTGACCGTCTTTAATGCAAGTTCTGCAATAATGATCTCGACCCATCCAGCAAAGCCTTTCAAACAATTTCTGTCTGTATTTGTGCAAATTGTCCACCTTATACGCATTTGATAAGGTTTCCCATGGCAGGTTGATGGAAAAAGTGAAGTCGTATGGGGTTCAGGGTGTACTAGCTAGATGGATAAAGAACTGGCTGGGCAACAGGAGACAGAGAGTAGCGGTGGAAGGGAGTGTCTCAAAATGGAGAAGGGTGACTAATGGTGTTCCACAGGGATCCGTGCTCGGACCACAGTTGTTTGTGATCTACATAAATGATCTGGACGAAGGTATAAGTGGTCTGATTAGCAAGTTTGCAGATGATACTAAGATTGGTGGAGTTGCAGATAGCGAGGAGGACTGTCAGAGAATACAACAAAATATAGATAGATTGGAGGTTTGGGCAGAGAAATGGCAGATGGAGTTCAATCCAGGCAAATGCGAGGTGATGCATTTTGGAAGATCAAATTGAAGAGCGGACTATATGGTCAATGGAAGGGTCCTGGGGAAAATTGATGTGCAGAGAGATCTGGGAGTTCAGGCCCATTGTACCCTGAAGGTGGCAACGCAGGTTGATAGAGTGGTCAAGAAGGCATACAGCATGCTTGCCTTCATCGGACGGGGTATTGAGTACAAGAGGCGGCAGGTCATGTTACAGTTGTATCGGACTTTGGTTCGGCCACATTTGGAATACTGCGTGCAGTTCTGGTCGCCACATTGCCAGAAGGATGTGGATGCCTTGGAGAGGGTGCAGAGGAGGTTCACCAGGATGTTGCCTGGTATGGGGGGTGCTAGCTATGAAGAAAGGTTGAGTAGATTAGGATTGTTTTCATTGGAAAGACGGAGGTTGAGGGGGGACCTGATTGAGGTCTACAAAATTATGAGAGGTATGGACAGGGTGGATAGCAACAAGCTTTTCCCAAGAGTGGGGGTGTCAGTTACAAGGGGTCACGATTTCAAGGTGAGAGGGGGAAAGTTTAAGGGAGATGTGCGTGGAAAGTTTTTTACGCAGAGGGTGGTGGGTGCCTGGAACGCTTTGCCAGCGGAGGTGGTAGAGGCCGGCACGATAGCATCATTTAAGAGGCATCTAGACAGATATATGAATGGGCGGGAACAGAGGGAAGTAGACTTGGAAAATAGGAGACAGGTTTAGATAAAGGATCTGATCGGCGCAGGCTGGGAGGGCCGAAGGGCCTGTTCCTGTGCTGTAATTTTCTTTGTTCTTTGTTATACAGTATATGTAGTATCGTCAGAATATGTATGCTGTTACCTATAGAGCCTGTATGTACCTTGAATGCCAACTTTTGCTTGTACATTTTGCACAGTATTACCCTATGCATTGAATGTTTACTGTTTCCACAATATGCTTTGTTTGTATACTTATACTGGTTTGTCTGCTCTTATGTGTATACATTGTTTACATATGGTTCATGATACTGTCATGTGAGAGTACCTTTTAGAAATGGGTGTTTTATAGAATAGCTGTAGTGGGTGCACCTTTAAGAAATGGGTGTTTATTACTGCAGTGATGTCAGAGTGTGGGTGGAGCTGGGCTGTCTGTCTGCTTTTACTTTCACTTTGGGATGGCAGCTACAGGGTGTGTTTTAGTTTGGTTTTGAGAGCTGGATAGCTGCAGTCACAGCAAGCAGCTGCAAGGATCTCTCTCCGCAGGCTACGGACTGACTTCAGCTCAGGTGGGGTTTCAAAGTGGTCCATGTCTCAGTAGAGAAGTTAAACCTGATGTCTTTCTGTAAAAGGGTTCTTTTTTTTTTGTCCTGTGGATGTTGCAAGGAAAGATTAAGAGTTACCTATAGAGTACTGTATTCTTTGGGGGATTTATTAGTGTTGATAGTTGTTAAGATGTTTACTGTGGGTTTATGAAATGTTAACTGGTTTCATTAATAAACATTGTTTTAATTTAAAAGTACTGTAGATTTCTGTTTGCATCACACCTGTAGAGTGGGCCGTGTGCTCCCCATACCACAATCTATTAAAAGTTGCGGGTCAGGTGAACACCATGATACACTTTGGGGTTCTCTAAACCCTGGCCCATAACAATGTTGAATGTCTGGGTATTGAGTTCAAAGATGGGGAACCCTAGCAGAAGTGGGCTGCAGTGGAAGTTAATAGTCAACCACATCGATGTGGGTCTGGAGTCACATGTAGGCCAGAACAGGTAAGGAAGGCAGATTTCCTTCCCTGAAGGACGCTAGTGAACCAGACTGTTTTTTCCGACAATCGACAATGAATTCATGGTCATCATTAGACTTTTCTTAATTCCAGATTTTAAAAAATGTAATACAAATTTCACCACCTGTAGTAGCAGGATTTGAACCTAGCCTCTCAAAGCTTTACCCTGGGTATCTGGTTTAATAGTCCAGTGACAACACCACTATGCCATGGTCTGTCCAAATGCACTCTTCTCTACTGAGTAGTACTACACTCCGCATGCATCACCCGATGTCTATGTCTATGTAGTTACATTGTATATTTATGTATGTTTTTTCATGAATGGAACGAACTGTCTGGACTGTACACAGAACAATACTTTTCACTGTACCTCGGTACATGTGACAATAAATCTAATCCAAATCCAAATCCCAAATCCAATCATTTCCCAGCTTCATTTTGCGGTTCCTCAGCAGCCCACCTCGGGATCTCCGGGTGAACTCCCGCTTTGCCATCGTTTATTGCTCACGATTGATTCATGGGGCTGTTTAGCACAGGGCTAAATCGCTGGCTTTGAAAGCAGACCAAGGCAGGCCAGCAGCACGGTTCAATTCCCGTGACAGCCTCCACGAACAGGCGCCGGAATGTGGCGACTAGGGGCTTTTCACAGTAACTTAATTCGAAGCCTACTTGTGACAATAAGCGATTTTCATTCTGCATACCTGCCGGGAAGTTTGAATTTCCCTGAAAAAGTTATTCACTGAAAGAAGGACAGGCGATTTCATTTCTCATTTCCAAACCTTCATGCTCAAAGAACGTCCCGAAGGAAACATTATTTTCACTGTCTCGGCAACTTTTACTTCCCAAACAAGGGAACAGAATGAGTTACTTTCAGCTTTGAATGACCGCCGAAGTGCCAATATTGTTGTTATTCTTATGTTGACATTCAATATGACTGGAACTAAGCCAAAGTGGTTTGCAGCTCCATAGAACGGGTATCTTCCTTTCCCAATACTATTTTCCACAGTGACTGTTTTCCTGGGAATTCTCCCTTCAACTGAAGCTAAGCAGAGCTTTCGACCTTGTTTTTAAACTCCTTATGAATTTGGTTTCAAACTGAACACGAGCTCCCACTCATCTTTTTCGTGGTGAGTTATAGAATCTGCATTTTCTCTGCTTAAGTTATAGGCTGGGTCCATGCCACCTCTTCCTTGCTCACTGCCGCTCAGTTGGCCACCGACCATAGAAGACCAAAGCTGCAACTGCCTGGGGGCTAATTTTCCCAACCGCCTTATTATCTAACTCACCATTTCCAGTGCTGATGCTGTGGACTCCATCGGCTAAGCAGCAATCGCTGCCCTACGCTAGATTGTTCTCCAGGTTATCTGTTCCCTTGGGAATCAAGGCCATTTTGATGCAATAATTCATTGTTGATGATTGCATCAATATATTGGGTTTGACAGAAACCCGACAAACGGGATCTGACACCTTCCCCCAAATGAAGCCTCCAAGCCTGATGATATTTTCCATTATGTGGAGATGCCGGCGTTGGACTGGGGTGAGCACAGTGAGAAGTCAATCACCCAACTTCTCTTCCTGGCCCCCATGTTCAACTGGGTGGAGCTATACTTGCCTGGTTCCATTCTTACCCTATCCAGTCATCACCAGAGGAGCATTTCTGATGGCTTCTCTTTCTTCTCCCACCCCATTCCCTGCAGGTTTCCTAAAGGGCGACCCATTGCATGTCGATATGCTGCCCCTCAATGAAAAAATGACAGCGTCCAGGTGTTGATGATAACACTCAGCTGTACATTTATCTGTAGCTACTCCGGCTCTCTCGCCGGAATGTGGCGACTAGGGGCTTTTCACAGTAACTTCATTGCAGTGTTAATGTCAGCCTACTTGTGACAATAATAAAGAAAATTATTATTGTAGCTCTGGAATTCTCTCGCGAAACCTCTCTACCTCTCTAACACACTCTCTAATAAGACGTTGTGTAAATATACCTCATTGTTTAAGCTGTTGATCATCAGTCCTAACTCTTTGCTGTGGCATTTTGTTTCAGAACAACCCTATCAAGGTTGACAACATTTTAATGCCATTTACACTCAATTTAGACAGTGATCCACACTGGATAACAGTTCATTTAGAAATGACTGCAAATTGACCAATGCTCAGTCTAGATATTGGTACATGCTGGCTGACACAAAGCCTAGATAATCAAAAAAAACAGGGAGCATTTTTTTCCAGAGCTTAATATCTATCCAGAGTCGAAGGAGTGAGGCATAGTTGATAACTTAGTCCAGACAGTGACACATATTGGAGGACACAGTCTAGGTGGTGGTACATCCTGGGCAACACATGGTCAACATGGCGATATACACAAGGTTAAACTCAGGCTGGAGAGTGAGATATACTCGGTAACACTTAAGCTAAAGAGTGATCGGCACTGGATCATAGATACGCACTGTGTACTCACACATTTTGACAATGATGCACACTGTGTGGCACATGACCTCAGAGAGTAACTAAAAATACCAGGTTAAATGCGCCACAGAAAGATGGAGAAAATGGTAGAGGGGAGCGGTATTTATTGCTCCTCCCTGAGGGCCTGTAGTCACATATCACACTCCCACGGGCATATCCGTGTCCTCAGCTCGTCCGTCTTATTCCTTAGCCTCCTTGCATTGAAATAGATTCCATTTAGCCTTTATAGATCCTCTTCTTTCTTATCCAACCTATGTTCCCTCTACATGTACATCATCACAGGAACTGATGCTCTCTCGTGCGGCCTCATGGATGAAGCAGGCAGAGCATTAAGATGCCTTACAATAAATTCCTATTTATTATGTTCTTTATTAGTGGAACAGCACCCCAACTATTATGTTATACGAGAGTCTCATGGTTAGAAGTGTGCCCATAATGTTAATCGCTACTTATTATAATATGGCGAACCCAGCATATGCAGTTTGCAATTTGCATCAGATGTCACGCAATGTAAGAATTGCTTCCTTCAATCAAACTAACAAGAATAATAAAAATGTGCCACACGATTTATCAGTTTCATATTTCCTGATCTACCTTCAGATTCTAACCGACTAAACTTCTCCCCAATAGTCTTGATCGCCTCCCCAAACCTGGCTGCATGTCTCTACCTTCTCCAATACCATCCCAAGCACAGGATTCTCCCATCGATGATCGACAGGTTTAGATAAAGGATCTGGATCAGCGCAGGCTGGGAGGGCCGAAGGGCCTGTTCCTGTGCTGTAATTTTCTTTGTTCTTTGACTCCTGCTCCCAAGTGTCCGTTTTCAGCCGATGCTTCATATCAACAGAAACATCCCCAAGTCAGGAAATTTGAGGATCCCCCTGCGCACCCCCCCCCCGGTGATGGATCCCTCTGACTGTGTCCGCAGCCGCCACTCCGAGTGCCCGTCAGGTGCAACACCATTAGTGAACCACGCAAGTGGGAACTCACTCGTCGGCGGCAGAGAATTCTCTGGTCCGATCGCGGGTCCGGCGCTCCATTCGTTTTGAGCGCGATTTTGTCGCGGAGAATCCCGCCCTATATCTTTGAAAGAGACTCCAAGCTTTGTGAGTAAAGTATAATCCTGCTTAAACAACAACATGGTGGCACAGGGTTAACACTGCTGCCTCGCAGCGCCAGGGACCCGGGTTCAATTCCGGCCTCGGGTCACTGACTGTGCGGAGTCTGCACGTTCTCCCCGTGTCTGCGTGGGTTTCCTCCGGGTGCTCCGGTTTCCTCCCACAGTCCAGAGATGTGCAGGTTAGGTGGATTGGCCATGATAAATTGCCCCGTAGTGTTCTTTTATATATAAGTTTAGAATACCCAATTCATTTTTTCCAACACCCCTCTGCAGGTTAGGTGGGGTTACGGGGCTGGGTGGAGGGAGGGAGTGGTGCTCTTTCAGAGGGTCAGTGAGAGTCAATGGGCTGAATGGCCTCCTTCTGCACTGTAGGGATTCTGTGGCACTAGATATTTTTTATTTCTGAAGTCCCTCACAGTAATATAGAATCATAAAACATTACAGTTTGAAAGCAGACACTTAAAATCTGTGGCAAACAAAAGTTTAACATTTCCCTTAATACACTATGCCATTATTTATTTTTTTAATTGTGGCTCCTTGATGTGGCACCATATCAAATGTGATTAGAAAATCCATATCAAACCGCATGTATTCTATTTCCTGTAACTATCCTTTGCTATTTCTCCAATGAATTCTGTAAGGTTGGTCGAGCATGATCAGTTTTTCAGTGAATTTGCCAAATGGAAAAACAAGAATTGTTTGTTTAATCATTTCATCCTGTCTTACAGACTTTTGTAATTCACCAACAGTTCAGACTGTTACTAAACAATTATACTGCTTGTAAGTCACCAGCCTGCGGATATAAAAGTTTAAAGGCGTTCAGTACTTGGTTTCTATAAGATTGCCCTGTTAAATCAGCACCAGATTCTAGTAATAAAACATAGGGTATGGGAGCAGACATCGGCCATTCAGCCCCTCGAGCCAGCTCCGCCATTCAATCAGATCCTGGCTGATCTCTTCCTGGTCCCAAATCCATCTCTCCATCTGTTCCACACACCCCTTTTTCCCTGTTTGATTTTTTTATCAGAATCAGAAATACATCGATCAGGGCAGCACGGTGGCGCAGTGGGTTAGCACTCCAGCCTCACGGCGCCAAGGTCCCAGGTTCAATCCCGGCTCTGGATCATTGTCCGTGTGGAGTTTGTTCAGGGTAGGTGGATTGGCCACGCTAAATTGTCCCTTAATTGGAAAAAATGAATTGGGTATTCTAAACTTATATATAAAAGAAGAAATACATCTATCTCCCTCGTGAAACTATTTAATGATTCAGATTCAAATGCACTATTGAGTTCCACAAATTCGCCACCCTCTACGAGACGTAATGCCTCCTCATCTCAGTTTTAAATCCACCGCGTCTCAACCTATATCTGTGACCTCCTTTTCTAGATTGCCCAACAAAGGGGAACATTTGGTCTATGTTTATTTTATCAATCCCTTTTAGCATTTGATCCACCTCGATCAGATCCCCTCTCATCCTTCTAAACTCCAGCGAGTATAAACCCAAACAGTTGAACTCTCCTCATACGTCAAACAAATAATCTCCGGAGATTAATCATGGTTTATGTTCCTGCTCTCACATCATTAGCTCTGGTAACTCTGTCCCCTCAATAACAGTTCCTGGCTCTACCTCACCAGCCCCTAGGCCGTGTCTAAATTGCCAGGCTGGTTGTCTGACATCAGGTATTGGGGGCAAATCGAATTTTCCTCCAATTAAATATTGGGTAAATCAAAGACTGGGGCGGAATTCTCTGACCCTCCGCCGGGTCGGAGAATCCCCCGGGGGGGTGGCGTGAATCCCATCCCGCTGCCGGCTGCCGTATTTTCCGGTGCCGGTTTTCGGGCGGGGGTGGGGATCACGCCAGTCCGGTCGGGGGCCGCTGGCAGCAGCCCCCCCCCCCGGCAATTCTCCGAGCCCCAATGGCCTGAGCAGCTGCCGGTTTCTGGCCAGTCCCACCGGCGTGAATTGGACATGGTTCCACACGGCGGGTCCTGGCTGGAAGGCCGGCTGGTGCGGTCCTCGGGGGTGGGGATCCGGCCCCGGCCGGGGGGGGAGGGGGGGGGGGGGTCCCACGGTGGCCTGGCCCACGATCGGGTCCCACCGATCTGCGGGCGGGCCTGTGCCGTGGGGGAACTCCTTCCTTCCGCGCCGGCCCCTGTCGGGCTCCGCCATGGCTGGCGTGGAGAAGACACCCCCCCTGCGCATGCGCTAGAATACGCCGGGGGGTCTGCGCATGGTGGGGAACCACGGTGGCGGTTCTGTGCAAGCGCTAACCCGTGCCAGCTGACGTGGAGCCAATCCCTCTGGGGCTGGCCTAGCCCCTGGAAGTGCGGAGGATTCCGCAACCTCCAGTCGGCCCGACGCCGGGTGGCTCGTGCCGTTTTTACGCCGGCGTCAGGCTATCGCCGGGTTCAGGAGAATCCCGCCCATTGTCCTTGATCGCCACCACCAACTCTGCTCCTGGGGCACACCAATGCGAACTTTCTCAGCCAACTGTCTGAGGCAGAACCACCGAGAAGAGCTTCCACTCATATGTTCGCAGCCTCAATAAGACATCCCTCCCTGCCTGACTCTGCCTCTGTTTATCTGCTCCTGAAATCCTCATCTGAGGCTTTGTTACCTTTAGGTTTGATTGGAGGTCATTGACAGTTTAGCTGTTGGTGCCCTAACATGCACCAAATCCCATTCATCCATCGCCCCTTTGCTTATTGACTTGCATCGACTCTCATTAAAGCAAAGCTTCAATCTTAAAATTCTCATCCTTGTTTTCAAATCTCTCTGCGGCCTGGCCCCCTCCTTCTCTCTGTAGATGTTCTGTACAGCCTCCACAACCCTCTGAGATCTCTGTACTCCTCCCATTCTGGCCTCATCAGCGTTTCTGATTTGAATGGCTCCATCACTGGTTACCGGGCCTTCAGTCCAAAGGTGTGGCATTCCCTCTCCACACCTCTCAATCTCTCCACCTCACTTTCCACCTTCAAACTTGATTCTTAGACAACCCCACTGACCGTCCCTCCCAGAATCTCCTGCTCTGACTCCGTGTCATACTTACCATGCTCCTCTGCACCACCTGTGGACATTTTATTGTGTTAAAGGTGCGATATTAATACAAGTTGTTATTGATGTGTTATTTGTGTTGGTCTAACATCGACTGCAACTGGATGCAGTAAAACGAGAAACAGGCGTCCGACACAGGAGATGGTCCAACACTGTTTTATTGAACCTCTTGATTGCTGTGCATAATCTGCTGTGGGTTGACACTCTATTAAACTAACGGATAACCTCCTACTGGCTTGACCAGACTAGCTCTCTATCACATGGTGATGATGTTCATTGGCCTGTGCACTGCGATTATCTCCCTAGCCGTGTCCTGTGAGAGAGGGAGAGCCTTAATGCCCTGTGGGCTTTATAGTGGTGGTGTCCTGTCTGGTGATTGGTTGTTCTGTGTCGTGTGTGTTCATTGGTTATCCTGTGTGTCAATCACTGCCTGTCTGCATCCCATGATATACATGAGTGGATATTATGACAGTTATGAACTTGATAGACCCTGAAAGAAGGCATGGGGATCGCAGTGCACGGTGAATGCACGCCAACTTTGTTATTTCCGCTCCGTTCAATAAGTCCTGCCAGCTGATAGGCTGCTTTAAGCTAGATTGAGCTTCTGAAAGGGACATCACATTGTGGCCATTGCACAGGGTTATGACCTTGGAAACATGGTGAGAGTGGGTTCCTAGGTTTTCGGATGCTGTACTGGAGGCTGGGCTGGAGGAGAGGGGTACATTGCAGGGGGCCAGGAGGCTGTCCAGACACATGCTCAGGCTGGGCTGGAGGAGAGGGGTACACTGCAGGGGGCCAGGAGGCTGTCCAGACACACGCTCAGGGGGCAATAGGGCCAGATAGCTGCCGCCGCTGCTAAAATGAAGCGTTTGGGCTGAATTTTCCAGCCCCTCCTGCCGGTGGAATCTTCCACCCATTGGCAGGACTGGAAGATCCTGTTAGTGGCTAATGACGAGTTGCCTCTGCTTCCGAAAAACATGTCGCAGGGCGGGTCTTTGTCTTGTACACCAATGAAGCTGGTGGGGATGCTCGTCTAGTCCGTATTTGAGTGGTCGGATCCCGGCCATTCTCCGGCTGCTTTTAGCGCGGGAGCCGGGAATGTTACCTGGCGCCGCTGCTCGCCCCTCCCCGGTACTGGAATGGGTGAGGGTTCGGCGCCAATTTCGGCGTCGTACACCGCTCGCGAATTCTCCTTTTCAGCCGGCACTTAGCCCCTGAAATGGAGAATCCAACACACTGTTTGTAAATAAAACTTTGTTCTTATTTCCACTTGGTTTGGACTCCCCAGGCGGGACGCCCTGGGGATAAGTGTTGACGCTGTCATAAACGTGGGAGCTTTTTACAACGGCATCATCTGGCCCCTAGGGTCAGCGATCCTGCGCCGCACAGGGGGCCAGCGTGGCACTGGAGTGCCTCACGCTGCTCCAGCTGCCGATACGGGCACCAGCACGGCCGGCGTGTGTTCGCGCATGCGCGTGGGTTGCTGCCTCCGCGTCGGCTCCGATGCAACATGGCGAAGACCTACAGGGGCCTGGCGCAGAGGAACATAGGCCCCCACCGGAATAGCCCGCCCACCGATCGGTAGGCCCCGATCGCGGGCCAGGCCACCCGTGTTGGCCCCTCTGGAGTCGGATCCCCCCCTCCCCTCCCACCAGGCCGCCTCCGCAGCCAGAACGGCGAGGTCCCGGCAGGGTAGGACCACATGAGAACGACACTGGCGGGACTCAGCCGAACTCGACGGGCACTCGGCCCATCGCTCGGGGAGAATCGCCAGGGGGTGCCGCGTGGAGTGGCCCCCGACCGGCGCCGCGGCGACCACGCCGGCCCCATTGGCGCTGATTCTCCGGTCGCCGGGGAATCGACGGGCTGGCGTCAGAGCGGCGTCGAGGGATTTGCGCCAACCCCTGCCGATTCTCTAAACCGGTGTGGGATCGGAGAATCCCGCCCCCGGTATCCTTATGGAACAGCACGGTAGCATGGTGGTTAGCATAAATGCTTCACAGCTCCAGGGTCCCAGGTTCGATTCCCGGCTGGGTCACTGTCTGTGCGGAGTCTGCACATCCTCCCCGTGTGTGCGTGGGTTTCCTCCGGGTGCTCCGGTTTCCTCCCACAGTCCAAAGATGTGCAGGTTAGGTGGATTGGCCAGGCTAAATTGCCCTTAGTGTCCTAAAAAATAAGGTTAATGGGGGTTGTTGGGTTACTGGTATCGGGTGGATACGTGGGCTTGAGTAGGGTGATCATTGCTCGGCACAACATCGAGGGCCGAAGGGCCTGTTCTGTGCTGTACTGTTCTAATTCTAATTCTAACACTTTCAGCCGGACCGATAAAATTACAAGGTTGCGGCTCTTAAGCATTGCGAGGAATCTTCAATAATACCAAAAAAAATAATCCTTAAACATCGCTCAGTGACGGATCAGGAACATTTCTGATATGTTTCAGCTGAAACAGATCTCCATTTTGGTAAATGAGCACAGTTTGCATTCCAGATTGTCGACTGTGTTCGAAGCCGAAACTCAGATCCAACACATTTGCTTCAAGTCTCGTCTGCTCCTTCAGCCGAGGGTTTCACTCTTAGCAAATACACAGGTTAACCATTTGCTTAAAATAGCAGACGGAGGATATACAAATGCGATGAATATGCATCAGTAACAACGCTAACAGAAAAGAATAAGGTGACAATGTTGGGAGTCAGCGATTTAAAAAAAAGACTGAATGAAATGTAAATTACACTTAAAATACATTTGTCTCGTGAAAAAGTTCCCAAATTTTATTTAATGGGCGAGGGAAGAGAGCTGTGTAAATTTAATCAGGAGGAGTGTGATATTTAAATAATACAGTGTCAGTTTGTGACGTGCTTTGTGTCACTGTACCTTATGTTTGCAAACAAACCAATAAGTACTTGCTGAATGGTTTGTCATTTGTCTATGGAATTATTATTCGTCTCCTTCATCCATTTGGGGCCTCACGGTAGCATGGTGGTTAGCATCAATGCTTCACAGCTCCAGGGTCCCAGGTTCGATTCTCGGCTGGGTCACTGTCTGTGTGGAGTCTGCACGTCCTCCCCGTGTGTGCGTGGGTTTCCTCCGGGTGCTCCGGTTTCCTCCCACAGTCCAAAGATGTGCGGGTTAGGTGGATTGGCCATACTAAATTGCCCGTAGTGTAAGGTTAATGGGGGGATTGTTGGGTTACGGGTATACGGGTTACGTGGGTTTAAGTAGGGTGATCATTGCTCGGCACAACATCGAGGGCCGAAGGGCCTGTTCTGTGCTGTACTGTTCTATGTTCTATGTTCTATGTTCTATCCTGGGCTGTGACCATCGGTGTCTTGGCCAGTATTCACTGCCCATCCCGAGTTGTCCTTGTGAAGGTGCTGAAGGGTCTCCTTCTTGAACCGCTGGACGCCGTGTGATGACGTTTCACACAGAATGCTCTGTGGTAGAGAGTTCCAGGATTTTGACACAGCGACAATAAAGGACAGCCAAATCGAGACGACGTGGAACATTGGTGCACCGGTGGTCCATAGAATAGAACCATAGAATTTCTACAGTGCTAGAAGGAGGCCGTTTGGCCCATTGAGTCTGCACTGACCCTCTGAAATAGCACCCTACCTAGGTCCACTCCCCTGTCATAACCCAATAACCCCACCTTACCTGGACACTAGGGAGCAATTTAGCATGGCCAATCCACGTAGCCTGCACATCTTTGCATTGTGGGAGGAAACCGGAGCACCCGGAGGAAATGCACACAAGGGGAGAAAGTGCAGATTCCACACAGACAGTGGCCCAAGACCGAGTCCCTGGCGTTGTGAGGCAGCAGTGCTAACCATTGTACCACTGTGCCGCCCCCTATTCGCCTGCTGACATTATTATTCTCGGTAGTGGAGATCATCGCTGTTAACCAAGCTTTGCCAGGGCAGTAATGGAGGAGACTGTCCCAGGTTCGATTCCCGGCTTGGGTCACTGTCTGTGTGGAGTCTGCATGTTCTCCCCGTGTCTGTCTGGGTTTCCTCCGGGTGCTCCAGTTTCCTCCCACAGTCCAAAGATGTGCAGGGTTAGGAGGTTGGCCATTGCCCTTAGTGTCCAAAATTGCCCTTCCTGTTGGGTGGGGTTACTGGGTTATGGGCTCGGGTAATGTGCTCTTCCCAAGAGCCGGTGCAGACTCGATGGGCCGAATGGCCTCCTTCTGCACTGTAGATTCTCTGATTCTCTGACTCAATAATCAAAACTGCAGAGTTTTCTTTAATATGATATCTCAATAAGGCACCTCCTGAAAAATTACTTTATTTTTCATTCATTCATGGGTGTGGGCACCGCTGGCTGGGCTACCCATGCCTAATTGCCCCTTGCATTTCAGAGAGCATTTAAGAATCAATTGCATTGCTGTGGGTCTGGAGTCACATGTAGGCCAGGGAGGCCGATTTCCTTCGACAAAGGACATTAATGAACCAGATGGGTTTCTAGGACAATAGCTTCAAGGTCATCATCAGGCTTTTAATTTCAGACTTTTATTGAATTCAAATTTTACCATCTGCCGCGGTGGGATTTGAACCCCAGAGCTTTACTGTGAGTGTCTGGATTACCAGTGACAATAGCACTGTGCCACTGCCTAGGCTGCGCTAGATAAGAGATCTTGGTGTAGAGGGTAACATACTAACATGGATAGAGGATTGGTATTGGGTTGGCAAACTGTACCCAATGTTGTGGCACAGGGATCAGTGCTGGGGTATGAAGTATTTACAATCTGTTTCAACGATTTGGATTAAGGGACCAAATGTGCCTGGTCGCGGAATTTGTAGATCGGAAAGTAATTTGCCAAGAGACACGAATGCAGGAATTTTGCAGCCCTCCCCGAAGCCCCCCCGAAGCGGACCGGACGATCCTACCTGCTGGAAAATTCCACTCAAAAGAATGTCCTGGTGCATAAATCACAGAAGTTAGCATAGAACATAGAACAGTACAGCACAGAACAGGCCCCTCGGCCCTTGACGTTGTGCCGAGCAATGATCACCCCACTCAAACCCACATAACCCAACAATCCCCCCATCAACCTTACACTACGGGCAATTTAGCATGGCCAATCCACCTAACCCGCACATCTTTGGACTGTGGGAGGAAACCGGAGCACCCGGAGGAAACCCACGCACACACGGGGAGGACATGCAGACTCCACACAGACAGTGACCCAGCCGGGAATCGAACCTGGGACCCTGGAGCTGTGAAGCATTGATGCTAACCACCATGCTACCGTGAGGCCCATAAAAGCATGTACGTACAACAAGTGATTAGGATGGAAAATTGAACCATGGAATGCCTACACTACAGAAGGAGGTTATTCGGCCCGACCCTAACCCCACCTAACCTGCAAATCCCTGGACACTGAGGGGCAATTTAGCTTGATCTTTTCACCTGAGAGGGTAGGGAGGGTCATCAGCGTAACTTCCCATCTGAAGGACGGCTCCTCTGACTGTGCAGCACTCTTTCAGAACCTGCACTGGAGCATCAGCCTACACTTGTGTCAGACCTGAAATCATAACCTTCTAACGGACAGACAAATGTACGACCACCTGAGATAAGGCTGGGAACTATGTACTTATATTTCTGTATATTGTTCCCCACTTTCTTCATCCCCATATTCTGTAGACTCTTACCTCTCAGTATTAGTGCAGACGCATCTCAGACTTATAACAATGTTAAAGCTGTTATATGCAAGTTTTTGAAGCTCTCCTATTTGTTCATGATGCTCATGTGACTGTGCTGGGGAGAGGTAGCCACCCTGGAATTGAAAACCAGAATCAGTAATGGTGTCATTAATCTATCATTGCTTGTTGTAAAAAACCGGTTCACTCGTGTCCTTTAGGGAAAGAAATCTGCCGTCCTTACCCGGTCCGGACTACTAGTGACTCCAGACCCACAGCCATGTGAATGTCTCTGAATTGCCCCTCTGAAATGGTGAGACACACAGTTGACCCAAACTACCACAGATGGACTGGAGTGGTTTCAGTACGTGTCCTCACCAGCCTTGTCAGGGGCAGTTAAGGAACGGGCATCAAATGTTGGCCTAGCCAGTTACGCCCACATCCCGTCAAAGAATTAAAAACAGGGAAGAGAAACACTAGCCCAGCTGAATCTGTGTCACGTTTCTTTGATTTGTATCCGGAGATAGTTCCCCACTCATCGGGGTTCGGAGCAGAGAGGATTGCTTGTGTGTGTGGAACTGAAGCAGCTGTTCCACTTTGCTTGGGGACATTTTGAGTTGATGGATTAATCAATGTTATGAACCGAGTCTGTGGGGTATTTATATTGTAATTGGTTCCAGGTGACACTTTGCTATCAATCTGTGAAGTATCTGAAGGTTGACAGAGCTGCGTGGACACAGCTGTTTTGTTTCACCCCAATACTGCTCCCTCAGGGCTTCCCCTCAAAGCAATTCTCATTTCCTTCAGAAATCTGCTCCTCCTCCTTAATCCCCCGCTTTTGAATTCGGAACTCTCAGCATTGGTGCCGATTTCTGATGATTCTCTATTCATAATACGTTTCAGAGCGATGACTTTCCCAGATGTTTTTCCGTATCTTACTCCTGAATTAATCAACCCATGCTGCCCTGGTCACCTGGGAGGGGACTCTCTTACCTGCATTCCTTTGGTCGTCATAACTACCACCTATCTTCCCTCCCACATCAGATTTGAAGTAATATTTTATATTGGAGCTTGACTAAACTTGAAAGTCAATTGTGGGAGGAAGGTATTGCCGCATCATTCATTTGCATAGTCTCGAGCTCTTTCTCCTCTAGATTTCTGTCTCTCTCTCTCTCTCTCTCTCCCTCTCTCAATCTGCCTTGGTCTGCTGTGCTATCGCAATAGTCACATGCCGGTTCTCTCCCGCTGCTCCCCTCCCTCTGCCAAGGTCTCCTGGGCTGTGTCTCTTGTGGTGAAAGACTCTGTCACCTGTAGGGTCAATGTGGGGCTTAATACGGAACTGCCCACACAGAGTACAAGGCCCAGAACCTGGGGCAGTGTGGTGTTGAGCAGGGATATGTAAGGACCTAAATATGTGATGAGACCATCGATTCACAAGACACGGGATTGGAAGTGAACAGTGGTTTTAATAGTCTTACAACTGAGCCTGCCTGCGACGGGATGAACTGGCAGCAGGCTCACGACTGCAGAGCTTTATACTTCCAGTTAGTGGGAGGAGCCATGGGCGGAGAAATGGGCGGAGCCAAAGGTGGAGCCCAGTAAAAACTCCTCATCTCCCCCTATGGGCAGAACCGTGCAACGGCTCGTATACAGAGCTCACAAGGACACAATACGTATGATACAACACAGTGTGAATTACTGGGTTTATAATTCACCACATTATGGAGAGAGTTTCTAGCTTGAATCCTTTACCGTATGAATGGGCGGGCATGGTGGCACTGCTGCCTCACAGTGCCAGGGACTCGGGTTTAATTACAGCCTGAGGTGGCTGTGTGGAGTCTGCACGACCATTACACTGGCCGGCGTGGAGGGAAAGAGTGCCCCCACGGCACAGGCCCACCCACGGTTCGTTGGGCCCCGATCACGGTCCAGGCCACCGTGGGGGCCCCACCCTGGTCCAGAACCCTCCCGCGCCCCCCCCCGGGAACTTTGCAGGGCGCCCGCAGAGCCATGACCCGCCGGTATGGACCTGGTGTAATCTACGCGGGCGGGACTGGCCAGAAACGGCGCCCTCTTTGCCCATCGCAGGCAGGAGAATCACCGAGGGGGGCCGTTGGCAGCGACCCCCGACCGGCGCAACGCTATTCCCGCCCCGCCAAAAAACCAGCGCCGGAGAATCCAGAGTATCCTGGCGGGGGGTCAGAGAATCCCGCCCAATAACCCTGTATCTTGCGTACAGTTCTGGTCGCCTCATTATAGGAAGGACGTGGAAGCTTTGGAACGGGTGCAGAGGAGATTTACCAGGATGTTGCCTGGTATGGAGGGAAAATCTTATGAGGAAAGGCTGATGGACTTGAGGTTGTTTTCGTTAGAGAGAAGAAGGTTAAGAGGTGACTTAATAGAGGCATACAAAATAATCAGAGGGTTAGATAGGGTGGACAGCGAGAGCCTTCTCCCGCGGATGGAGGTGGCTAGCACGAGGGGACATAGCCTTAAATTGAGGGGTAATAGATATAGGACAGAGGTCAGAGGTGGGTTTTTTACGCAAAGAGTGGTGAGGCCATGGAATGCCCTACCTGCAACAGTAGTGAACTCGCCAACATTGAGGGCATTTAAAAGTTTATTGGATAAGCATATGGATGATAAGGGCATAGTGTAGGTTAGATGGCCTTTAGTTTTTTTCCATGTCGGTGCAACATCGAGGGCCGAAGGGCCTGTACTGTGCTGTATCGTTCTATGTTCTATGATCTTGAAGGAAATGCTAACTAGCTATCATTGATCCCAATGTGTTTCATCCTGGAAATAAATAGATTGCTCTCGGCTGAACTGTTTTTAAGCCAACGTGATCCCCTTCATTTACCCGAAAGCTGTCCAGACATAAGACTGTGTTGTATTGTGAGATGTGCCTGCATGCGTTACAACATAAGGTGCTCGGCAGAGCTGGATCAACGTGGGACCGGAGAGTGGCTCCGCCCACAGAGTGATGTATGTCGTCACACGGTCAGAGAACAGGTTAGAACTGAACCTGGTGAGCAGCAAGCTGCAGAGAACAGTTCCAAGCAAAATCATATTTGTTACTGTACATAGTTAAAGTTTACCAATAAAAATGTTTATGTTTAAATACACAAGCCTTAAGATCTCATCAATGAGTCATCACCATTGCAACAATAAGAAAAAACATTTTAATGCCATGATATGAAATTTTGGGAGTGGATCAAGTTGGATTTGAGTTTGAAACTCAACCTGGTTTGAGTTTAATTCATACAACTGAAAATGTGTTCATGACAAAAAAATCTAAAATCCAGACCTTGACGTGTCCCCTGGAATTATTGTCTCTGAGACCGGATCCCTCTCATATCAAGTCTTCCCTACTTCTTCTTCTTCTTGGGCAGTCCCTCAGGGTCGAGGATGAGTTGCTTCCACTCCGGGGAGGTGGGTTCTGCGGGTGGCTGAATAGTCCGATCCTGGATCCGCCGACTCTGCCACAGGTTTGGAAGGTGGTGTTTGATGGGATGGGTGGGACGCTCTGGATTCTGCGTTCCCTTTCCGCTGTTTACGCTTGGCCTCCGCGTGCTCCACTCGGTGGTGCCCGAGGCGATTGGCACCTTCGTGGATGCCTCTTCTCCAGTTTGTGCGTTCTAAGGCAAGCGGTTCCCACGTGTCGATGGGGATGCTGCATTTATTTCGGGAGGTTTTCAGAGTGTCCGTGTAGCGATTCCTCTGCCCTCCTCGTGATCACTTCGCCATTGCGGAGTTCGGAGTAGAACAATTGTTTTGGGGTAGACACGGAGGGACTGATTGTTCGTAAACACATGGACTACTTGAAGAGTACAGAGACCCTCCTGCAGTCAGTGCTGCTATTAGAAATGTTTTCAAACTCGTAACCATTGAAGTACCTGATCGACCTGTCATCTACCTAAATGATGTCTCTGTGGAAGCAAATAGTGATGAATCGCCTGTGCCAGAAAAGGTGCCTGTTATTGCAACTCCTGTTAATGTCGATTCTGTGGAAGCATCTTCGACAACAGAATTACGCCACTTTACAAGGAACGTGCCAAAGACTTATTTTATAATTGGCCGACGCATGTATATAATATTTAGTTAAGACTTGGGATTGAGTAACTTAGTTATTGAAGGTTGTATAAAGGAGGTAAAGGGGGGTGGATGTGGTAATTGACCCTTTAAGGGCAACAGAGCAGAGAGATGACTTGATAGAGGTGTACAAGGTGATGAGAGGCATGGATAGAGTGGATAGCCAGAGACTTTTCCCCAGGGTGGAAATGGCTGTCACGAGGGGACATAATTTTAAGGCGATTGGAGGAAGGTATCGGGGAGATGTCAGAGGTCGGTTCTTTACACAGAGAGTGGTGGGTGTGTGGAATGCGCTGCCAGCAGAGGTGGTGGAGTCAGAGTAAATAGGGGCATTTAAGTGGCTCTTAGGCACATGAACAGCAGTAAATTGAAGGGGTGTAGGTTAGGTTGATTTTAGATTAGGATAAATGGTCGGCACAACATCGTGGGCTGAAGGGCCTGTACTGTGCTGTACTGTTCTATTTCTATGTTGTCTCTGTTCTAATGGTCACCTGGCTTGAGGGACCAATAGGGAGTGAGAGTGGGTAATCACTCGAGGGGCTGGAGTCCTCTCTTAGGCAGGGGACATGGAGGGAACTAGGTGTGGTGATATAACCACTGTAGTGATGTGTACTGCAGTAGGGGGATGTATGGCTGTACCTGTAATACAGGTTCCTCCGGTAAGCCCCTGCCGGCTAGCTCCGCCCACAGGGAGCTTGTGTATAAATATGCGTGTGAGTCACTCAGATCTTAGTCTACAGTTGCAGATGGAGGAATAGCATCGCACAGGAATAAAGCCTCGATTGTACTAGTCTCTCGTCTTTGAGTATAATTGTTAGCGCTGCACTAGGTGCAGCCGTGTTGGCCGTTGTGTAGCTGTACGGTTTTTAATATATCCTTTTGTGTTCCTAACGATGTCTGTGAAAGTGCATCTTTACAGCTATGCTCCACAAAAACATATAGCAGCTTAAATGAAGCTGTTCTCACAACTGACATCTTACGTTCCGGGTCTGGATGCCTCTTTGTCAAAGCGTCATCCAGACTGGAAACGTTAGCTCCGTTCTCTCTCTCCACAGATGCTGTCCGACCTGCTGCGGTTGTCCAGTTTTCGTTTCAGATTCCAGCATCCGCAGTAATTTGCGTTTATGACCGGGATCTTGGTTTTTCACACCCTTCAACTGTGTCCTTCTCATTTAAACTTTGACTCTTTCCTTCATTCTTGTTCTCCTGTTTCTCACCCACTCACGCCATCTACTCTCTCGGTCTCACATCTCTATACCCCATTCTGTCTCTCAATTTCTCTGACGTGATCTTGCGTTTCTCCGCTGTTTCAACTGTTGTTCTGTGTTTTTACTTTCTCATTTAAGGCATCTAGTTTCTATCCTGCTCCCATTTTCCTGACTTCTGGCAAAAGCAAACCCCTGTGCTGTGCGTTTGCATGGGTAGATCGCATCCTATTATGTCTTGTTAGATTTGTTACTGCTGTAACTAAGCAAATCCACGATACAAGCAGGTAAAATCTCCAAAAATCTGCACAGCTGGATAGTATAATACATAAGGACGAGGAGCAGGAGTAGGCCATCTGGCCCCTCGAGCCTGCTCTGCCATACAATTAGATCATGGCTGATCTTTTGTGGACTCAGCTCCACTTTTCGGCCCGAACACCATAACCCTTAATCCCTTTATTCTTAAAAAGCTATCTATCTTTATCTTAAAAACATTTAATGAAGGAGCCTCAACTGCTTCACTGGGCAAGGAATTCCATAGATTCACAACCCTTTGGGTGAAGAAGTTCCTCCTAAACTCAGTCCTAAATCTGCTTCCCCTTATTTTGAGGCTATGCCCCCTAGTTCTGCTTTCACCCGCCAGTGGAAACAACCCGCCCGCATCTATTCTATCTATTCCCTTCATAATTTTATATGTTTCTATAAGATCCCCCCCCCCGCATCCTTCTAAATGTGACATAACCTTTTTCATTTTCATTAATAAACGTTGATTGATCTATTTAATATTGATAATCTGATTTCAGTTTAATTCATACAACTGAAAATGTGCTCATGACAAAAAAAATCTAAAATCCAGACCTTCATGTGTAACGTGAATTTAAATCACTGAAAATGACGTTTTAAAAAAAACTTTAAAGAATCATTTACGTTGGCTTATTCGTCAGTCTCGTAGTAAATTAAATATTTTAGATGTAAAATCTTTTAAAATGAGCCTACTGCTCATAAGTGGGCAGCACGGTAGCATGGTGGTTAGCATAAATGCTTCACAGCTCCAGGGTCCCAGGTTCGATTCCCGGCTGGGTCACTGTCTGTGCGGAGTCTGCACGTCCTCCCCGTGTGTGCGTGGGTTTCCTCCGGGTGCTCCGGTTTCCTCCCACAGTCCAAAGATGTGCGGGTTAGGTGGATTGGCCATGATAAATTGCACGTAGTGTCCTACAAAGTAAGGTTGGGGGGGGGGGGTTGTTGGGTTACGGGTCTCGGGTGGATACGTGGGTTTGAGTAGGGTGATCATTGCTCGGCACAACATCGAGGGCCGAAGGGCCTGTTCTGTGCTGTGCTGTTCTATGTTCTATGTTCTATAAGCCTTAAAGAAAATTCAAACTCAATTTGGAGAACATCCTCAAACAAGTGGAAGTGAAAGGAGCTTGCAATTCTTATCATGTAGCGTTCCTTCAGCAATTGTGTGCTCAGGTCCAAAAGCAGGGATCAAACTCAGAACCAACAGGGACAGTGACCGAATCACCTTTCCTATGTAGAGGGATGGCACGGTGGCACAGTGGTTAGCACTGTAGCTTCACAGTACCAGGGTCCTGGGTTCGATTCCTGCTTGGGTCACTGTCTGTGCAGAGTCTGCACGTTCTCCCCGTGTCTGCGTGGGTTTCCTCCGGGTGCTCCGGTTTCCTCCCACAGGCCCCGAAAGACGTTAGGTGAATTGGACATTCTGAATTCTCCCTCTGTGTGCCCGAACAGATGGCAGAGTGTGGCGACTAGGGGCTTTTCACAGTAACTTCATTGCAGTGTTAATGTAAGCCTACTTGTGACAATAAAGATTATCAAATTAAATTAAAATGAATGTAACACATCAGAAATAGTCTTTATGTAAAAGACTAGCACCAAACTGCGTGTAATACCTTTGAATTATGTGTGCAACTTTCAAAACAGTCTCTATGTGTAATACTCGAGAAGGAGCCCATTCTGTCATGAATGTTTTCAGATTGCAAGCGATGTGTGCCACTATTATAGTGACACGTCCAGGTTTTGATTCTTCATTAGTTGATGCTGAGTATGATAAAACTGGTTGTATTCAGCATTTTCTTTTTGTTGAGGGGCAATTTTAGCGTGGCCATTCCACCTACCCTTCACGTCTTCGGGTTGTGGGGGTGAGACCCACGGTGGCACGGGGAGAATGTTCAAACTCCACACGGACAGTGACCCAGGGCTGGGATTGAACCCGGGTCCTCATGGATCGAACCCGGGTCCATGAGGCAGCAGTCCTGCCCTCCCCTGAACATTGAGGCTAATGAGTGTAAATGCTGTCTGCATGCTTTAAACATAGGATTAAAAGGATCAGTTTCAACTTTAATATGGGGGTATTTCTGTCGCTGCACCTTCGCGCTGCCGAATACATTGTTTCCCAGTTAGAAGCCAGATTTAAATAGATCTGATTAAGGTGATTACTCTTCATGACTTATTCATACTGAGCCAGATTCAGGGCATTCCTGGTTCTAAACAGAGCATTTGTTTACTTTCCTCTGCACGATTTCTACCAAGATAATGAGATCCTTATATTAAGCTGCATAGATCCGTTGATGGGTTTCGTTCAGGTCAGACGTTGATCAGCCTTTGACAAGTGGCTGCCAAGATTCAGGGAATTACCTCAAAAGTCTCAACACTCACAGCCTGCAGATCCTTTTGGGAAGTCATATCGATCTGTTGTGCGATATGGTTAGACAGCATCGGAAGAGAGCTGAAGGTTCTATTGAAACCCTACAGTGTAGGAGGAGACCATTGGGCCTATCGAGTCTGCACCGACCCTTTGAAAGAGCATCCTACCTCGGCCCGCTCTGCTGCCCCTATTGCCATAGCCCGGTAACCCCACCTAACCTTTGGACACGGAGGGCAATTTATCATGGCCAGTCCACCTAACCTGCACGTCTTTGGACTGTGGGAGGAAACCGGAGCACCCGGAGGAAACCCACGCAGACACGGGGAGAATGTGCAAACTCCGCACACTCGCCCAAGGCCGGAATGTGAACCCTGGCACTGTGAGGCAGCAGTGCTAACCACTGCGCTGCCCGTTACGCCACAGAATCCCATAACCCAGTCCCAAAATGGGTGCTGGCAATGTGACGCATGATTAATTTGTGGCCGTGTCTTCGACAAAGGCGGTCAAACTTTGTGATGTTTGCTGCTTTGACTGATGACAGCTCATGATGAGGTTGATGAGCAGCTGCAAACCTGCACACGGTGGGTTGGAGGAGTTCCTGCCAGCCGGCAGGGCATAAAGCCGGCCTGCAACTCTTGTAGAGATACAATTTGGCCGGAGCGATTTTGACCTGGATGGACACATCAATAGTGTTACGGGCCAGGGTGTAGAGAACCCTAAAGTGCCTCATGGAGTTCACCTGACCCACAACCTTTAATAGATTGTGGTATGGGGACCAAACGGCCCACTCTACAGGTGTGGTACAGCAGAAATGGAAAAGTATTTTTTAAAGCAAAACAATATTTATTCTATGAACTCAAGTTAACCTTTTTAAAACAAACAGTGAACATCTTAGCAACCATCAATTCAAATACATCCCCCAAAGAATACAACACTAAGTAATGCTTAATAACTTCCTGAACAACATCCAGAAGACAAAAGAAACACCTTTTAACAGAAACACATCAGGTTTACATTCACGACTGAAAACATTTATGATTACGAATTCACCAAATGATCAAGAGATAGTATTTTCATGGCAGAGAGAACAGCAGTACACCTGCTCTGTCTGGCTTCAGCTCCAACGCTGAAAATGAAACCAAAACTCACCCTGCAGCAAACAGCCTAAAACAAAAGTAATTCCCTCTGCATTCTGAAACTTTAAATTACATTCAAAATCAGCAAACACTTCTCTGGTCCAGCAAGGGTATCACCAAACCTGAAAATAGAATCATAGAATTTACAGTGCAGAAGGAGGCCATCTGGCCCATCCAATCTGCACTGGCCCTTGGAAAGAGCATTCCATTTAAGCCCACACCTCCACCCAATCCCCGTTACCCACACTAAGGGGAATTTATCACGGCCAATCCACCGAACAAGCACATCTTTAGAGAGGAAACCGGAGCACCCGGAGGAAACCCACACAGACTCAGGGGAAACGTGCAGACTCCGCACAGACAGTCACCGAAGCCAGGAATCGAACCTGGGACTATGGAGCTGTGAAGCAACAAAACCACTGTGCTAACGTACTGCCCGCTACATAGAATTGCAGGGGAAGGGGAGGGTGCTGATGGACGAGAGCTTGAGGGCAGAGCATTGGACCACGGGTTCCTTTCTGTGGCTGAATACGAGTTTGAATGTGTTGTGGGGTCAAAGGGCACTCACAGAGCCACAGAGCCAGGTTTCATGGCCTCACTCTTCAGGTGAAACCTAACACCGAAAATTCTGGAGGTATACAGAAGAGCAGTATGGCCCCACACAAGAAAAGGTCGGTCACTGTTTCAGCCCTTGCGCTTAAAGTGTTGACCCGTCTTTATTCTTTACAGGTGTTCGCTCCCATGCTGTGTATTTCCAGCGGGACAGCAGCATTGTGTCTGGACTAGTCATCCAAAGATCTGAACTAATGACCCAAATGCCTTATCTGATTTATCAAAGATGTTAGAATCTCTTGCCCTCTCAAAGCCCTTCTCTGAGGCAAAGGGAATCACATAGGCCTTGTATCCAGGAAGAGATGCTGATTAGCTGTTCTTGAGACTCCCACTTGGGGCAGCATGGTAGCATCGTGGTTAGCATAAATGCTTCACAGCTCCAGGGTCCCAGGTTCGGTTCCCGGCTGAGTCACTGTCTGTGCGGAGTCTGCACGTCCTCCCCGTGTGTGCGTGGGTTTCCTCCGGGTGCTCCGGTTTCCTCCCACAGTCCAAAGATGTGCGGGTTAGGTGGGTTGGCCATGCTAAATTGCCTGTAGTGTCCTAAAAAGTAAGGTTAAGGGGGGGGGTGGTTGTTGGGTTACGGGTATAGGGTAGATACGTGGGTTTGAGTAGGGTGATCATTGCTCGGCACAACATTGAGGGCCGAAGGGCCTGTTCTGTGCTGTACTATTCTATATCTATATCTTTTACCTTGGTATCAAATGGACAGTTTAAAGCATAACTATTTACAATCCAACATTCTCAGTGCCTTTCTGGCACTGTAAGCACAGATGCACCTGCCACTGTTTCCAAGTGTGAACACCTTATACCTACTTTCCAGCAAACAGCCAGGCTTATTGTCAGGCAGCTTCAGAAGAAGTCACATGATCTTCACTTCAACTTAAATTAAAGGCAACATTCTAAAACAACAATCTTTTAAACTTTCTATTTGTAACAATATATGCACACATATTGGGATAAGAGTGGGGGAGTGACATCCAGACACACACAGAGGGAGAAACACAAGCACGAGAGACATTACAATAGTGTAATACATTTCCAGCCAACAGAATTGAAAGTCATTACACAATACCCTAAAATTTGCACTTATAATACAGAGAAAAGTCACAGCGTAGACAGCTTGCAATTAGAATAGGATGAATGTTTAGGAATAAGACATTGATAGGTGCTCAAAATATTCTTAAAATACTTTGGTATTAATTGATTCTTGCTGTGGTTAGCTGAAGCACTTGCAAATCATCAAATATTTGCAAAATCTCTATTCAGCATAATTCCCCCCAAACGGGTCAACCTGCCGACAATGCAGTGCCCCCAACCAGATCAAGAGAGATTTGACTGACAAGAGTGTGAATGTCAACCAGCAAGTGGCAGTCAAACATCACAGTGAAGCACCTCGAGAAAAGGTGTCGAAATTTCAGCTTTGAATCATTGTCATTCAATTAAGTCTTACAACACCAGGTTAAAGTCCAACAGGTTTATTTCAAACACGAGCTTTCGGAGCACTGCTCCTTCCTCAGGTGAATGAAGAGGTAGGTTCCAGAAACATATATATAGACAAAATCAAAGATGCAAGACGATACTTTGAATGTGAGCATTTGCAGGTAATTAAGTCTTTACAGAGCCAGAGAGAGGGGTAACCCCAGGTTAAAGAGGTGTGATTTGTCCAACTGGCTTGAGACAATTCACACTTTTGGGCTTTAACCTGGGGTTACCCCTATCTCTGGCTCTGTAAAGACTTAATTACCTGCAAATGCTCGCATTCAAAGTATCGTCTTGCATCATTGATTTTGTCCATAAATATGTTTCTGGAACCTCCCTCTCCATTCATCTGAGGAATGAGCTGTGCTCCGAAAGCTAGTGATTTGAAACAAACCTGTTGGACTTTAACCTGGTGTTGTAAGACTTCTTACTGTGCTCACCCCAGTCCAACACCGGCATCTCCACATCATGTCATTCAATTAGATCATGGCGATACGTGCATTAACTTAATTTACCTGCTCCTGTTTCAATGATCTTTTATTAATCTATGGGATGTGGATGTCGCTGGCTGGGCCAGCATTTATTACCCATCCCAGGGGGCATTCAAGAATCAACCACACTGATGTGGCAGATTTCCTTCCCTGAAGGACACTAGTGATCCAGATGGGTTTTTACAACAATCGACAATGGTTTCATGGTCACCATTAGACTTTTTTAATTCCAGATTTTTATGTTTTCAAGGAGGAGTTAGATATAGATCTTGGGGCAAAATTGATCAAAGGATTTGGGGTGAAGTCAGGAACCATGATCATAATGAATGGTGGAGCCGGCTTTACGGGCCAAATGGTTTCTGGGCCATAGCAATAGAAAGTGAGGAAACTGCAGAAGTATTGGTCCTAATTTTCCTAATCTCTCCAGATTCAGAATTTATGTCTTTGCCTTGGAAAAGTGTAAATGTGAAGCCATTTCTTGAGAAGGGATGGAGAAAGAAAGCAATTAAAAGAAAGCAGGGGCTGGTTTAGCTCACAGTGCTAAATCGCTGGCTTTTAAAGCAGACCAAGCAGGCCAGCAGCACGGTTTGATTCCCATACCAGCCTCCCCGGACAGGCGCCGGAATGTGGCGACTAGGGGCTTTTCACAGTAACTTCATTGAAGCCTACTCGTGACAATAAGTGATTTTCATTTCATTTCATTTTCATTAACTACAGGGTTGTCAATGTAACATCAATTGTAGAAGCTCACTGGAATATTTGGTTAGAGAGGCAGCCCAAGAGTCATTTACAATTGGTAAGCTGGCTCTGATTCCCCACCCTCCCTCGTCACCTTACACTACCTACCTGGCAGGGTTCATTGCGGGTAACTCCCAGCTTCCCACAAAGGAGAGGGACATGTTGATTGGTGGTGTCTCAGAGGGATGTGTAAACACTTTAGAGCAGTTCGTTATTACGAGGGAGGAAGTGTTAGGTGTGTTAAAAAGCATTAAGGTAGACAAACCCCCAGGGCCAGATGGCATCTTTCCCAGATTTCTGAGGGAGACAAGAGATGAAATTGTTGGGTCTCTGACAAAAATCTTGGCCACTGGTGAGATCCCGGAGGACTGGACGATAGCCAACGCTGTACTGTTATTTAAGAAGGGTTGCAAGGATAATCCGGGTTATTATAGGCCAGTGAGCTTGAGGTCAGTGATAATGAAATTGTTGAAAACTATTCTGAGAGATAGAATCTATACATATTTGGAAGTGAATGGCCTTATTAGCGACAGACAGCATAGGTTTTTACGAGGGAGGTCATGTCTTACTAATTGAATTGAATTTTTTGAGGAGGTCACAAAAATGATTGACGAGGGAAGGGCTGTGGATGTTGTCTACATGGACTTTAGTAAAGCATTTGATAAAGTCCCTCATGGCAGGCTGGTGCAAAAGATTAGATCACATGGGGTCAGGGGTGAACTAGCTGGATGGATCCAGAACTGGCTTGGCCATAGAAGACAGAGGGTAGCATTGGAAGGGTGTTTTTCCGAATGGAGATCTGTAAGTAGTGGCGTTCCGCAGGGATCAGTTCTGGGACCTCTGCTCTTTGCAATATATATAAATGATTTGGAAGAAGACGTAGTGGGTCTGCTTAGCAAGTTTGCGGATGATACTAAGATTGCAGGAGTTGCGGACAGTGACGAAGATTGTCAGAGAATACAACAGGATATAGATAGGCTGCAAAATTGAGCAGAGAAATGGCAGATGGAATTTAACCCGGACAAATGCGAGGTGATTCATTTTGGTAGATCCAATTCAGGTGGGAGCTATAAAATAAATGGCAGAACCATCAGGAGCATAGAGACACACAGAGAGATCTGGGCGAGCAGGTCCCCAGATCCTTAAAAGTGGCAGCACAGGTGGAAATGGTGGTAAAGAAAGCATATGGCATGCTTGCCTTCATAGGGCGGGGTATCGAGTATAAAATTATGTTGCAATTATATAGAACATTGGTTAGGCCACATTTGGAATATTGTGTCCAATTCTGGTCACCACACTACCAGAAGGACGTGGAGGCTTTGGAGAGAGTACAGAAAGGGTTTGCCAGGATGTTGCCCGATATGGACGGTATTACCTATGAGGAGAGATTGAATAAACTGGGATTGTTCTCCCTAGAGAGATGGAGGCTGAGGGGCCGACCTGATAGAAGTTTATAAAATTATTAGGGGTATAGATAGGGTGAACAGTTGGAGGCTTTTTCCCAGGGTGGAAATGACAATTACAAGGGGTCACACGTTCAAGGTGAGGGGGGAAAGGTTCAGTGGAGATGTGCGGGGGAAGTTTTTTACACCGAGGGTGGTGGTGGCCTGGAATGCACGGCCAAGTGAGGTGGTTGAGGCAGATACGTTAGCGACCTTTAAGACTTATCTGGACAGGCACATGAACAGACGGGGTACAGAAAGATACAGGTCTGGATAGGACACGTGATCGGCGCAAGATTGGAGGGCCGAAGGGCCTGTTCCTGTGCTGTGTTGTTCTTTGTTCTTTGTTTGAAGGGTGTGTTTCAAATTTCTGGTGTGGCGCGCCCCTGTGATTTCCCTGTTTCGCCAGCCAGCCAATGGGGTTTCCCATTGTGAGCAGCCCCACGCTGCTGGGAAATCCCTGGTCTGCTGGTGTAACGGAGAATCCCAATAGCGGAGAATCCCGCCCAAAATGTTTTGGCCTCATCTCCTTTCTGTGGTACCAAATTCCACAGACTCAACACTCATTGTGCGAAAAGGTTTTTGCTTATCTCGATCCTCAATGATCTATCCCATATCTTCAGACTGCGACCCTAGTTCTAGACACACCCACAATCAGGAACATCCTTCCTGCATCTACCCTGTTTAGTTCTGTTAGAATGTTATAAATTTCTAACCTCTGCCGTCCCCCATTTTTCTGAACTCCAGTGAATACAATCCTACCTGACTCAATCTCGCCTCATACATCAGTCCCGCTTTTCTAGGAATCAGTCTGGTAAACCTTCGCTGCACTCCCTCTAGAGCAAGAACATCCTTCCTCAGATAAGGAGACCAAAACTGCCCACAATACTCCTGGTGAGGCCTTCCTTGAGGACTCTGGGATGTGGATTATCAGACTCTGGGGATTTATCAGTCTTCAGTCCCATCCATTTCACCAACACTATTTCCCTACGAATGCTGATTTCTTTCAGTTCATCCCTCTCCCTAAACACACCCCAGTATTTCTGATACGTTACTTCTGTCCTCATTTGTGAAGACAAGGCCAAAGTAAGAAAAAAATGAAAGTGAAATGAAAATCGCTTATTGTCACAGTAGGCTTCAAATGAAGTTACTGTGAAAAGCCCCTAGTCGCCACATTCCGCCGCCTGTTTGGGGAGGCTGGTACGGGAATATAGCTGGCCAGCCATTTCTTTGTTCCCCACCATAAATTTCCCTGCAAAGCTCCTACATTTGTCTTCACCAATTTATTTATTTTCATATACATATAGAAACCTTTACAGTCAGTTTTATGTTCCCCACAAGTTTATTCTCATACACTATTTTCCCCTTCTTAAATGAAAATGAAAAATGAAAATCGCTTATTGTCACGAGTAGGCTTCAATGAAGTTACTGTGAAAAGCCCCTAGTCGCCACATTCCGGCACCTGTTCGGGGAGGCTGTTACGGGAATCGAACCGTGCTGCTGGCCTGCCTTGGTCTGCTTTCAAAGCCAGCGATTTAGCCCAGTGTGCTAAACAATCCCTTGGTCCTCCTTTGCTGAATTCTAAACTTCTATCAAGCTTCAGGTCTCTTGTCTTTTCTGTATGCCTCTTCCTTGGATCTAATACTATCTCTAATTTCCCTTCTAAGCCATGGTTTTGCCACCTTTCCCAATTTAATTTTGTGCCAGTCAGTAAGAAACAGTTGTTGCAGTTCACCCATGCGCTCTTAGAATCCCTTTAAGGAACGTTCCCCAGTCCACGATAGCCACTCGCGCCTCATACAATCGTAGTTTTGGTCGGCAGCGGCGTAGTGGTATTATTACTGGACCAGTAATCCAGAGGCTCAGTGTCATTCTCTGGAGACGTGGGTTCGAACCCAGCCATGGCAGATGGTGAAATTTGGACTCAATAAAAAAATCTGGAATTAAAAGTCTAAAGATGATCATTAAACCATTGTCGGAAAAACCCATCTGGTTCACTAATGTCCTTTAGGGATGAAAATCTGTCATCCTTATCTGGTCTGGCCTACATGTGACTCCAGGCCCACAGCAATGTGGTTGACTCTTTAAATGCCCTCAGGAATGGGCAGTAACTACAAATAAAAAAAGAGTTATTCATTAAGATTCAGGAGTCTAGGGCAGAACAGTGCCACAGTGGTTAGCCTGCTGCCTGACGGCGTCGCGGTCCCAGGTTCAATGTGGAGTTTGCACATTCTCCCCGTGTTTGCGTGTGTTTCGCGGCCACAACGCAAAGATGTGCAGGGTAGGTGGATTGGCCACGCTAAATTGCCCCTTAAATGGAAAAAATGAATTGGATACTCACGGTAGCATTGTAGATAGCACAATTGCTTCACAGCTCCAGGGTCCCAGATTCCCGGCTTGGGTCACTGTCTGCGGAGTCTGCACGTCCTCCCCGTGTGTGCGTGGGTTTCCTCCGGGTGCTCCGGTTTCCTCCCACAGTCCAAAGATGTGCTGGGTAGGTGGACTGGACATGATAAATTGCCCTTAGTGTCCAAAATTGCCCTTAGTGTTGGGTGGGGTTCCTGGGTTATGGGGATAGGGTGGTGGTGTTGACCTTGGGTAGGGTGCTCTTTCCAAGAGCCGGTGCAGACTCGATGAGCCGAGTGGCCTCCTTCTGCACTGTAAATTTTATGATAATCTATGAATTTATTTTAAACAAAGAGTCCGGAGTCTCGCCTCACTCTCCATTTTGATGAAGAATTCATTAATTTCCTCCCGTGACTGATTTCTAAATTTCTTTTACTGCAGTTACCTTTCTCTGCCTCCATTGTGATAGTGGATATAAAGTGTCTGTTCAAGAAATGTACCACTTCCCTATCCATTAGAGGCTTGCCTGCATTTTGTTTTAATGAGCCTGCATTAATCCCTTTCTTCCTATGAATAAAGTGATCAAAACTTTTGTTCTTAGCTTTGACATCCCGTACGTTTTTGTGTTATTTTTGTGCCTTTGTGGTTTTTATAGGGTTATCAGTCTGCTGAATGGACACATTTCCTTCCTGTTCTGTAAGATTTTAGTTTAGCATCAGACTTTCTCTTACCATTGTACCCTGAAGGTGGCAACGCAGGTTGATAGAGTGGTCAAGAAGGCATACAGCATGCTTGCCTTCATCGGACGGGGTATTGAGTACAAGAGTTAGCAGGTCATGTTACAGTTGTATAGGACTTTGGTTAGGCCACATTTAGAATACTGCGTGCAGTTCTGGTCGCCACATTACCAGAAGGATGTGGATGCTTTAGAGAGGGTGCAGAGGAGGTTCACCAGGATGTTGCCTGGTATGGAGGGTGCTAGCTATGAATAAAGGCTGAGTAGATTAGGATTGTTTTCATTGGTAAGACGGAGGTTGAGGGGGGACCTGATTGAGGTCTACAAAATTACGAGAGGTATGGACAGGGTGGATAACAACAAGCTTTTTCCAAGAGTGGGGGTGTCAATTACAAGGGGTCACGATTTCAAGGTGAGAGGGGGAAAGTTTAAGGGAGATGTGCGTGGAAAGTTTTTTCCGCAGAGGGTGGTGGGTGCCTGGAACGCTTTGCCAGCAGAGGTGGTAGAGGCGGGCACGATAGCATCATTTAAGATGCATCTAGACAGATATATGAACGGGCGGGGAACAGAGGGAAATAGATCCTTGGAAAATAGGCGACAGGTTTAGATAAAGGATCTGGATCGGCGCAGGCTGGGAGGGCCGAAGGGCCTGTTCCTGTGCTGTAATTTTCTTTGATCTTTGTTCTTTGTTCTATCTCATTGATTGAGCATGGTTGCTCAAATATGCAAATGAGCTTATTTGCCTTTTTGGTTTGCACACGATGAGATCAACCCTGTTTACTGGGGCCAATTTATTATCATTACCTTGTTTATCTTTTTTAACTTTCAAAGATTTAAGACTAGGTGCAGAAAAAACTCCAAGAGAGCACTCACTGAAGCATATACCTCCACCGTGTTGTGTTAGCTTCATATAATTACCATTACAGAAAATACTGCAAGTTCTCAACAGGTCTGGCAACACCTGTGATGAGAGAAGCACAGTAAGGAGTCTTACAACACCAGGTTAAAGTCCAACAGGTTTGTTTCAAACACGAGCTTTCGGAGCACGGCTCCTTCTTCAGGTGAATGGAAAGGCTTGTTCCAGAAATGTTTATATAGACACAGTCAGAGATGCCCCGGAATGCGAGCACCTGCAGGCAATCAAATCATCAAAGATGCAGAGAGAGAGGTAACTCCAGGTTAAAGAGGTGTGAATTGTCCCAAGCCAGTTCAGTCGGTAGGCCTCTGCAAGTCCAGGCTTGTTGGTGGGGGCCGAATGTAATGCGACATGAATCCCAGATCCCGGTTGAGTCCGCATTCATGCGTGCGGAACTTAGCTATAAGTTTTTGCTCAGCAATTTTGCGTTGTCGCGTCTCCTGAAGGCCTCCTTGTAGAATGCTGATCCGGAGATCAGAGGCTGAATGTCCTTGACTGCTGAAGTGTTCCCCAACTGGAAGGGAACAGTCCTGCCTGTTGATAGTCGCACGATGCCCGTTTATTCGTTGTCGCAGTGTCTGCATGGTCTCGCCAATGTACCACGCTTCGGGACATCCTTTCCTGCAGCGTATGAGGTAGACTACATTGGTCGAGTCGCACGAGTATGCGCCGCGTACCTGGTGGGTGGTGTTTCCACGTGCAATGGTGGTGTCCATGTCGATGATCTGGCATGTCTTGCAGAGATTACCCTGGCAGGGTTTTGTGGTGTTGTGGTTGCTGTTCTGAAGGCTGGGTAATTTGCTGCAAACAATGGTTTGTTTGAGGTTGCGCGGTTGTTTGAAGGCCAGTAGTGGGGGTGTGGGGATGACCTTGGCAAGATGTCCATCCTCGCTGATGATGTGTTGGAGGCTGCGAAGAAGATGTCGTAGTTTCTCCGCCCCAGGAAAGTACTGGACGACGAAGGGTACTCTGTCAGTGGTGTCCCGTGTTTGTCTTCTGAGGAGGTCGGGTAATGTGTAAAATTCTAGCCAAGGTCATCGCCAATCGGGTCAAGTCTGCTCTGGAGTCGGTGATCCAGACCAGACCTGTGCTGTACCTGGCAGGAAGGTCTCTCGCCTCGCTCAGGGATACGATCGCCTACATGCAGGACAGGAGGGTGCCTGCCTCATCGGCCTTGACCAGGAGAAAGCTTTTGACAGAATATCACACACCTACATGATGGATGTGCTCTCCAAAATGGGGTTTGGGGAGGGAATTCACAATTGGATCCAACTGCTCTCCACAAACATCTGTAGCGCAGTCTCAATCAATGGGTAGGAATCAGAAAGTTTCCAGATCAAATCTGGAGTTCAGACAGGGCTGCCCCCTCTCCCCCGCCCTGTTTGTGTGCTGCATAGAACCATTTGCCGAGTCCATCAGGAAGGATCCGGGTATGAGAGGAGTGACGATCCCAGGCAGCGGAGACGCTCAGGTCAAGGCCTCCATGCACATGGATGCCGTCGTCGTCTTCTGCTCAGATCCCGTGTCGGTACGCAGGCTCTTGAACGCCTGCGACCAGTTTGAACTGGCCTCAGGAGCCAAGGTAAACCGCGGCAAGAGCGAGGCCATGTTCTTTGGCAACTGGGCCGACCGGTCCTTTGTCCCCTTCACCGTCAGGTCAGATTACCTGAAGGTGCTGGGGATATGGTTCGGAGCGGCTGGGGCGTGCACCAAATACTGGGAGGAGCGCATCGCCAAGGTAAGACAGAAACTGGGCTGGTGGGAGCAATGCTCCCTCTCCATTGCGGGCAAAACCCTGGTCCTCAGGTGTGAGGTGCTCTTGGTGTTGCTGTATGTGGCGCAGGTCTGGCCTATTACCCAACCCTACGATGCAGCAGTCACTCCAGTTCATCTGGAGATCCAAGATGGACCGTGTCCGAAGGGACACAATGTACAAATCTCTGGGTAAGGGAGGGAGAAGCGTATCCAACGTCTCCCTCATCCTGATGGCCACCTTTGTGTGCAGCTGCATCAAGCTGTGCGTGGACCCCCGCCCAAGTGTCACTCCGTACTGAGGTTCTACCTGTCCACGGTGTTACGAAGGATGGGCCTGGCCTCATTGCCGCGGAACGCTCCAAGTAGTTGGACCGCACTGTATCACCTGTCCCTCGTGGAAAAAATGTATTCAGAAAAACACCTTTGACCACAGGGCAATGAAGCAGTGGTCTGCACGTAATATCCTCGAGGGAAAAGGAGACCTTGGAGGATGTTGGATGGTTCCCTGAGCAGACTGTCAGTGTCATCTGGCAGAACGCCTCATCACCAGAACTGTCAAACAAGCACCAAGACCTAGCTTGGCTGGTGGTGAGAAGGGCCCTCCCCGTCAGATCCTTCATGTACACCCGAAGGCTCAGCACTGTCGCACGCTGCCCTCGGAGTGGCTGTGGGGGAGATGAGACGGTCGCCCACCTCCTTGTGCCTTTACAAAGAAGGTCTGGAGAGAGATGCAGTGTTATTTGTCAAGGTTCACCCCGAGCAGCTTTGTGACACACTGTGCTCTACGGACTGTTTCCAGGGACACACGCCGAGACAAACATCAACTGCTGCTGGAAGGTCATCAACTCGGTGAAAGACGCTCTTTGGTCTGCCCGAAACTTGCTGATCTTCCAGCGCCAAGAATTGTCCTCGACCGAGTGTTGCCGACTGGCACATTCCAAGGTCCAGGACTACGTGCTGAGGGACGCACTCAGGCTTGGGGCAGCTGCTGCCAAGGCGCAATGGAGATAGGCCACTGTGTAGGGTCTTCCAGCAAATGTACACCTAGGGGCTGGTAACTGTGTGAAACCCCTCGGTCTGTGTCGTTAACACTCCAATGTTTAAAAGTATTAAAAGAAACATGACGATGTAAATATTTAAGAAAGAATTGTAACGTAAACAGGGAAATGTGTGGAACGTCATACCAATTGAATGCTGGAAAGTCAAGTGAATATGTTTCTTTGGAGGAAATGTACAGTCATTACAATTCAAAATGTTCTGTAATGTTTATTAGAGATTTTATGAATAAAGTATATGTTTTGGAAAAATAATGTTTTGCGTAGAATATAGCTCTCCTTCAGAAGACTTACTTCCCGAGGTATAGCACATGCTCTTGACAGTCTTTCTCAAAATCTGCATGTCTAATCGAAGAGAGTAATCCCTGGCCCATAAACAAATTTAAATGGTTGTCTCGTTTCATATCGGGGCACCTTACTGGCCTCACAGCGCCATGGACCTGGGTGCGATTCCGGCCTTGGATGAGTGTCTGTGTGGAGTTTGCACTTTCTCCCTGTGTTACATAGAACAGTACAGCACAGAACAGGCCCTTCGGCCCTCGATGTTGTGCCGAGCTATGATCACCCTACTCAAACCCACGTATCCACCCTATACCCCCAACAAACCCCCCCCTTAACCTTACTTTTTAGGACACTACGGGCAATTTAGCATGGCCAATCCACCTAACCCGCACATCTTTGGACTGTGGGAGGAAACCGGAGCACCCGGAGGAAACCCACGCACACACGGGGAGGATGTGCAGACTCCGCACAGACAGTGACCCAGCCGGGAATCGAACCTGGGACCCTGGAGCTGTGAAGCATTTATGCTAACCACCATGCTACCGTGCTGCCCTTGTTTGCATGGGTTTCCTCCCTCAGTCCAAAGATGTGCAGTTTAGGTGGGGTTATGTGGATAGGGAGGGGGGGGGGGGGTGCGTGGATTGAGATTAGGTACTCTTGTGAAATAAAAACAAGGAACATTTTAACTGTGGAAGCAGGGTGTTGGGGGAGGCAGGGTGGCTTGTTACTGACCATAAAAGCACGGGGGTGGGATGCATGGGAATGGGGTGGGAGGGTGTTGACAATGGGATGATGGGTCTTGAGGAAGCAAGAGTGTTTAATTAAAACTTACAGCCTGCCTTCCTGATATATATACATGACCAAGATTGGAAGAGTGGTCAACTGTGATGAGGATAGTCTTGAACTTCAAAAGGACATAGGTATATTGGTGGATTGAGCAGACAAGTGGCAGATGATGTTCAGTGCAGAGAAGTGTGAGGTGGTTCATTTTGGTGGGAAGAAAGGGAGAAACTCGAAATAAGCTGCAGGAACAGAGCGACCTCCATGTTTGTGTCATTGAAGGTGGCTCGGCATGTTGGGAGAGCAATTGATAAAGCAGATAGTACCTTAGGCTTTATTAATAGGGGCACTGAGTAAGGACACCCTGGGGGGGAAATGCTGGAAAATCTCAGCAAGTCTGGCAGCATCTGTAGGGAGAGAAAAGAGCTAACGTTTCGAGTCCGATGACTCTTTGTCAAAGCTAAAAGACAGAGAAAGTGGGAAATATTTATACTGTGGACTGAGAATGAAAGATGAGTCATAGCCACAGAAACCCAGGGAAACCGGGTGCTAATGGCCACAGATACAAAGGGGAAAGAGTGTTAATGGCAGTCCCCAGAGAGGACAAAAGATGTGAAAGGCCAAACAGCAGAGAAACTAACATCAGAGGATGAACTGTAGATGTGGGGGGAGGGGAAGGGGGAAGCAAAGAGGAGAAAGGTGCAGGAAAGGCGGATAAGATTGGGGGGGGGGGAATTAAATGTATATTAAGAAAGAAGGAAATGGTAAAAGACAGTTAAAATGAAATGAAAACAAATGGGTCGAGGTGGGGTAGAGCTGATCATGTGAAGTTGTTGAATTCGATGTTCAGGCCGGAAGGCTGTAGCGTGCCTAACCGGAAGATGAGATGTTGTTGCTCCAGTTTGCGTTGCGCTTCACTGGAACATTGCAGCAGGCCAAGAACAGACATGTGGATGGGAGCAGGGTCTTTTATTAAAATGGCAAGCAACAGGAAGGTCAGGGTCCTGAATGCGCACAGACCGAAGATGCTCAGCAAAGCGATCACCCAGTCTGCGTTTGGTCTCTCCGATGTAGAGACCATCACATTGGGAGCAGCGAATGCAGTAGATCAAATTGGAAGAGATGTAATATTTCCCACTTTCTCTGTCTGTTAGCTTTGACAAAGAGTCATCAGACTCGAAACGTTAGCTCTTTTCTCTCCTACAGATGCTGCCAGACTTGCTGAGATTCTCCAGCGTTTTCCCTTTCGTTTCAGATTCCAGCATCCGCAGTAATTTGCTTTTCTCCAGCAAGGACACCTGGTTGAACTCATCTAAGACACTTTCTTGAAAAACACCTCCTCAGGGTCTGGAGGTGGCGGGTGTAACGGGCTGAGCAATAAAAGAAAAAGTTTAAGCTTGAAATTTGACAGTGATTTCCAAACGAGGGGACAAGAGCCAATCACCTGCCGTGAGAAATGACATCCTCTACATTTCGGAATAAACCAGTCAGCCCTTCAGTATGGACCCACGGATGTCAAATGCCAAAGACCTGCAGATTAATGTGGCCCTTCAGCTTTGTGCCTTATTCCACACTCCCTCTCAATACTATCCTGCAGTTTAACCTGTAGTAAAATCAGGGACATACATGTGTTAGTCCAACGATATAATATCTTCAGCTTATTTACTCCACAAGACACAATCATTCATGAAGACTTGAGTAAAACTTTATGGATTCACTGCCTGTGGAAGTAGTTGAGTCGGAAACATTAGGGATCTTCAAGCGGCTATTGGATAGGTACATGGATTACGGTAGAATGATGGGGTGTAGATTAATTTGTTCTTAAGGGCAGCACGGTAGCATTGTGGCTAGCACAATTGCTTCACAGCTCCAGGGTCCCAGGTTCGATTCCCGGCTTGGGTCTCTGTCTGTGCGGAGTCTGCACATCCTCCCCGTGTGTGCGTGGGTTTCCCCTGGGTGCTCCGGTTTCCTCCCACAGTCCAAAGATGTGCAGGTTAGGTGGAGTGGCCATGATAAATTGTCCTTAGTGTCCTAAATTGCCCTTAGTGTTGGGTGGGGTTACTGGGTTATGGGTGGAGGTGTGTACTTGGGTAGGGTGCTCTTTCCAAGAGCCGGTGCAGACTCGATGGGCCGAGTGGCCTCCTTCTGCACTGTAAATTCTATGATAATCTATGATTAATCTAGGACAAAGGTTCGGCACAACATCGTGGGCCGAAGGGCCTGTTCTGTGCTGTATTTTTCTATGTTCTATGTTCATATATTCATTCTAGGTACATGAGAGCAGTTATACATGGGTACAAAGCTTGAAGGCTTCAGAGCTGTGAGTGTGTAGCTCTGCTCAAAGCAAAGTGTAACCAAGACTGGATCACAAGACACACTTTCTTTCTAGTGATATCAGAATGGCATCTCTTCAAGGTATATCACAACAATATTCAGCACTTTACATGTAAACTTGGAAGATAATACAGAGTCTGATTAATTACAGGCTTGCGATAAGGTTATTCAATGGCTTAGGGTCGATAAATGACAAGTCATGGATGATGAGGCAAGTTTAACATTGTAAACTAAATAAAGTAAAGTCGTCATAGTCCCAGATGACCATAGGCTGTTTTCCCCTTTGAGGGGGAGAGCTGACTGGTGGTGATTTAACCTGAGGGTCACCACACCTCAGACAGGGGGCAAGGTTGAGAAGGGCCTTCATGAATAACCTCAGCCGGTACTGGAATCGAACCCGCACTGCTGGCCTCGCTCTGCATCATGAACCAGCTGTCCAGCCAACCGAGCTAAATCGCTCCCAGTTTTGGCACACTGCACCTACCATTGTAATGTTCCATCACTTTTGCTGAAACCAGCAATGGTTTCAAGATAAAGATAGCTAGTTTTTTGAAGAATAAAGGAATAAAGGGTTATGGTGTTCAGGAGGGTAAGTGGAGCTGAGTCCACGAAAGATCAGCCATGAATGGCGGAGCAGGCTCGAAGAGCCAGAGGGCCTACTCCTGCTCCTAGTTCTAATGTTCTTATGTTGTCAAATGTTCTGAAAATTAATTCTGAGAATTATCACGTTGCAATATTGATTGCTCATTCCTCCTCCTGCTCCATACATGGGTCCTGGTGACTCTGGGATGGTGTTTGGGATGCAGGCATGTCTCCCTCTCTTTGTTTGTCTGGAGCTGGTGGTGCATCACCCCGCCAGGGAACATTATCATAGAATTTACAGTGCAGAAGGAGGCCACTCGGGCCATCGAATCTGCACCGGCTCTTGGAGAGAGCACCCCACCCAAGGTCAACACCTCCACCCTATCCCCATAACCCAGTAATCCCACCCAACACTAAGGGCAATTATGGACACTAAGGGCAATTTATCATGGCCAATCCACCTAACCTGCACATCTTTGGACTGTGGGAGGAAACCGGAGCACCCGGAGGAAACCCACGCACACACGGGGAGGATGTGCAGACTCCGCACAGACAGTGACCCAAGCCGGAATCGAACCTGGAACCCTGGAGCTGTGAAGCAATTGTGCTATCCACAATGCTACCGTGCTACCCTTATTATAGAACATAGAACATAGAACATAGAACAGTACAGCACAGAACAGGCCCTTCGGCCCTCGATGTTGTGCCGAGCAATTCACCCCACTCAAACCCACGCATCCACCCTATACCCGTAACCCAACAACCCCCCCTTACCCTTACTTTTTTTAGGACACTACAGGCAATTTAGCATGGCCAATCCACCTAACCCGCACATCTTTGGACTGTGGGAGGAAACCGGAGCACCCGGAGGAAACCCACGCACACAGGGGGAGGACGTGCAGACTCCGCACAGACAGTGACCCAGCCGGGAACTGAACCTGGGACCCTGGAGCTGTGAAGCATTGACGCTAACCACAATGCTACCGTGCTGCTTTATGACAAATAATTCACAGTATACCAGAATTGGGAGGCCAATCCATCCACTTTATTATCTGTCTCAGATTACAGAGCTGCATTAGTCACAGAAAGTAAGTAACATTCCAATAACAGTTGTATCTCACCTATTTTTCACAATTCCACAATTTCCTCCTGTAACTTGCGGTTCTAAGCCTCCCACTGCTTCTTCTTGGATCAGGAAGATGTATTGTATCAAAACGTCCTGGCAGCCAATGTCTCTCCCAATGGTTCTCTCACACCTTCGTTGCAGGCAGACTTCTCCTTAAGTCTGTCAGAGAGAAGATATTTTAGCTTTCTTTTGCGATCTCATAAAACATTCACAATGCAAAATGTGAAAACTGGAATACAGGTATTGCCGATAGTAAGGAAGTAAGAAGTGTTACAACACCAGGTTAAAGTCCAACAGGTTTGTTTCAAACACGAGCTTTCGGAGCACTGCTCCTTCCTCAGGTGAATGGCGAGGTATGTTCCCGAAACATAGACAAAGTCAGAGATGCCAGACAATGCTTGGAATGCGAGCATTTGCAGGTAATCAAATCTTTACAGATCCAGAGATAGGGGGTAATCACAGGTTAAAGAGGTGTGAATTGTCTCAAACCAGGGCAGTTGGTAGGATTTTGCAAGTCCAGGCCAGATGGTGGGGGGTGGATGTAATGCGACATGAATCCAAAATCCCGGTTGAGGCCGCACTCATGTGTGCGGAACTTGGCTATAAGTTTTTGCTCGGCAATTCTGCGTTGTCGCGTGTCCTGAAGGCCGCCTTGGAGAACGCTTACCCGGAGATCAGAGGCTGAATGCCCTTGACTGCTGAAGTGTTCCCCAACTGGAAGGGAACATTCCTGCCTGGTGATTGTCGCGCGATGTCCGTTCATCCGTTGTCGTAGTGTCTGCATGGTCTCGCCAATGTACCCCGGCTCTTTCCAGGAGCCGGTGCAAACTCAATGGGCCGAATGGCCTCCTTCTGCACTGTAAATTCTATGATCTAAGATTGCCCTGGCAGGGTTGTGTGGTGTTGTGGTTGCTGTTCTGAAGGCTGGGTAATTTGCTGCAAACAATGGTTTGTTTGAGGTTGCACGGTTGTTTGAAGGCCAGTAGTGGGGGTGTGGGGATGACCTTGGCAAGATGTTCATCTTCATTGATGATGTGTTGAAGGCTGCAAAGAAGATGTCGTAGTTTCTCCTCCCCAGGAAAGTACTGGACGACGAAGGGTACTCTGTCAGTTGTGTCCCGTGTTTGTCTTCTGAGGAGGTCGATGCGGTTCCTGGAACATACCTCTCCATTCACCTGAGGAAGGAGCAGTGCTCCGAAAACTCGTGTTTGAAACAAACCTGTTGGACTTTAACCTGGTGTTGTAAGACTTCTTACTGTGCTCACCCTAGTCCAACGCCGGCATCTCCATATCATGGGTAGTAAGGAAGGCAAATGGAATTTTGGCCTTTATATCTAAAGGAATAGGGTATAAAAGTCAGGAATTGTTGCTGTGATTGTACAAGGCATTGGCCAGACCGCACCTGAAATGAAATGAAAATTGCTTATTGTCACGAGTAGGCTTCAAATGAAGTTACTGTGAAAAGCCCCTAGTCGCCACATTCCGGCGCCTGTTACAGGAATCGAACCGTGTTGCTGGCTTGCTTTGGTCTGCTTTTAAAGCCAGCGATTAGCCCTGTGAGCTAAACAGCCCCTGGAGTATTGTGTTCAGTTTCGGTCCCCTTGCTTGAGGAGGGATGTAGTTGCATTGGAGACAGTTCAGAGGAGGTTCACTAGATTGACTCCAGAGATGAGGGGTTTGTCTAATTGTGAGAGAGTGAGCAGTTTAGGCCAATACTTTCTCAAGTTCAGAAGAATGAGAGGAGATCTAATTGAGGTACATAAGATGACAAATGGTATTGACAAAGTAGGCGTCGAGCGGATCTTTCCTCTTGTGGGGAAATCTGGAATGAGAGGGTATAGTTTTAGGATAAGGAGTAGCAGAATTAAAACAGAGATGAGGAGAAATTACTTCTCTCAACGAATGGTGAATCTGTGGAATTCGCTACCACAGAGTACAGTGGATGCCAGGACAGTGAGGAAACTTAAGGGGAAAATAGACAGATTTGTAATGGGGGTTGGAGGGTTATGGCGAATAGGCAGGAAAGTGGAGTTGAGGCCAAGAGGAGATCATATTGAATGGTGGAGTGGGATCGAGGGGCTGAATGGCCTCCTCCTGCTCCTAATTCTTATGTTCTTGTTTGACCAGACTACGCTTGTCCTCGAATATGCTGTCTGCGAACTTGAGCACTTTGAATCTTTAGCTTCTCTGATAGCTTCTCTTTGATCTCTTCACGATTGCCTAGAGCCGCCAGCCGAATATCATGGACAATTCATAAAATTTCCCTGCGGTAACAATTTGATAAGGTAACATCCTTATTCACTGATCTCATCAGTATGTCATTCGTTTTTTAGATAATAACATTCAGTGTTGTTTCTGAATCTCCCTCAGAATATGTCTCAACACAATCCCTGCAAACTAGGACCTCCCCTCTGAGCTTCAATCAAGGAAGTTTGGCTAAATCATTCAGCCTCGATGCTTTCACAGTCTTCAACCTTATTCAAGTTCCTGAAAAAGGCCGAGGCTGAACACCTGAATTATTCTCCCTCTTAGTTATTCACCCTGTCCAGACTTACAAGCCAGATCACTAGTCAACTCACAATCTGGAAACAATCCAGAATGTTCCTCCCCGTAAAAAATTTGGTTTTTCTCACCAATGCCAATACTCTTGAAACTCTTGAAGATGCTAATTCTCTCAAACCTGCCAAATTATTACCCAGTGTAAAATCTACCCCTTCAATGCGTAAACTTTGTTTACTAAGTCACTTAGTAAACTAACCTTTTACACATTTTAAATTTGCAGATGGCACTAAAGTTGGTGGAGTTGTGGACAGTGCGAAAGGATGTTGCAGGTTACATCTGGCCTGGACATAGATAAGCTGTAGAGCTGGGCTGACAGGTGGCAAATGGAATTCAATGCAGAAAATTGTGAGGTGATTCATTTTGGAAGGAGTAACAGGAAGACAGAGTACTGGGCTAATGGTAAGATTCTTGGTAGTGTGGATGAGTAGAGAGATGTCGGTGTCCATGTACATAGATCCCTGAAAGTTGCCACCCAGGTTGAGAGGATTGTTAAGAAGGCGTATGGTGTGTTAGCTTTTGTTGGCAGAGGGATTGCGTTTCGGAGCCATCAGGTCATGTTGCAGCTGTACATAACTCTGGTGCGGCCGCATTTGGAGTATTGCGTACAGTTCTGGTCGCCGCATTATAGGAAGGATGTGGAAGCATTGGAAAGGGTGCAGAGGAGATTTACCAGGGTGTTGCATGGTATGTGTTCTATTAAGAGAACAAGTTCAAATCTCCGATGAATAGCCCTAGTGATGTGTTCTCCTTTCATCAATCCATGTGGAAGAAAATTGTCACACCAACAATGACTGAATGTATTTCTCCTTCTGGGGAATGTCATCATTTGTTCCAGGAGGAGAAGAGATAAACTAAAACCCCAATTCCGTTCCCTTTTGTCTGTAATCAATGTGTTTATTTTATTTTTATAAGGGTAGATGTGTGCATTTCTAAACCCTCGTGTGTGTGTGTGTGTGTGTGTGTGGTGAATCTAAAAGTAACAGCAGCAGGCACTTGTGAGTTCAAGCAAAGAGAATTATTTATTTACACACTGACCCCAAGAGATATAAACACTCCATCACACACTGCACACCCCAGAAAGATACAATTACAGAGGATCGTGCACTTCCAAATATTAAACCAAAAGAATAGTTAACATCCCATGTATTTGTGAAATCATTAAAGAAGGAAGCTTTTGATTTGCAGTTCTAATAGGTTCAGGTAACTCAGGATTACCGCAGGAGTCCTTTGATAAAATGACTGCCTGGCGTGTGTGAACCACTTGTGGCTGTGGTTTCAGGAGGTCCAATTTGTTGACAGGTAAAAGCTTTTTAAAGCCATTTTAGATTCCTGATTCCTAAAAGGCTAGGGGGGGGGGGGGGGGGGGGGGGGGGGAACAACATTTTCTGCCAACATTTTCTTGTTGGTGTTATTCTATAAACTTCATACAGTTCAGTTGGTGCTTTTGGAGAGAAGGATTTCAGTATCAGAGAACTAGTTTCAGTCACATGCTCAACGGTGACTGATATCCAATAGAACATCGATGGTGGGGTCTTTCAGATTAACTTGTGGATAGCTGGTCTCATTAGTTTTCCTTTGTTATAATCTGAACATGGGGATATAGGTGCCCGTTGACTCTGCATTTTGGAGTTAGCTTCACACAGTGGCAGGCAGAATTTGAAAATGAAGCGTTGCCTAGACATACCCATTGAAGGCCATGCTCCACCCAGTATGATTCAATTCAGAACTTTCTGGAAGATTTATAATCTGGATTGAAGTTGCAAAGGTCACCTGACTCTCATGGCAGCTATCATAGAACATAGAACAGTACAGCACAGAACAGGCCCTTCGGCCCTCGATGTTGTGCCGAGCCATGATCACCCTACTCAAACCCACGTATCCACCCTATACCCGTAACCCAACAACCCCCCCACCCCTTAACCTTACTTTTTAGGACACTACGGGCAATTTAGCATGGCCAATCCACCTAACCCGCACATCTTTGGACTGTGGGAGGAAACCGGAGCACCCGGAGGAAACCCACGCACACACAGGGAGGATGTGCAGACTCCACACAGACAGTGACCCAGCCGGGAACCGAACCTGGGACCCTGGAGCTGTGAAGCTTTTATGCTAACCACCATGCTACCGTGCTGCATTAGTGGCACATCATCTACATCATGCATGAGCATCTCCTTTGTTAACGTTTTACGGTACTATAATTCACGAGGGACATGTACTACAGCAATGCAGAGAGCTCCGATGAAAGGGGGATTATTGTATTAAACTGCTTCCAGAGAACCCTACATTTTCTCACTCTGCTGTTGCACAAAGTTCACAGTGATGTGCTGATAAGGTGGGCAACTTGGTCACCCACATCAGCAACCTTCCAGACTGGTAGTCCTCTTCCTAACCTGTCCCCAGGATCAGCGAAGTAGACTGCTCTGCCATTGATGGGCAAAAGATCCCAATGCATCATCCTCCTTTGAAGAATATTCACTTTCAGCAAATCATAGAATGCCATCGACTCCCTGAAGTGCAGAAGGAGGCCATTCAGCCCATCAAGTCTGCACCAACCCTCCGAAAGAGCACCCGAACAAAGGCCCACTCCCCCCCGCCCTATCCCCGTAATCCCATTTTACCTTTGGACACTAAAGGGCAATTTAGCATCTTTGGCGTGTGGGAGGAAACCGGAGCACCCGGAGGAAACCCACGCAGACACGGGGAGACGTGCAGGCTCCGCACAGACAGTGACCCAAGGTCGGAATGGAGCCCGTGTCCCAGGCGCTATGAGGCAGCAGTGCTAACCACTGTGCCACGCTTGACTCACAGCTTCATTCAGCCAGGCACCAAGCGCTGTGCCCAGTGATACGAAGATGTAACTGAACCCGTCTCACATTACACGAAACCAGCCTCCTGTACTGTCGGCATCTGTCTGCAACCAATCATCAGCCATGCCATTATTAATCTGACAGTCGCCAAGTTATTGGCTGGAATTGTGATTCACCTTTTCCCTGGAACTGTGTCCTAACAGCATAATTATGATGCAGGCTGCTGTCAGAGATCGCAGCGGCTGTGAACCCTGGTGATATTAAACACTCAAGGCTCAATTTTAATGCTGCCTTGTCCAGTCTTTGACAGTTACAACCAGGGCAGATTATCAATCCTCGTCCTACGGCCTTTCTCGGGATGTAATTTGAACATACAGCTTTCAGCCGGTGTTGACGGCCCCACCAGAAGGCAGGAGGGCCCTGCTTTCAATATTCAGATCCGGTTCTGACCGTGTCATTGAGGTTCAGTCACAATTGTAGCCCCAGGTATGTGGGAGGAAATAACTGGGCCATTCCCACCCGGCAAAGCTGCGGCCAGAGGGTCCGGGGCCGGGAAAGGCCCGGAGCACTCGGTTGTTTTTGAGCCAGGAGGAGTAGGAATGCCTCCCGAGTGACCATGAGCCTCAGAAGCCCCAAACCTCCCCATTCTACATTCCCTCCGGCTGCCATAGCTCCCAATCTCCTCCCACTCAATTGCCTGACTGCCACCAGCAGTTTGCTCAGGTCCCTGGTGATGTCTTTCTATCTTATTCTTGTCCGTCTGCTACTGAGATCCATGTTTATTTTAGTTCCAGCCTCAATGGTTCCTGTTCTCCAGGTCGTCCTGCCGTCTTCCACTCTTTATACATAAATTAAAACTCTCCTATCACCTCGCCCCTCTCAATGTCTGTGTTCCTCTGACTCTGTGTCCTTCGTCCTGCCATTGATGGTCATGCTTTCGACTAAGATAGAATTCCTACAGTGCAGAAAGAAGCCACTTGGCCCATCGTGTCTGCACTGACCCTCTGAAAGAACACCCTACCATTCCCTCACCCTATCCCCATGATCTCATAGCCCCACCTTAACCTCCGTGTCTTTGGCACTAAGGGGCTATTTAACATGGCCAATCCACCTAACCTGCCTTTCCTTGGACTGTGGGAGGAAACCGGAGCACCCGGAGGAAACCAACGCAGACATAGGGAGAACGTGCAGACACCACACAGACAGTCACCCAAGCCGGGAATCGAACCTGGGACCCTGGCGCTGTGAAGCAGCTGTGCTAACCCCTATGCCACCGTGCCACTACCTAGCTCCTGAGCTGTGGAATTTTCCTCACTGCATCTCTCTGCAGGACGTTTGGGTGAATCAGTATCATAAACTCCTCCATCTTATTTATCAATACCAGTCTGACGTGTAACGTGGACACTAACTCTGCTGTCACTCCTGGACAATTCGGTCTCTCTGCTTTTTTAAGACACTACTTCAAACTGACCTGGCCAACCAAGCCTTCTCTGGTACATAACTCTGGTGCAGCCGCATTTGGAGTATTGTGTGCAGTTCTGGTCGCCACCTTATGGGAAGGATGTGGAAGCTTTGGAAAGGGTACAGAGGAGATTTACCAGGATGCTGCCTGGTATGGAGGGAAGATCTTACGACGACTGTTTTCGTTAGAGAGAAGAAGGTTAAGAGGTGAGTTAATTGAGGCATACAAGATGATCAGAGGATTAGATCGGGTGGACAGTGAGAGCCTTTTTCCTCGGATGGTGATGTCTAGCACGAGGGGACATAGCTTTAAATTGAGGGGAGATAGATACAGGACAGACGTCAGAGGTAGATTCTTTACTCAGAGAGTAGTAAGGGCGTGGAATGCCCTGCCTGCAACAGTAGTGGACTCGCCACCACTAAACGCATTCAAATGGTCATTGGATAGACATATGGACGATAAGGGAATAGTGTAGATGGGCTTTAGAGTGGTTTCACTGGTCGGGGCAACATTGAGGGCCGAAGGGCCTGTACTGAGCTGTAATGTTCTATGTTCTATGTTGTCATCCATCCTAATATTTGCGACTTTAGCTTGGTGTCAATTTTTGTTTGACAAATGTAAAGCAGGTTGTTGTTGTTTAATGAAAAAGTAGAAGTTCACTCATGAAAAATGGAGATGTGTTCTTGTTACCACTGATTGCCAAAGTATAAACCTTTGCATTGCCAAAGCAACAGTTCTTCAGCAACATTGAAGCTTAGCAGTTGGAATGTGTGTCTCCGAATGGGGTGCAGGCAAACACGCGGCCGCAGTTTGACCACCCTGCGGCCAATTTGTGCCAACAGCGGGGTTGTGGCAAGTGTTTCCTGGATAATCAATGCATCCGGGAGTTACTGCGCAGCCGACGTGCGCGCTTCAGATCAGAACGACGATGATAAAATAGGTGGAAGTGTAAAAGGGAAGGACATATGCTGCTAATTTAACTACCTCATTACTGCACTCATTACCCTTCCTCGGTTCATCACCATTCACCCTTAAAGGAAAGCAGAGTTAATTAACACCTTAAGTTTTCAAGAGAAAAAGAATTCAATACTTCGCTATTACTGTTAAAGGTAGTTAGCTGAATGTCTGCAGGAAGCATAACCGGGCCATGGCCCTGATATTGTGACTGATTGATCCTTAACTGCCACAGACAGTGAGTGATTGAGCCCAAAATCCACACAAACTCAACACTCCTCCGATTGAATTTGGGTTACTTCTAATGTGCTGTTGCCATGGCAACCGCAAATGTGTAAAGTCGATGTTATTAGGTGTGACCGTCGAGGTAGAGCTGTGTGTTGGTGAGGCGGGAAGCAGGTAAGGGGGTGACACGCCTGTACACCGATTGAGAGTATTTACTGCCTGAAATGGAAATTGTACCAGTCCGCCAGATAGAGGCAGGAGTGCTGTTAACCAAACGGCATTTGGGCAGCGATAACCTGCTTAGTGACGCTCTGTTTGGGTACTGTCAAGGCCTCTCAGCTCCTGGCCACATCGCAGCCTTCGTCTAAACATGGACCCAAGAGTTGAATTCCGAAGGTTTGATGTGAGTGACTGTCCTTCACAACAAGGCAGCGTTTGATCGAGTATTTTTTTTTATTCATAGAATTTACAGTGCAGAAAGAGGCCATTCGGCCCATCGAGCCTGCACCGGCTCTTGGAAAGAGCACCCTTCCCAAGCCCCCAACCCCACCCTATCCCCATAACCCAGTAACCCCACCCAACACTAAGGACAATTTTGGACACTAAGGGGCAATTTAACACGGCCAATCCACCCTAACCTGCACATCTTTGTAAGAAGTCTTACAACACCAAGACTTCTTACTGTGCTCACCCCAGTCCAACGCCGGCATCTCCACATCATGCACACCTTTGGACTGAGGGAGGAAACCGGAGCACCCGGAGGAAACCCACGCAGACACGGGGAGGACGTGCAGACTCCGCACAGACAGTGACCCCAAGCCGGGAATCGAACCTGGGACCCTGGAGCTGTGAAGCAATTGTGCTAACCACTATGCTACCGTGCTGCCCCATGAGATGTGGGCCTCGCTGACTGGGCCAACATTTATTGCCCATCCCTGAGGGTATCCTGCCGTGAGTCTGGAGTAACGTGTAGGCCGGACCAGGTAAAGATAGCAGATTTCCTTCCTTAGTGAACCAGATGGGTTTTTACAACAATCGACAATGGTCAACTTAAGACTTTTAATTTATTGGCATCAAGGAACCATGGAAAAACTGAAGTCAATGCCAATCACTAGTTAGAGTCATTCTGAGCACAATGGGAAATGGCTGTGATTGCTCAAACTGCCAAGACACTCAACACCAACAAAGTAGCCCACTGGATTGGCATCCCATCCTTCACCTCAAACGCTCACTCACTCCATCACCGGCTCACAGTAGCAGCAGGGGAAACCATATAAGATATGAGGTGTAGCAAATCACCAGCCTCCTTTGACAGTATCTTCTAAACCAGGACCCGCACCATCGAGAGCAAAGACAGCACGGGGTGCCACCACCTCCGCGCCACACACCATCCTGATTTGGAAATATATCGCTGTTGTCGCTGGGTCAAAATCCTGAAACCCCCCTTCCCTAACAGCACGGTGGGTGTACCTACATCACATGGGCTGCAGGGGTTCAAGAAGGCTGCTCACCACCACCAACGCCGGGGCAATCAGCGGGGTTGGGGTGCCGCAGTCACCACACTTCTGGTGTTGCAGGAAGTTTAAATTGAGGATGTTCTGTGACTAAAAGAACAATGGGATAGCTGTGAATACTGTAAACAATGAATGGTTGATGTGGAGCCGTACCTTCCAGGAATATCTATTTGAGAATCAGTCCAACAGGGCTTTTCATCTATTGTAGACCAAGTATGTTGAGGGGCTGACGAACAGTGTTGAATCTCCCAACATTGGGCCCCTTGAGTCAGAATTTGTAAAACTAACTGAACCTTTTTCACTCTGTGCGGCAACAGAATAAACTAAATGAATGCACTTTGTTTAGGCACTGGAGGGATCTATTTGTCAATTGCCTATTGCTCCTTCCTGTGGCTGACACAACCCACAGTTCATAATGTCAGTGCACCTCCTACTCCCTCCCTGGCCCACGCTTGGGTTGGGGTATTTATGTCCCAGAGGCCCTGGTTTAAGGGGGTGGCTCTACCCCTCTCATTTAGGGAGGTCGCACTCAGGTGAGGGTACAGGACTCAAAGGTTAAAGACCCCGTGGCCTCTGGTTGGGTTATTGTGTTATTGTGGTGTTCTTTGTTTTGCTAATTTTAGGACGGTTGGCGTAATGTTCACAAAGACCACAAATAAGGGGCTGGTTTCGCTCACTGGGCTAAATCGCTGGCTTTTAAAGCAGACCAAGCAGGCCAGCAGCACGGTTCAATTCCCGTACCAGCCTCCCCGGACAGGCGCCGGAATGTGGCGACGAGGGGCTTTTCACAGTAACGTCATTGAAGCCTACTCGTGACAATAAGCGATTTTCATTTCATTTCATTGTTTTCAATAGCTTTTTAATTGAACAAAGCTATACATTTATTAACACTATTTAATTGGATTTGAAACTTACTCCTGTATAATACACCGTTGATAATAAACATACAATCTCCACTTATCTACAGCTAATCTCTATTGCATTAACTATGATCTGCTCTCACTCACACTATCTTTCCTGTCCTCCAGCTTTCTCCTCAACCTCTCACCCACGAGGCTTAGCATCGATGTCTTATATACTTGTATATCTAGCTCCCTCTAGTGGTTGATTTAGACATTACGTTAACCCTTACAGTTCCATACATTTATGATAATATCACAGTTCTAACAGCTACCCCCCCTCCCCCCCACCCCCTCCTGAAGTGGATTGTCTGAAGCAGCTTGTCCCTGAGGCTCTGTGGGTTGCTTTCCTCCTCGGCCCGTGCTTCCTGCCAATGTGCTGGCATCCCCACTCCCAGCTCCCTGATCTTCCAACCTGCTGCTGGGTTTGAGGAGGCAGCTTCACTGCTCCCTCAATCATTCCACCATCGCGATCCGGGGCTGCTTGGGTCTGCTGTACAAATATAGTTAACCCTGAGACAGAGCTCAGCATCAAAAGCATGGAGTAGGAAATGGGACAGTGTTCCAGCTTTGCTCCACATCTAAAAAGGAACACAAAAGGGAAGATTAGAAGAGAGTCAGAAAGCCGGCGAGGGAAGGGACTGGGATGAGGAGGTGATGACAGCAGGAATTTCCAGAAACCAAATCCAAGGGCCACTGACACCGGCGGCTCTAAAGTGAGGAATTGCCATTCCCTACCACGAACACCGAATCCCAAACTTAAACTAACCACCCCCATCAACCCAACTCCCCAACCTCTAATCTCCACCAACCTTAAGTCATCTGGGCCGGGATTCTCCCCTACCCAGCGGGGCGGGGGGTCCCGGCGGGATGGAGTGGCGTGAACCACTCCGGCGTCGGGCCGCCCCAAATTTGCAGAAGTCTCCGCACCTTTAGGGGCCAAGCCCTAACATTGAGGGGCTAGGCCCGCGCCGGAGTGGTTGGCGCTCCGCCGGCCGGCAGGAACGGCCTTTGGCGCCACGCCAGCCGGGGCCGAAGGGACTTCGCCGGCCAGCGTAAGTCCACGCATGCGCCGGAGTGTCAACGGCTGCTGACGTCATCCCCGCGCATGGGCAGGGGAGGGGGTCACTTCTGCATCCGCGATGGTGAAGACTATGGCAAAGGCGGAAGGAAAACAGTGCCCCCACGGCACTCAAGCCTGCCGATTGGTGGGCCCCGATTGGTGGGCCACCGTTGGGGCACCCCCGGGGCCAGGTCGCCCCGCCCCAGGACCCCGGAGCCCGTCTGCGCCGCCTGCTCCCGCCAGTAAGGTAGGTGGTTTGATCCACACCGGCGGGAGAGACTTGACAGCGGCGGGACTTCGGCCTATCGCAGGCCGGAGAATCGTCTGAGGGGGCCCGCCGACCGGCGCGGAGCAATTCCCGCCCCCGCCGAATCTCCGGTGCCTGAGAATTCGGGACATGGGCGGGGTGGGATTGACGCCGGGCCCCCGTGATTCTCCGACCTGGCGGGGGGTCGGAGAATTCCACCCCTGGTGTCAATAGCACTGAATGTCATCAAGCTGATGTCGATGATTTAAAAAAATAATAATTTACAGGGGTTAGCAGTCAGAGGGGCCTCTGGAACGGAGAGTTAAAACAAATGGTTTATTGCTAAAGTAAAGTATGTACCAGTGATAGTCCAAGTCCTCGCTGGGACGGCTCTGGAGCCTGGCTCCACCTGGGCTTACTTTTAATGTCAAGAATTAACTATCCCGCGAATGGGTCTCCGCCAGTCCGCCCCTTCGCTGTCGGGATAGGGTGACAGGGAAAAGGCAAGAGAATGCCACTCAGTCATGATGCTCTTTTGGAGAGCCGGTGCTGATCGGGAGGGAACTCCAGGATTTTGACTTGACAATGATGACGAAATGCCAGACGCTGGTGTTCCCAGGTACCTGTTGCCATTGTCCTTCTATGTGGTGGCAGGTGTGGGTTTGGAAGATGCTTCCTACGGAGCCTTGGTGAGATCCAGATGCTTAATTGAATTTCCACCACCTGCCGTGGTGGGATTTGAACCAGGTCCCCGGGGTGCGACCCTGGGTCACCCGTCCAGTGACAATAGCACTGTGCCACCGCCGGCCCCCACCAGATGGTGCAAGGGAGCTGCATCGTCAGACATCACATTGAGCAGGAGGGTTGGCAATGGTCATTCCAAGTCAGATGGGGGAAGGAAAGGTGGAAAATCGATTATAGAGACCATAACAAAAAGGGCCAGAGGGGAGTCACACTGTTCACACAATAAGAGTGAGGGATAGAGACTGCTGTGGAATGGGAAATCTCCTCTTTGTTCACCACTGTGGAAGCTCCAGTGGTAAACCACAGGTGCAAGGGAGAGTGGCAAGTGTTTATAGAACATAGAACATTACAGCGCAGTACGGGCCCTTCGGCCCTCGATGTTGTGCCGACCTGTGAAACCATCTGAAGCTTATCTGACCTACACTATTCCATTTTCATCCATATGTCTATCCAGTGACCACTTAAATGCCCTTAAAGTTGGTGAGTCTACTACTGTTGAAGGCAGGGCGTTCCACACCCCTACTACTCTCTGAGTAAAGAAACTGCCTCTGATATCTGTCCTATATCTACCACCCCTCAATTTAAAGCTATGTCCCCTCGTGTTGGTCATCACCATCCGAGGAAAAAGACTCTCACTATCCACCCTATCTAACCCTCTGACTATCTTATATGTCTCTATTAAGTCACCTCTCAGCCTTCTCCTCTCTAATGAAAACAACCTCAAGTCCCTGAGCCTTTCCTCGTAAGACCTTCCCTCCATACCAGGCAACATCCTAGTAAATCTCCTCTGAGCCCTTTCCAAAGCTTCCACATCCTTCCTATAATGTGGTGACCAGAACCTCGTGGTTCCGAAACTCAATCCCCCTGCTGATAAAGGCTAGCACACCATATGCCTTCTTAACAGCCCTATTAACCTGGGTGGCAACTTTCAGGGATTTATGTACCTGGATGCCGAGATCTCTCTGTTCATCTGCACTACCAAGAATCTTGCCATTAGCCCAGTGCTCTGCATTCCTGTTACCCCTTCCAAAGTGAACCACTTTTCCGCATTAAACTCCATCTGCCACCTCTCAGCCCAGCTCTGCAGCTTATCTATGTCCCTCTGTAACCTATAACATCCTTCAGCACTATCCACAATGAATAGTCAATAGTCACTGAGGCAGCCAGTTATGGTTAACCAGGAATATCGGAAATCACAGGCATATTCCTGACCAACTTTACTTTAGGCCCATTATGACATTGTCTCTTTTTAGTTTGGTCTCTTCTTCCTCATGTTTAGTACATATTTCTGGGTGGTATCATAGAAATGTTTGAAATAATGAGAGATGGAATGGTGCAGATTAAATCAGGCCATTTCCAATGGTTTCCATTGGAGACGCCAAGCACAAAGGTTTAAATCGTAGAACATAGAATCCCTATTGTGCAGAAGGAGGCCATTCGGTCCGTCAAGTCTACACCGACCCTCTGAAAGAGCACCCTACCTGGGCCCAGGTCCCCGCCCTATCCCTATAACTGCACCTAACATTTTGGACACAAAAGTGGAATTTTAACATGGCCAATCCACCTAACCTGCACACCTTTGGACTGTGGGAGGAAACTGGAGCACCCGGAGGAAACCCACACAGGCACGGAGAGAAAGTGCAAATTCCACACAGTCACCCAAGAGCGGAATTGAACCCGGGACCCTGGAGCTGTGAGGCAATAGTGCTAACCACTGTGCCGCCCTTAATGGAATAGAACAATCATCAAGAATAACTACTTTTCAAACAGTGAGTTGTGAGGTTGTGGAATTGCCGCGTCCTTTGATTGAGGCACAAGGGTCCGTCGTGACAATAAAGTAAGCGATGTGTTTTTATCTAAGACAGGCTTCACTCCAGTCATTTGCTCCAATTCCGGCCTCTTGTACACTCTGACTATCTTTGTCCACATTGTCAGCCATTGTAGCACAGTGGTTAGCACTGCTGCCTCACTGCACCAGGGTCCCAGGTTCCATTCCAGCCTTGGGTCACTATCTGTGCGGAGTCTGCACGTTCTCCCCGTGTCAGCGTGGGTTTCCTCCGGGGGCTCCAGTTTCCTCCCACAGTCCAAAGATGTGCAGGTTAGGTGGATTGGCCGTGCTAAGTTGTCCCTTAATGTCCAAAAGATTAGGTGGGGATATTGAGTTACGGGGATAGGGTGGGGATAGGTCGGGTGGTCTTTCAGAAGATCGGTAGACTCGATGGGCCGAATGGCCTCCTTCTGCACGGTAGGAATTCTATGATTCTATCTAGGTTGCGAACTGTTGAATTCCTTCCATAAACCTCTCCTCCCTCCATCTGTCTTTCCTTGTTTAATATAGACTTAAAGCCTGCCTCTTTGAGCAAGCTTTTGGTGACCTGCCCTAATAATTCCTCATTTTGCTCTGTCAAATTGTGTTTTGATTTGATGTGGGAAGTGAGGGGAAAGATGGTGGTATAGTGGTAATATCACCGAGCTAGTAATCCCGAGGCTCGGGCTGATGCTGTGGGGATATGAGTTCAAATCCCTGGGGGGGCGATTCTCCAAAATGGAGCCCAAGTGTTCGCGCGTCGTGAATGCCGTCGTGTTTCACAACGGTGTGAAATGGGCGCGGGGACGACCGATTCTGGCCCCCACAGGGGGGCCAGCACAGCGCTGGAGTGGTTCACGCCGCTCCAGCCTCCTTTGGCAGTGCCAAATGGGCGCGCGCCAACCCGCGCATGCGTGGGGGACTTCTTCAGCACGCTGGCCCCGACTCAAGACAGCATCGGTGTTCAGGAGCCGGCCGCGCAAGAAAGTAGGCCCGGGGGGGGGGGGGGGGGAGAGGCCGGCCCGCCAATCAGTGGGCCCTGATCATGGGCCAGACCCCATTGGAGGCCCCCCCCCGGGTGAAGGAGCGCTTTTCCCCGCCCCACAGGCCGCCGCCCCGACTCTTCGTGCAGAGTTCCCGCCGGCAGCGACCAGGGGTGAACGCCGCCGGTGGGACTCTGTCGCATCCACGTGGCCGCTCGGCCCATCTGGGCCGGAGAATCGGCGGCCCTGCCAATTCCGGCTGGCACCGCGTCAAACGCACTGGCGCAAATGGCGTGGATTCTCCGCACCTCGGAGTATCGCGCGCCGGCGTCGAGGCACCGTGGCTCGGTTGCGGAGATTCTCCAGCCCGGCACGGAGCTCGGTGAATCGCCCCCCACATGTTCCATTCAACGGCTACAGGTGGACATTCAATTTAATTAATTCATCTGGAATATAAAGCCAGGCTCAGTAATGGTGACCATGACTACTAATATCGATTGTCGTAAAAACAACATATGGCTCAGTAATGTGGCTGGATTCTCCGATCCTGGGGCTATGACCTCACGCTGGTGTGTGAGCTGTGGCCAGACAAAATGGCGTAAAACGGCCACCGGTGCCCCGTTTTGCTGGGGGCTGGAGGCTGGGGGCTGGGGGCTAGCATGCCGGCAGCGTACAGCACTCGGCTCTAGCTGCTGTCATAGATAGAACAGTACAGCACAGAACAGGCCCTTCGGCCCTCAATGTTGTGCCGAGCAATGATCACCCTACTCAAACCCACGTATCCACTCTATACCCGTAACCCAACAACCCCCCCCCCCCCCCACCTTACTTTTCAGGACACTACAGGCAATTTAGCATGGCCAATCCACCTAACCCGCACATCTTTGGACTGTGGGAGGAAACCGGAGCACCTGGAGGAAACCCACGCACACACGGGGAGGACGTGCAGACTCCGCACAGACAGTGACCCAGCCGGGAACCGAACCTGGGACCCTGGAGCTGTGAAGCATTTATGCTAACCACCATGCTGATATGACCCAGAGGATCGCTGGGTCCATGGCCGCGCATGTGCACGGCGGCGGCCGGCAGCGACCACACCGTGCGCGAACCTGGCCCGTGGAATAGTGACCCCCTTTGACTGGCTTGCGCATCCCGGACCACACCCCCCCCCCCCCCACAGGACCACTCCCCCACAGTGCCCCCAGCTTCTAATAACGTCCGCCTCCCGCCCGCGGATCGGCCGTTCCCCGGCTGTGGCAGCACTGGACTGAGTTCGCAGCCGCCACGCCGCGTTCCCGATGGGTGAGACCATGAGAGACCCACGCCATCGGGAACTTGGCCGGTCGGGGGCGGAGCATTGGGGTGGCGGGTCTCAGGCAGTGTCCTGAGGTCATCAATATGTGGTGCGCCGTACTCCCTGGGTACGCTGCTTTGGAAGGGGCGGAGCATCGCGAAAGCAGCGCCGCCCCCGAGTCGGTCGGGAACTCTGATTCTCCGGCCGATCGCCGAAGGTGATTTTGCCGTTGGCGAATGGAGAATCCAGTCCATGATCTTTAGGGAAGGAAATCTGCTGCCCTTAACTGGTCTGGTGATGAGACCATCAATTCACGCGACACGTGGTTAGAAGCGAACAGTGGTTTTAATCATCTTACAACAGAGCCTGCCTGTAACAAGATTAACTCTAGATGAACTGGCAGGCAGGCTCACAACAGCAACCTTTATACTTCCGGTTAGGGGGAGGAGCCATGGGCGGAGCCATGGGCGGAGCCAAGGGTGGAGCCCAGTACAAGCTCCTCATCTCCCCCTATGGGTAGAGCCGCGCAGCTACACATGATCTCGTACAAGGTACAGGCTCAACACGTGTTGTACAATACAGTGTGGATTATTAGTGTTTATAATTCACCATATCTGGCCATACACGTGAATCCAGACACTGCAACGTGGTTGGCCTTTAAGCAGGGGTATGGGACATAGCAGCTCATTTGGAAAGCTGATTGGGCTGTATTTCCTTCTGCGTCGTTGAGATTCTGTGATGTGAAGTGCTTTGCTAAGTTAAAGGTGCTCAATTGAGACAGGTTGTTCCGCCAGGTATCAGTGAGTAGCAGTGAGTAAGGTCTAAAGCTAAGTAAGTACCATATAGTTTACCTTCATCTATTTCTACTTTAGTAAATTGTGCAGATTCTAAATACCAGGATTGAACTAAGCATGGAAAACGAGTTTTAGAACTGCTTTAAACTTTGTAAGTATTTTTATTTATCCATTAGCATTTTTACATTGCACACTTTATATTCTTTTTACTTAGTCTTGCTTGCCATATTTAAAATTCACTCGCTTTCTCTGCCCTTTATATTCTCCCATGACAGGATACCATGGCTGTCTTTATTGGGATGGCCTTTGACCCGGAAGCAGTCACAGTAAGGAAAATTTGTAATTACTTCAAATGTTTGGGAAATTTGCAATTTTTTTTAAAGTGTTTTTTAAAAGTAACTTTTAAGGGTTTGCATCACTTGCAAAGGGATAAATGATCATATTTTTGAATACTAAGAAGTACTGGTCCATGCGGCCTGGTGACGCTTGACCTGCCAGTATCGCCAGCAAGATGGAGGTTGACCTAAGGAGGCCTTTGGGCAAATGCGAAGAGGAAAGGGGAGAGATGGAGAGAGAGGTCAGTCAACAAGCCGGGCAAGGGAGTTGAATTTCTGGGTGGTCAGAAAGCACGTTTAGGACTGCCGCTCCTTTCACCTCTGAGTGGCTGAATGCGCAGCAGCGGCCATACCGTGTGACGGGAAAGGTGTATCCACGCTACCACAACCAATGAGAACTGAGAATTGAGAAGGTCCTGGAAACAAGTGTGCCATTGTGTAGAATATTGCAAGGGCAGAGAACCCTGTGTACGTGGAAATTGCTTCCGTCGTGGAATTGGCGAAATCCTGGAAGGAAAGGGACTGAAACTTTGGTCGACGAAGATATAGACTTGGTAGATGTTGGTGGGACTGTGCTGTTTAAATTGGAGCCGTACAGGCAGAGTGAACTGCCTACTGAGAAAAAGTGACCTTTGTCGTATCTTCTTTTCCGCATCTAGTTCATGGTTTGCGCTGACTGTGATTTACCTGGTCATCGTGATCCCAATTTGGGTTAAATTACAAGTCACAAAAATTGAAATCTTAGAACATAGAACATAGAACGATACAGCGCAGTACAGGCCCTTCGGCCCTCGATGTTGCACCGACATGGAAAAAATCTAAAGGCCATCTAACCTACACTATGCCCTTATTATCCATATGCTTATCCAATAAATTTTTAAATGCCCTCAATGTTGGCGTGTTCACTACTGTTGCAGGTAGGGCATTCCACGGCCTCACCACTCTTTGCGTAAAAAACCCACCTCTGACCTCTGTCCTATATCTATTACCCCTCAATTTAAGGCTATGTCCCCTCGTGCTAGCCACCTCCATCCGCGGGAGAAGGCTCTCGCTGTTCACCCTATCTAATTCTTCAATAATTTCTTCATTTTCGGGGTTGTAGTAAATTTGTTTCTTTTTTTCGGATCCCTGCAGGATTTTCATTGCCCTATTTCCTGTAAAACAAGGCTGACAGGATTTACCGCGCAATGCGACGCGTGTTTTTTCGACGGAGGAGGTAGCCCACCTGCGGGATTTCCTCGTCCCACCATTTCCCATTGACTGCACCCCTCGTCGCCGGTAAACCCGTGCGCCATCGGGACAGGAATATCCCACCGGCGTGAACAGCCGGTAAATCCCACCCAGCAACGTGCATTCATCTTGAAGGTAGTAAAACATCTCGAGGCATTTCATGGTAGAATTATCAAACATAATTGAGCCGCAAAACCTCATACACTGAGGTGACAGGACAGGCAAAGGACAAGCCACCAAAAGGTTTGTTGAAGAAGCGTAGCGAGGACTGCCTTAAACGAGGGGGTAGATAATTTCTGAATAAAAAGACATTTTGTCAAAGCTTTTGGTCTTGCACTCATCAGGACAACGCACAAGAAATTACCAACAGTTATGGGAAATCGACAATTTATGTTGCATGAGGAGAGAGTGCTGATTGGTTGGCAAGTGTACTCTGATTGGTGGAGTCATTTCCATTAAAAATACAGCATGGAATAGTCAACTGCTCAGCTTTGTTGGGTCAAATCTGATTGGTCAAAGCAGGCACGTGACACATACTTTATGCCCGAGGGCAATGCAGTTTTATCTCTGCAAGACAAAAGGTGAATCTCTTTTCAGCAATATTCGAGTTCTGTACAACTATGTGACTTCGATAGTCACTTTTACAGGGGGATTTTAAAAGGAGATTGACAATGGCTGTAAGATTCTCTGATTGTTATATTAGGTATTGGGAACTGTGCGATAAATATAAACAGATGACGATTACACTCAGCTTGGCCATTGAAATTCGGAATCTAAGTTACTGATAGAAATTAGATATTTAATTCCAGAGCCCAGGGACACCTCAATTAATCATCATTCCCCCATCCTACCACAACTTTCCTAAGAGGTACCCAGTGTATTTTTTATCCCATCTTTTGTGCCTTTTCTAGATATACCCGTATAAACCCATTGTCAGGTTAAATGGTTGTTAATCTGCTAAAGTTTCAGATTCCAGTATCAGAGTAATGTTTGGGAGATGGAAGAATAGTGATGTTCCTTGCCCTTAACAATATAAGGTAAGAAAGTGGGCAGAGTGAGTGTTAGCTCAGCCATGATCTTATTGAATGGCAGAGAAGGCACAAAGGGCTGAATGGCCTCCTCCTGCTCTTGTTCTTATGCCTTTGGATGCGCTCTCTTGGGAGGTATATAGAATCATCACGTCCATGTCTAAAGCGGCCACTTCTTGTCTGAGACATTGAGCCATTCACCTTCACTTTCCCTGAAGTACGTCGGTCGGGAATTTTCAGTCCTCCAGCCGCGTGTTTCTCTTCCCGCTGTGTGTCGAAGTGTTTTCCCATTGAAGCCACATCATGCCACCGGGAAACCCGTGGGAGAGGGTGCGCTGCCAGCAGGTACAGGGAATCACAACAGCCAGCGACTTCCAGCCCCGGTAAACACACGGAGCTGGGTTCTCCGTTTGGGAGACTATGTGCTGACGCCGGCGTGGGAACTGTGGCGTTTTACGACCGAGAAAACGATGCAAAACAGCCACCGATCCTCCATCTGGTGGTGGGGGGGGGAGGGGGGGGGGCAGCAGGCAGGCAGCGAATAGCCCCCCGACTCTAGCTGCGGATACGGCTGGAGAATTGCCGGGTCCGAGGCCACGCGTATGCACGGCGACGGCCTGTAGCTGCCGCACCGCGCAACATGGCGGCAGCGTGCGGACCCGACCTGCCAAATAGTGACCGCCTTTGGCCAGGCTCGCCACCACTGGAACACCACCCACCAGTGTCCCCAGCCACTGCCAAAGTCCCCCGCCTGCGGATTGGCTCCCCCTCCCCCCCCCCCGACTGTGGCAGCGCTGGACTCAGTTCACAGCTGCCGCACCGAGGTCCCCCCAGAAAATTCCACACGTGACCGTTGCCATTGGGTAACTCGGCCCATCGGGGGCAGAGCATCGGGGGAGGGCCTCGGGTAACACCCTGAGGCCGTCCCAACGGCGTGCGACATACTCTGCGAGTATGCTGTTTTGAAGGGGACGGAGCATCGCAAAAGTAGCACTGCCCCCAATATCGACGCCAACGGGCATTCTCCGGCCGATCAGCATTGGAGACATAAGAACATAAGAACATAAGAACTAGGAGCAGGAGTAGGCCATCTGGTCCCTCGAGCATGCTCCGCCATTCAATGAGATCATTTGGGGCCTCACGGTAGCATGGTGGTTAGCATCAATGCTTCACAGCTCCAGTGGTCCCAGGTTCGATTCCCGGCTGGGTCACTGTCTGTGTGGAGTCTGCACGTCCTCCCCGTTTGTGCGTGGGTTTCCTCCGAGTGCTCCGGTTTCCTCCCACAGTCCAAAGATGTGCGGGTTAGGTGGATTGGCCATGATAAATTGCCCGTAGTGTAAGGTTAATGGGGGGATTGTTGGGTTACCGGGTATACGGGTTACGTGGGTTTAAGTAGGGTGATCATTGCTCGGCACAACATCGAGGGCCGAAGGGCCTGTTCTGTGCTGTACTGTTCTATGTTCTATGTTCTATGGCTGATCTTTTGTGGACTCAGCTCCACCTTCCGGCCCGAACACCATAACCCTTAATCCCTTTTTTCTTCAAAAAACTATCTATCTTTACCTTAAAAACATTTAATGAAGGAGCCTCAACTGCTTCACTGGGCAAGGAATTCCATAGATTCACAACACTTTGGGTGAAGAAGTTCCTCCTAAACTCAGTCCTAAATCTACTTCCCCTTATTTTGAGGCTATGTCCCCTAGTTCTGCTTTCACCCGCCAGTGGAAACAACCTGCCCACATCTATCCTATCTATTCCCTTCATAATTTTAAATGTTTCTATAAGATTCCCCCCTCATCCTTCTAAATTCCAACGAGTACAGTCCCAGTCTACTCAGCCTCTCCTCGTAATCCAACCCCTTCAGCTCTGGGATTAACCTAGTGAATCTCCTCTGCACACCCTCCAGTGCCAGTACGTCATTTCTCAAGTAAGGAAACCAAAACTGAACACAATACTCCAGGTGTGGCCTCACTAACACCTTATACAATTGCAACATAACGTCCCTAGTCTTAAACTCCATCCCTCTAGTAATGAAGGACAAAATTCCATTTGCCTTCTTAATCACCTGTTGCACCTGTAAACCAATACAGGGCAATCCTGCCAATGATTCCCTTCTTATAGTGAGAGGTCTTACACCAGGTTAAAGTCCAGGACTTTAAGTCCACGACTTTAACCTGGTGTTGTCAGACCTCTTACTGTGCTCATCCCAGTCCAACGCCGGCATCTCCACATCATGGCTACCTTTAATATAGGGGAAACATGGAAAACCAGGCATTAGCACGCACCCACTAATAGGATTGGATTGGATTGGATTTGTTTATTGTCACGTGTACCGAGGTACAGTGAAAAGTATTTTTCTGCAAGCAGCTCAACAGATCATTCAGTACATGGAAGAAAAGGGAATTAAACAAAATTCAAGAAAATACATGAGAATACATAATAGGGCAACACAAGATATACAATGTAACTATATAAGCATTGGCATCGGTTGAAGCATACAGGGTGTAGTGTTAATGAGGTCAGTCAATAAGGGGGTAATTTAGGAGTGTGGTGACAGTGGGGAAGAAACTGTTTTTGAGCCTGTTCGTGCGTGTTCTCAGACTTCTGTATCTCCTGCCCGATGGAAGAAATTGGAAAAGTGAGTAAGCCGGGTGGGAGGGGTCTTTGATTATGCTGCCCGCTTTCCCCTGGCAGCGGGAGGTGTAGATGGAGTCCATGGATGGGAGGCAGGTTCGTGTGATGGACTGGGCAGTATTCACGACTCTCTGAAGTTCCTTGCGGTCCTGGGCCGAGCAGTTGCCATACCAGGCTGTGATGCAGCCCGATAGGATGCTTTCTATAGTGGTCTCCTCGTGGTCTGAAACAACTGCCAAATGTAGTGAACTCCATGGAAATTTGTTCAGGTGTCTGAAAGGCAACTGTTGCCACTCAGAAAGAAGGTTAGCAAAGCAGGTTGAGTAAACCGATGTTTCTGTTTCTGGGCTCGAGGAGCTGGCTTCCGTGCTGGTCCGACTAACGCATTCCTTGCCCAGTGAAGCAGTTGAAGCTCCTTCATTACATGTTTTTAAGGTAAAGATAGATAGTTTTTTGAAGAATAAAGGGATTAAGGGTTATGGTGTTCGGGCCGGAAAGTGGACCTGAGTCCACAAAAGATCAGCCATTGAATGGCGGAGCAGGCTCGAGGGGCCAGATGGCCTACTTCTGCTCCTAGTTCTTATGTTCTTATGTTCTTATTACCCCATGGTGAGGCTAAGGCAGCCTGATTGCCACAATAGATGTTGACTGGTGTCAGTGTGCCTGCATACAGGGCCGACATCTATTGCCTCAAACCTCCGTGACTCCACTCCTCCAAGTAATCCAGCATGTAAAGTCATGCTGACAAACTCGGGGATTGAAGCAATTTAAATTGCTCCTCGCGGTGATCTCTGCCAAGCCTCTCCGCTGCCAATATTCCATCTTTATTGGTATTGGCCGTGTGGGCTGGAAGGTAAACTTTTACATTCTGCCTCTGAATCATTCCCATCAATTACTGAACCACCTAAATGAGGTCACTGTAAGGCCTCTGTATTAATGTGGAATAGGCAGCACGGTGGCGCAGTGGGTTAGCCCTGTTGCCTCACGGCGCCGAGGTCCCAGGTTCGATCCCGGCTCTGGGTCACTGTCCGTGTGGAGTTTGCACGTTCTCCCCGTGTTTGCGTGGGTTTCAGCCCCACAACCCAAAGATGTGCAAGGTAGGTAAATCGAACACACTAAATTGCCCCTTAATTGGAAAAAAAATGAATTGGGTACACTAAATTTATAAAAAAAAAAAAAAAAATTAATGTGGAATAACCTGGTTCGCAGGTAGGAGAAATGTCAAAACCATTCCACTGCTTACAAACTAAGTTGTTACAGTTCTGTCAATTCTACTGCATGAATGATAAAGCACCATATTACTGGGCATAGCGATGAATGTAAGTGGACCAAATTGCTGTTCTATTAATGCTAAAACATCAAATTACTTCTATTGACGTGAATTACGATACATTGAACCCATCTAATATGGAGAGCAATTCCGACACGTTCAAAGATCTCTGCACTGTGACAACAAAGGTTTCACAGCAGCCTCCTCTGCAAGGCAGGTAACCTGACTGGAGCCATCCCATGGCCAGAGTTCTGCTGCTGTTGGTTGGGTACTTTTGCATGCGATCCACATTGGCACATAAAGAACCACATCCCTGAGCCAAACGCCATTCATCATCCAACGACAGTGTCAGCAAGATTAAAATTAACTTACTTGAACTGACATTTGATGAATTGATGAGTGTTAGGCGAGAAGGGGCCACGAGAACGTGGCCGAAGGTTTTTTTAATTAGTAAAGATGTGTCTGCTGTAAATTGGGTTCACTCAGGAGGGCCTTCTGTTCTGGCGCCATTGTTGATTTTCACCCTTCCAATCCAGTTCCCCGGCAGCAACGGAAACATCTGTCAGTCATTGAGAAGAAAGAAACAGCTAGTGAAAGCGCGAGAGCAACATTTTCTTTGGCGTTTCTATTGTTTGACTACACAGAGGCTTTGCATTATATCAGGTGTCTAATTTATTGATCCAACTCATAACTCATACTTCTCTGGTCTTCACATGAATAATACATGGACTCCTCAGTGTGTTATTTTTAGAACGTTCAACTTTAGGAATGCATAAGTAATGAGCTGGGAAAATCCTGCCGGATAATGGCCATGTCTGACTGCACAGCCGGTTACACCGTGTTTTTTGGTAGTGGATTAGGAGGAAACATTTTGACCTTCATGAATTTTGTTTGGTTTTATAATCGTCACCATTTTGCACAATGCTTTACAGGTAACTCTGTCTTTTCCCTCAATAGCCCAGCCTCCCCCTCCCTGAACTAGTGATTGCTGGGGTCACTCTCGCCCAGTGTAACATTTTCTGATGCAGAGTTATATAGTTGTTCACCTCCACAGGTGTGTCATGATATGCAGACACACACGTAATGATATACAGACAAGCAGCGAATGGACACAGACAACAGGACATGGCCAATAAGCAGGCAGGACACTCAGGGGTGGGATCTGACTATAAAAGACACGAGGCACTCACACTCCGCCTCTTTCTACTGATGAACATCTAGAGAGTCAGTCAGGGCTGTTGTTACAATCTCACACCTCCACCACGTGGCTAAGAGCAAGTCTGGTTCAGTCAGACACAGTAACCACACTTAAGTTAGCAGAGAGTCGAACTCACAGAGAACTGTGCTAACTGTGCTGTTAGTTCAAGAAACCTGATTGAACTAACTTCAAGGCCCCGAGTATCTTTCTGTTCTAAACTGCATCCAGTTGCAGCCCGTGTTAGACCGGTGTACCGGACACGACAAGGTGGGACCGCCATTTTGTTATTTTTTGTTTTAGGCTAAATTGTGTTGCTGCACTGAGCCCACAGTATGAACTCTGGGCCAGATGTTTGCTCCCAGGTCGGGAGTGCAAAGACGGGGGAACTCCCGACCCTATAAACCTGACCTTGATAAAATGGCCTCCTGTGGGTTGAATCTTCATTTGGGATGGGTGGGGAGGTCTGTCTGCTGCCATTGGAATGAGGATGCCAGCTGGCTGGCTGGGTGGAAGGCTTGCCTTTGTGCTCCTGCACTGAATTACATTTAAAAAGTAGAATAAAACCAAAAGCATCCCTGCCACCCTCACCCCCTTCTCCCCCCATGCAGCCCCATGCCCCACCTATGTCAACCTATGATACCTCATGCCCCAGTCTCTCATAGTTCCTGTGCTACCTTATGACCCCCTCCCCTAGGCCCCTTATAGCCCCATGCCATCGTACCCATCTCACCTTATAGCGATGAACTTCAGCGGTTCAGCAAGGCAGATCACCACCATCTTCGACCTTAGAGGCACGATGCCTCCCTCCCCAGATCACCATGGCCCCTTTACGGCCTCTGTGCCTACTGAGTGACAACCCATCCCAACCCGTGCCGCCACACACCACCCATTGCCTTTACCCCCTCCATGCCAATTCATCTGGTATCCCTTTTATAATTCCTTGACAGCTTTGACAGTTCTGTAACAGCTTGACAGTTCTTTGACAGTTCTTTGACCCGTTGACAATTCCAATGGGGGTTTGTGTATTGTGTATGCACGCATACATTTACTTTTAACAATCTCTAAAACTTCCTTCCATTCTCACAAGGAGTGCCTTACCTCTCCCAAAGGGTGCTTTATCTCATCCAAAAGTTTATGGGGGCGAGAGGAAAACCTTTAAAACCGCTGCATTCCCTGAGGTGTAGATACACCCACAGCGCTGTTAGGGAGGGAGTTCCAGGATTTTGCCCCCAGTGACAGAACTTAAGCGGTTCAGCAAGACAGATCACCACCATCTTCTGAAGGGCAACGAGGATAGGCAATAAATGCTGGCCTAACTAGCAACGCCCACATCCCGTAAATGAATTTTGTAAAAAGCTGAACCTGAGATTATAGTGGTGGCTGCTTCAATCGAGAGAGTTGATGTTTCGAGCCTGGATGACTCTTCGTCAAAGCTGTGTTGCCCTCTGACAAAGGGTCATCCAGACTGGAAACGTTAGCCCCCTTCTCTCTCCACAGATACTGTCAGACCTGCTGAGATTGTCCAGCATTTTCTGTTTTGGTTTCAGATTGAAGCATCCGCAGTAATTTGCTTATATGAAAAGGAAGAATTTTCACGGTTATGAGAAGAGGGTGGGGGAATGGTGCTCGGCCAAGTGTTCTTTCCGGGAGCTGATGGGCTGAATGGCCCTGTTTCTGAACTGGAACAGATCTGTGATTCTGCAAATTTGTTCCTTATATTGAATATGACGGTGTCGCGGGTTTGAGGCTGCATTGAAGGCAAGTTGGGGATTGATGATGTAATGATGGTACACTGGGTTTGATGATGTAATGATGGTACACTGGGTTTGATGATGTAATGATGGTACACTGGGTTTGATGATGTAATGATGGTACACTGGGTTTGATGATGTAATGATAGTACACTGGGTTAGATGATGTAATGCTGGTACACTGGGTTTGATGATGTAATGATGGTACGCTGGGTTTGATGATGTAATGCTGGTACGCTGGGTTTGATGATGTAATGATGGTACACTGGGTTTGATGATGTAATGATGGTACACTGGGTTTGATGATGTAATGATGGTATGCTGGGTTTGATGATTATCATAGAATTTACAGTGCATAAGGAGGCTATTCAGCCCATCGGGTCTGCACCGGCTCTTGGAAAGAGCACCCCACCCAAGGTCAACACCTCCACCCTATCCCCATAACCCAGTAACCCCACCTAACACTAAGGGAGATTTTGGACACTAAGGGCAATTTATCATGGCCTATCCACCTAACCTGCACATCTTTGGACAGTGGGAGGAAACCGGAGCACCCGGAGGAAACCCACGCAGACACGAGGAGGATGTGCAGATTCCCAAGCTGGTATCGAACCTGGGACCCTGGAGCTGTGAAGCAATTGTGCTATCCACAATGCTACCGTGCTGCCCCCTAATGATGGTACGCTGGGTTTGATGATGTAATGATGGTACGCTGGGTTTGATGATGTAATGATGGTACACTGGGTTTAATGATGTAATGATGGTACGCTGGGTTTGATGATGTAATGATGGTACGCTGGGATTGATGATGTAATGATGGTACGCTGGGTTTGATGATGTAATGATGGTACACTGGGTTTGATGATGTAATGATGGTACACTTGGTTTGATGATGTAATGATTATACGCTGGGATTGATGATGTAATGATGGTACACTGGGTTTGATGATGTAATGATGGTACGCTGGGTTTGATGATGTAATGATGGTACACTGGGTTTGATGATGTAATGATGGTACACTGGGATTGATGTTGTAATGATGGTACACTGGGTTTGATGATGTAATGATGGTACACTGGGTTTGGTGATGTAATGATGGTATACTGGGTTTGATGATGTAATGATGGTATGCTGGGTTTGATGATTTAATGATGGTACACTGGGATTGATGATGTAATGATGGTACACTGGGTTTGATGATGTAATGATGGTACGCTGGGTATGATGATGTAATGATGGTACACTGGGTTTCATGATGTAATGATGGTACACTGGGTTTGATGATGTAATGATGGTATGCTGGGTTTGATGATGTAATGATGGTACACTGGGTTTGATGATGTAATGATGGTGCGCTGGGATTGATGATGTAATGATGGTACTCTGGGTTTGATGATGTATTGATGGTACACTGGGTTTGATGATGTAATGATGGTACACTGGGTTTGATGATGTAATGATGGTACGCTGACTTTGATGATGTAATGATGGTACACTGGGTTTGATGATGTAATGATGGTACACTTGGTTTGATGATGCAATGATGGTACACTGGGATTGATGATGTAATGATGGTACACTGGGTTTGATGATGTAATGATGGTACACTGGGTTTGATGATGTAATGATGGTACACTGGGTTTGATGATGTAATGATGGTACACTGGGTTTGATGATGTAATGATGGTACACTGGGTTTGATGATGTAATGATGGTACACTTGGTTTGATGATGCAATGATGGTACACTGGGTTTGGTGATGTAATGATGGTACACTAGGTTTGATGATGTAATGATGGTACACTGGGTTTGGTGATGTAATGATGGTACACTAGGTTTGATGATGTAATGATGGTATGCTGGGTTTGATGATGTAATGATAGTACACTGGGGTTGATGATGTAATGGTGGTACACTGGGTTTGATGATGTAATGATGGTATGCTGGGTTTGATGATGTAATAATGGTACGCTGGGTTTGGTGATGTAATGATGTTACACTGGGTTTGATGATGTAATGATGGTATGCTGGGTTTGATGATGTAATGATGGTACACTGGGATTGATGATGTAATGATGGTACACTGGGATTGATGATGTAATGATGGTACACTGGGTTTGGTGATGTAATGATGGTACACTGGGTGTCATGAAGCAATAATCTTACGCTGGATTTGATGATGTATTAATTGTATGCTGGGTTTAATGATGTAAAGTTGCTGCCCTGGATTTGATGATGCAACAATGGAACACCAAGTTTTCTGATGTAATATTACTGTGTTGGGTTTGATGATGCGTTGAAGGTATGCTACATTTGGTGATGTAACGATGGTACGCTCTGTTTGAACATGTAATAATGCTACAGTGGGTGACTGTGTAGAGTTTGCACATTCTCCCCATGTCTGGGTGGGTTTCCTCCGGATTCCTTCCACAGTCCCAAGATGTGCAGGTTAGATGGGATTACCGGGTTACGGCATAAGGACAGTGGGCCTCTTTTGCAGGGTCGATGCAGATTTGATGAGCTGAATGGCCTCTTTCTGCATTGTAGTGATGCTATGATTCTAGAGTCGGGGTATAGTTTTATTTGTTCACTGGGTGTGGGCATCGCTGGCGAGGCCAGCATTTATTGCCCATCCCTAATTGCCCTTCAGAAGGTGATGGTGAGCTGCATTTTTGAACTGCCGCACTCCTGTGGTGTAGAGACACCCACAGTGCTATAGAAGTTATAGAACATAGAACATAGAACAGTACAGCACAGAACAGGCCCTTCGGCCCTCAATGTTGTGCCGAGCCATGATCACCCTACTCAAACCCACGTATCCACCCTATACCCGTAACCCAACAACCCCCCCTTAACCTTACTTTTATTAGGACACTACGGGCAATTTAGCATGTCCAATCCACCTAACCCGCACATCTTTGGACTGTGGGAGGAAACCGGAGCACCCGGAGGAAACCCACGCACACAGGGGGAGGACGTGCAGACTCCACACAGACAGTGACCCAGCCGGGAATCGAACCTGGGACCCTGGAGCTGTGAAGCATTTATGCTAACCACTATGCTACCCTGCTGCCCCCCTGGGTAAAGAACCTATTATAGAGAAATACAGCACTGAACAGGCCCTTCGGCCCACGATGTTGTGCCGAACTTTTGTCCTAGGTTAATCATAGATCATAGAATTTTGGATACTAAGGGCAATTTATCATGGCCAATCCACCCAACCTGCACATCTTTGGACTGTGGGAGGAAACCGGAGCACCCGGAGGAAACCCACCTAGACACGGGGAGGATGTGCAGACTCCACACAGACAGTAACCCAAGCCAAAATCGAACCTGGGACCCTGGAGCTGTGAAGCAATTGTGCTATCCACAATGCTACCCTGCTACCCTGAATAACAAGTTAACCTACACTCCATTATTCTACCATAATCCATGTACCTATCCAATAGCCACTTGAAGGTCCCTAATGTTTCCGACTCAACTACTTCCACAGGCAGTGCATTCCATGCCCCCACTACTCTCTGGGTAAAGAACCTACCTCTGACATCCCCCCTATATCTTCCACCATTCACCTTAAATTTATGTCCCCTTGTAATGGTTTGTTCCACCCGGGGAAAAAGTCTCTGACTGTCTACTCTATCTATTCCCCTGATCATCTTATGAACCTCTATCAAGTCACCCCTCATCCTTCTCCGTTCTAATGAGAAAAGACCTAGCACCCTCAACCTTTCCTCGTAAGACCTACTCTCCATTCCAGGCAACATCCTGGTAAATCTCCTTTGCACCTTTTCCAAACCTTCCACATCCTTCCTAAAATGAGGTGACCAGAACTGCACACAGTACTCCAAATGTGGCCTGACCAAGGTTTTGTACAGCTGCATCATCACCTCACGGCTCTTAAATTCAATCCCTCTGCTAATGAACGCTAGCACACATAGGCCTTCTTCACAGCTCTATCCACTTGAGTGGCAACTTTCAAAGGTCTATGAACATAGACCCCAAGATCTCTCTGCTCCTCAACATTGCCAAGAACCCTACCATTAACTCTGTATTCCACATTCATATTTGTCCTTCCAAAATGGACAACCTCACACTTGTCAGGGTCAAACTCCATCTGCCACTTCTCAGCCCAGCTCTGCATTCTATCTATGTCTCTTTGAAGCCGACAACAGCCCTCCTCACTATCCACAACTCCACCAATCTTCGTATCATCTGCAAATTTACTGACCCACCCTTCAATTCCCTCATCCAAGTCGTTAATGAAAATCACAGACAGCAGAGGACCCAGAACTGATCCCTGCGGTACGCCATAGGGCTCCTGGCTGAATATTTGCCATCCACCACCACTCTCTGACTTCTATCGGTTAGCCAGTTCGTTACCCAACTGGTCAAATTTCCCACTATCCCATGCCTCCTTACTTTCTGCATAAGCCTACCATGGGTAACCTTATCAAATGCCTTACTAAAATCCATGTACACTACATCCACTGCTTTACCTTCATCCACGTGCTTGGTCACCTCCTCAAAGAATTCAATAAGACTTGTGAGGCAAGACCTACCCCTCACAAATCCGTGCTGACTATCCCTAATCAAGCAGTGTCGTTCCAGATGCTCAGAAATCCTATCCCTCAGTACCCTTTCCATTACTTTGCCTGCCACCGAAGTAAGACTAACTGGCCTGTAATTCCCAGGGTTATCCCTATTCCCTTTATTGAACAGGGGCACAACATTCGCCACTCTCCAATCCCCTGGTATCACCCCTGTTGACAGTGAGGACGAAAAGATTATTGCCAACGACTCTGCAATTTCATTTCTTGCTTCCCACAGAATCCTTGGATATATCCCATCAGGCTCGGGGGACTTGTCTATCCTCAAGTTTTTCAAAATGCCCAACACATCTTCCTTCCTAACAAGTATCTCCTCGAGCTTACCAGTCTGTTTCACACTGTCCTCTCCAACTATATGGCCCCTCTCATTCATAAATACTGAAGAAAAGTACTTGTTCAACACCTCTCCTATCTCTTCAGACTCAATACACAATCTCCCGCTACTGTCCTTGATCGGACCCACCCTCGCTCTAGTCATTCTCATATTTCTCACATGTTAGGGAGGGAGTTCCAGGATTTTGATCCAGCAACAGTAAAGGATCGGCGATATATTTCCAAGTCAGGATGTTAACTGGCTTGACAGGGAACATGCAGATGATGGTATTCCCATCTATCTACTGCCCTTGTCCTTCCAGGTTTTAGAGGTTGTGGGTTTGGGAGGTGCTGGTGAAGGAGCCTTGGTGAGTTTCTGCAGCGCACCTTGTAGATAGTACAGAATGTGGCCGCTGTGTGTCAGTGAAGGAGGGGGTGAATTTGTAAGGTGGTGGATGGGGTCCCAGTCAAGCAGGGCTGCTTTAACAAAAGTGCAGTTGAGATTCCTGAGTGTTGTTGGAGCTGCACTCATCCAGACAAGTAGATAATTCCATCACACTCCTTTTTTTAAAAATAAATTTAGATTACCCAATTATTTTTTCCAATTAAGGGGCAATTTAGCGTGGCCAATCCACCTACTCTGCACATTTTTGGGTTGTGGGGGTGAAACCCACGCAGACACGGGGAGAATGTGCAAACTCCACACGGACAGTGACCCAGAGCCGGGATCGAACCTGGGACCTCAGCGCCGTGAAGCGGTTGTGCTAACCACTAGGCCACCGTGCTGCCCTATTCCATCACACTCCTGACTTGTACCTTGTAGATCATGGACGATCTTTGGGGAGTCGTGCGGTGAGTCATTTTCTGCAGAATTCCCAATCTCTGACCCACTCCTGTAGCTACAGAATTTATAAGGCTGTTCCAGATAAGCTTCTGGTAAATGGTAAGCCCCCAGAATGTTGATAGTGGGGGATTTAGCAATGGAAATGCCATTGAATATCAAGGGGAAATTGTTCGATTCTCCCTTGTTGGAGATGGTGATTGCTTGCACTTGTGCGGTGCGAATGTTATTTGCATTCATCAGCACAGGCCTGGTTATTGTTCATGTCTTACTGCATATGGACATGAACTGCTTCAGTATCGGAGGAATCGCAAATGGAATTGAGCATTGTGCAATTATCAGTGAATATCCCAGGGAAAGACAAGCCGTTCTGTTATTCCTCCATCTTATTGATATTAACAGCTGCCCCTTCTCCAACACTTCCTAGTCACTCTCCTCCTGGTCCTTAAGCAGGGTGCCCTGTGAGATGACTGAACAAGATTAAAGCGGCCTGCACATACTGGCCATACCAAAACGTTGCAGGGATTGTAACATTCCCCCAAATTGTCTCAGAGTAAAGAGCCAGTGGGATGGAAATGTTCACATAGACTCGGGGCAGTTTTGCGGCTTGAGCACTTCTTGTTCCCTGGGAACTGCCAGAACTAAATTTGGAGTGTCTGTGAGAAAGACCTTTCTGTCAGAGTCAGAATGTTACTCATGCACCAGAGATGAGCACACGTTGGTCCAGCACACCTCTCCACACATTGCTGAGCTTCCGGTTAAACCAGGCAAGCTCTATCCTAGGGACAGCGTGCAACATAGCAAAATCTGTGGATGATACTAAGATAGGTGGGAAAGCAGGCAGTGGAGAGTAGATACAGATTTTACAGAGAGATAATATTAATCTTTATTGTCACAAGTAAGCTTACATTAAAACTGCAGTGAAGTTACTGTGAAAAGCCCCTAGTCGCCACACTCCGGCGCCTGTTCGGGTGCACAGAGGGAGAATTCAGAATGTCATTTCACCTAACAAGCACGTCTTTCAGGACTTGTGGGAGGAAACCGGAGCACCCGGAGGAAACCCACGCAGACACAGGGAGAACGTGCAGACTCCACACAGACAGTCACCCAAGCTGGGTATCGAACCCGGGCCCCTGGCGCAAAAGATATATTTCTGATAAGAAAATGGGTTAAAGGGATATGGGCAACAGGTGGGGAGGTGGATTTGAGACCAGGAAGAGATCAGACATGATCTGATTGGATGGCGGAGCAGGCTCGAAGGGCTGGATTGCTGACTTCTGCTCCTAATTCTGGTCCTATAGCAAAATGCTGGGGATGCTGGAGTCTGCAAGAAAAACAGAAAATGCTGGGAAAACTCAGCAGGTCTGGCAGCATCTGTGGAGAGAGAAACCGTTCAATAGAGCAGCTCTGAACTGGAGACATACAGACTTCAAACTTGAACGCTGTTTCTCTCTCCACAGATGCTGCGAGGCCGGCTGAGTTTATCCAGCATTTTCTGTCTTTCTATCCTCCTGTATGTCTCCTAAACAGAACTATTCAATAGAATCCCTCCAGTGGAGATGGACGCCATTCGGCCCATCGAGTCTCCATCGACCCTCTGAAAGAGCACCCTACCTGGGCCCACATCCCCGCCCTACCCCCGTAAGCAAGTAAACCCATCTAATCCACACATCTTTGGACACTAAGGGGCAATTTATCATGGCCAATCCACCTAACCTGCACATCTTTCGGGACTTGTGGGAGGAAACCGGGAGCACCCGGAGGAAACCCACGCAGACACGGGGAGAACGTGCAGACTCCGCACGGACAGTCACCCGAGACTGGAATTGTACCCGGGTCCCTGTGAGGCAGCAGTGCCAACCACTGTGTACTCTCCAACATTTTTCATAATATGTTGAATTAAGTAAATCGTCCACTTGCTATTGCAGGCAGGCTCCAAAAGCCCAGCTGGTACAGCTGAGATTTTTTTTGTATACGTGTGTGTGTGTGTGTGTGTGTGCGTGTTGAACAGTCGCCTCTAGCTTCCAATAGTAAGATTAATTGAAACACTGTGTGAATTAATGAATGTAAAACTCAGTTATTCCAATCAAGGCATTTCCCAATTAAAATGATGTATATACTTCTGCCGCTTTACCATCACGGCGAGTTAAATAATTCATCAAGAGTTTGTGTTACGGAATCTTTTTTTGAAGAAGGGTTCAGTATATCAGTCAACAGTACATTCACACTCAGATGGCAGCTTCCTGTTGTGATTACATTCATGGTGTCTGACTTGTTAAATTTGCTACTTGAGTGTTAAAAATCTTATGCGTGTGCTGGTCACTTATTGACTCTTGTTTATCTCCTTGCGATCGACCTTGATTTTGGGTTAGGTTTGTAAACGCCTGGATGTGAAGCAGCATGCTGCCCAGCTCCAGGTATCTACATACCTGCCATGGACAAAAACAGCAATAAAGCAATAAGGGGCCTCACGGTAGCATGGTGGTTAGCATCAATGCTTCACAGCTCCAGGGTCCCAGGTTCGGTTCCCGGCTGGGTCACTGTCTGTGTGGAGTCTGCACGTCCTCCCCGTGTGTGCGTGGGTTTCCTCCGGGTGCTCCGGTTTCCTCCCACAGTCCAAAGATGTGCGGGTTAGGTGGATTGGCCATGCTAAATTGCCCGTAGTGTAAGGTTAATGGGGGGATTGTTGGGTTACGGGTATACGGGTTACGTGGGTTTAAGTGGGGTGATCATTGCTCGGCACAACATCGAGGGCCGAAGAGCCTGTTCTGTGCTGTACTGTTCTATAAAGCCAATTTAAATGATTCCTCCCTGGTTCTCTGTTCAAAGCCATACCCTCCATCCCGAGTGCGGCGCGGGATTCCCAGGACGCCGGATGGAGAATTGAACCCCGTGCGGTTGGAATCAACCTGACCCACGCCAGCCATCCAAATGCTCCCAAGGATTCTGAGTTGCCGTGGCAACATATACGTCGCCACGCCCGTTGTAGCCTGGAGCGATGGCTGCTGATGGCGGAGGTTCCAACTACCTTTCCAGCACAAGACTCCCCAAGAACCTTTCCTGCTCTTCCTGCCTGCCACCGGTGTGTGTTGTAAGGATTTACGGGTCGATACTGTGGCATTATCATAACTATCAGCATTACAAGGGTTAATGTAGCATCGAGAGTAGCCACTAGAGGGAGCTGCAGATATAACTATATAAGGCAGTGATGCCAGACCTTAGGGGAGGAGTGTATGTAGGAGATAGCTAGTGAAGGTCATAGTGCAGATAGTGTGAGTGAGGTTAGATTATAATTTATACTTGTAGTGTGATTAGCAGTAGATGAGTGTAGTTAGATGTTATTGATTCCTACTTGTGACAATAAGCGATTTTCTATTCATTTCATGTCATTTCATTTCAATTCTGTATTCTTTAGGACTAAGTTTGGGGCTGGTTTAACACAGTGGGCTAAATAGCTGGCTTGCAAAGCAGAACAATGCCAGCAGCGCGGGGTTCAATTCCCGTACCAGCCTCCCCGAACAGGTGCCAGAATGTGGCGACTAGGGGCTTTTCACAGTAACTTCATCGAAGCCTACTTGTGCCAATAAGCAATTATTATTAAGTTGTCAAATCCCGGTTTTAGTAGTGGAAATAAAGTCTTAGCTTTGTTCAAGTTAAAGCTATTTTGTGGTCTTTGTGAACACCACGCCAACCATCGTGAAATAAGCAACAGAAAGAACCCCACAGATACGTGTCTGACTATGATAGAAGTGTACAATCATTGACCATTAAGTCCTGGAGTGGGATTTGAACTTGAAGCTTCCGTTTCAGAGGCAGGGTGTTCCCCACTGCATCGCCAGATCTCCTTCAAATGAAGCCGCTCCAATTAATTTTACACCCCGCAGCTCAAAGGCTCACGTTTAGCTCTCCCCTGTCACGCTCAGCTTCAATATATCCTCTGCACAGCCAATGACACGAGTCAAAAACATTGCTGGGGTTGAAAGCTACGATAGGTTTGAATTCGCAACCCAGAGCAAACCAGTGTTAACTAGCTAATCCTGGACAATGCTGATTGGCTGAACTAAGAGTGGACAGGGCAGGAGTACAAGTATGAAGCAGAAACCATTCACCAGGAAGGAAAAAATAAACTCCGCCGATCAATAAATGAAAAAAGTTGCCAATCGAGAGCAAAAAGTGGCCTTAAATCCACCATTAAAATTGCTCAAAACCTTGGCCGGAGTTCCCCGGCCGTTGTCATTCACTTTTCCCGCCGGCAGGGTGGAGTGACCTCAACGTCAAATCCCATTGACACAATCCCGCCCCCAGCCAACGGCTCTTCACTCGGGAAACACGCGACTGGGGGAATCGAAGAATCTCAGCCCCTTATTTACAGAATACAAGTGGTTCTCTTCCTGGTGAGTCTTGGGCGGATAAAATTCAAGATTTTCAAATAGGTGGCATGGTGGCACAGTGGTTAGCACTGTTGCTTTACTGTTCCAGGGTCCCAGGTTTGATTCCCGGCTTGGGTCACGTCTGGGCGGAGTCTGCGCGTTCTCCCCGTGTGCGTGTGGGTTTCCTCCGGGTGCTCCGGTTTCCTCCCACAGTCCAAAAATGTGCAGGTTAGAATAGAACAGTACAGCACAGAACAGGCCCTTCGGCCCTCGATGTTGTGCCAAGCAAATGATCACCCTACTCAAACCCATGTATCCACCCTATACCCGTAACCCAACAACCCGCTCCCCTTAACCTTACTTTTTAGGGCACTACGGGCAATTTAGCATGGCCAATCCACCTAACCCGCACATCTTTGGACTGTGGGAGGAAACCGGAGCACCCGGAGGAAACCCACGCACACACGGGGAGGACGTGCAGACTCCGCACAGACAGTGACCCAGCCGGGAACCGAACCTGGGACCCTGGAGCTGTGAAGCATTTATGCTAACCACCATGCTACCGTGCTGCCCTTTTTGTTTGTGTTTGTAAAAAAAAAGAAGTTAAAAAAGGGAAACTAATAATAAGGGAAAAATAAGAATGGAGGGGGAGTAGAGGAGTTTTCAAATTAAGATGGTGCAGGAGGGAAAGACGCCTGTTCGAGTTTTTACATATATAATTTTTTCTGTCTCTCCATTTACCCTGTTTGTTGACACTTCTATTGTTTGGGGCTCTGTTTGAAGGTGATTGGATTGATAAGATGTTGTAAAGGGGGAGGGGTGGGCCATTGAGTTATGGCCTAAGTGGAGGGCTTGTTTGATTTTTGCACTCGGTGCTTTTGTTCTAAAAACTTATGTTGAGAGTTGGGGTGTTACAGATCCAGCAGCCGGTAGACTTTTAGGCTTCAGGGGTGGAACTGCTAGGTGAGCTGGTAAGGCTGGCTCATGGAAGCAAAGTGGGGGGTGAGCTGAAAAGTGACGAGGGGGTACTGTTCGTGGCCGGAATAGACTGGTCAAGACACTTGAGACAGTTATAAGAACATAAGAACGAGTGGATTGGCCATGATAAATTGCCCATAGTGTACGGGGATAGCGTGGAGGTGTGGGCTTAAGTAGGGTGCTCTTTCCAAGGGCCGCTGCTGACTCGATGGGCTGAATGGCCTCCTTCTGCACTGTAAATTCTATGATCTATGATTTAAGATGCGAATGTAAAAAGGATATTTTATTTTATCATACTGTGGATAGAGAGGTAGATGCAGCTTCGGCAATGATCATTCTGGAGATTGGGAATTCAAATCCTAAATTATGAAACTGCACGGGATTGCGGAGGAGATATGGAACCGCAACAGACCATTCAGCCCAAACAATCCATGCTGGTGTTCATGCTCCATTCGAGCATCCTTCCACCTTTCCTCATCAAAATCTATCCTCATCTTCCGGGATGTGGGCGTCGCTGGTTAGGCCAGCATTTGTTCCCCATCCCTGATTACCCTCGAGAAGGTGGTGGTGAGCTGCCTTCTTGAGCCGCCTCAGTGCATGTGGTGTAGGTACACCCACGGTGCTGGTAGGGAGGGAGTTCCAGGATTTTGACCCGGTAACAGGGAAGGAACGGCCGATATATTTCCTAGTCAGGGTGGTGAGTGGCTTGGAGGGGAACCTCCAGGTGGTGGGGTTCCCATGTGTCTGCTGCCCTTGTCCTTCTAGCTGGTAGAGGGCGTGAGCTTGGAAGATGTTGTCGAAGGAGCCTTGGTCAGTTCCTGCAGTATCATCTGGATGATTCATGCTGCTGCCAATGTGCTTGTCTAACTTCTCCTTAAATGCAACTACAGTATTTACTTTAACCGTCCCCGGTGAAAGGGATTTCCACATTCCTGCCACCCTCCCCGTAAAGAGGTTTCTTATGAATTCGCGACTTGATTTCTTGGAGACAAACTGGCACTGAAATATCAAATTCGGTGGTAAACTTGCAGGTCACCATTAGAAACAGTGAGCCTGGAATATTCCCGAATATCATAAAAACACAGTAAAGGTGCTGCGCTCTTCAGAAAAGGAGCATGTCTGACTTCAGCTCCCGCACAATCTGTGGTCGACTTTTAACGCCCCCTCAAGGGAGCCCAGCGAGCCACCGAGCTGCAAACAAGGGGAGGTCCACTGTCACCGCTCAGCCTAACCAGCGACGAGCAATGCACGTGGTCTTGCCAGCAACAGAAACAAAGGCGTTAGTGGAATTAGCGATGAACATATCTGTGTTCCGATTCTCAGAATCGTTACAGCCTGTGCTTTACCCTGAAACCTGGATTTGTTTGTACATGCGTAACCTTTGACCCGGTTGCGGCCCTCGCTGATCTAACTTTTCCTGGCATTAGGCATCATTGGAATATTGATTTCAACATTGCCTCCATTCTTTCTGTTTTAGATCACATCTTTTATTTTACAATTAGACCTGATCGCACACCCGGCTCAGCCAAGTCCAGAAGGAAGATCAAGAGAATGTGTTTCGATGCGGCATGGCGGCACAGTGGTTAGCACTGCTGCCTCACAGAGCCAGGGACCCGTGTTTAATTCCAGCCTCGGGTCACTGTCTGTGCGGAGTCTGCACGTTCTCCCCGTGTGTGCGTGGGTTTCCTCCGGGTGCTCCGGTTTCCTCCCACAGTCCAAAAGATGTGCAGGTTAGGTGGATTGACCGTGATAAATTGCCCCTTAGAGTCCCAAGGTGGCAGGTGAGGTGGGGTTACGGGAATAGGATGGGGGAGTGGACCAAGGTAGCTTTTGGAGGATCGGTGCAGACTCGATGGGCCGAATGGCCTCCTTCTGCACCGTAGGAATTCCAAGATTCTATGCTTTTAATGCCCATTTCTTTTGCAAAATGCCATTCTTTTCATATTTTCTTTAAAATTTTCGTTGCAGTTGATTTGTTTGCCTTTCTGTGGCGGTGCACTTACATCAATTAATAATTTATTGATCATTGTATTTCATACCCTGCCCCTAACCTTCATGTCGCTCATGCTCGGAGTCACTCAGAGGGGAAAACAGCTATTATCGGAATTCAATTTTCAGGTGCTTAGGACCAGTTCTAGTCCTTTCCAAGTTTTTACTATTGTTTTTTCCCTAATATCATTATTATATTAGTAAGCAAGATCAGAAATGTGAGAACAGAAAAGACTTAGGTACATGGAGTTCACCTCTGACAAGGCTAGTTGTTGCCTAGTCTTACAGGGAGCTAAGGGACATGGGGGAGGGGCCGGAACATGAACTTGAAGTCAGGCGCGGTGGAATGGAATGGTAGAGCCAGCATGTTCCAAATTACTGTATCCAAAAATAGATGTTTACGGCACGGAAACAAGCCCTTCGGCCCAGCTTGTCCATGCTGCCCAGTTTCTATCACTAAGCTAGTCCCACTTGTCTGCATTTGGCCCATATCCCTGTGCCCACCCTGCCCATGTAACTCTAATTGAAGGATAAAATTATACATATCTTACGTTAGCCGTCAGTGACTCATTGACAAGGACACCCAGGCCTCTTTGTACATTTACGCTTTCTAATCGCTTACCATTTGAGAAATATTCTGTGCATTTGTTCCTCCCACTCAATTGGAAAACCTCTCATTTTTCTCCATTATATAAGAACATAAGAACATAAGAACTAGGAGCAGGAGTAGGCCATCTGGCCCCTCGAGCCTGCTCCGCCATTCAATTAGATCATGGCTGATCTTTTGTGGACTCAGCTCCACTTTCCGGCCCGAACACCATAACCCTTAATCCCTTTATTCTTCAAAAAACTATCTATCTTTACCTTAAAAACATGTAATGAAGGAGCCTCAACTGCTTCACTGGGCAAGGAATTCCATAGATTCACAACCCTTTCATATCCCATCTATCATGGTCTTGCCCACTCATTATGCCTGTCCGAATCCTCGTACAACCATTTTGCATTTTCCTCGCAATATGTATTCCCACCTAGCTTTGTGTCACCCGTAAACTTGGAAATATTACATCTGGTCGCCACACTCAAATCATTGCTAGATATTGAAAACAGCTGGGGCCCGAAGTACTGGTCCTTGCTGTACCGGGCTACCCACGTTCTTGTGAGCGCAAGACCATCCCATTTATCCCTACTCTCTGGTTTCTGCCTGAGAGCCAATGCTTAACAGGTTACTTCCATGTGCTTTAGCGTTGCTCAGCAACCTCCCGTGGGGGACTTAATCAAAACCAGTTGGTTGACATGGGTGGGGCGGAGGATTTCGGCAACAGGTGGGGCATTACCTCAGTCACTGTTCGAGGGAGCTAACAAACGTACAAGTAATAGACTTCCTTCCCTCCCTTTAAATTATAATTAGAGTCCACAGCTGCAATCAAAATTGCAGAAGATTAAATCAAAAGTTCCATATTCTATACAAAGGATTACATTGCAAGACCATCCTCATCCCCCCCCCCCCCCCCCCCCCCCCGCTGACAGGATATCGAACAATTTTTTCACGGATGCATTTTGTTTGGTAAAATAATAAGACGGTTGGTTGGTGACTTGCATAGAATCACAGAATGTACAGTGCAGAAGGAGGCCATTCGGCCCATCGAGTCTGCACCGGCTCTTGGAAAGAGCACCCTACCCAAGTACACACCTCCACCCCATAACCCAGTAACCCCACCCAACACTAAGGGCAATTTTGGACACGAAGGGCAATTTAGCACGGCCAATCCACCTAACCTGCACATCTTTGGACTGTGGGAGGAAACTGGAGCACTCAGTATGTGACTTTCATTTGAGAGATTTATTTGGTTCAAAAATACAGGATGGCATGAGTGACAGAAGGTTGGTTTACAGGTGCAACAGGTGATTAAGAAGGCAAATGGAATTTGGTCCTTCATTGCTAGAGGGATGGAATTTAAGCATCGGGAGGTTATGTTGCAATTGTATAAGGTGTTAGTGAGGCCACACCTGGAGTATTGTGTTCAGTTTTGGTCTCCTTACTTGAGAAAGGACGTACTGGCGCTGGAGGGTATGCAGAGGAGATTCACTAGGTTAATCCCAGAGCTGAAGGGGTTGGATTATGAGGAGAGGTTGAGTAGACTGGGACTGTACTCGTTGGAATTTAGAAGGATGAGGGGGGATCTTATAGAAACATATAAAATTATGAAGGGAATAGATAGGATAGATACGGGCAGGTTGTTTCCACTGGCGGGTGAAAGCAGAACTAGGCGAATGTCGTGCCCCTGTTCAAAAAAGGGAATAGGGATAACCCTGGGAATTACAGGCCAGTTAGTCTTACTTCGGTGGTAGGCAAAGTAATGAAAATGGTACTGAGGGATAGGATTTCTGAGCATCTGGAAAGGCACTGCTTGATTAGGGATAGTCAGCACGGATTTGTGAGGGGTAGGTCTTGCCTTACAAGTCTTATTGACTTCTTTGAGGAGGTGACCAAGCATGTGGATGAAGGTAAAGCAGTGGATGTAGTGTACATGGATTTTAGTAAGGCATTTGACAAGGTTCCCCATTGTAGGCTTGTGCAGAAAGTAAGGAGGCATGGGATAGTGGGAAATTTGGCCAGTTGGATAACAAACTGGCTAACCGATAGAAGACAGAGAGTAGTGGTGGATGGCAAATATTCAGCCTGGAGCCCAGTAATCAGTGGCGTACCACAGGGATCAGTTCTGGGTCCTCTGCTGTTTGTGATTTTCATTAACGACTTGGATGAGGGAGTTGAAGGGTGGGTCAGTAAATTTGCAGATGATACGAAGATTGGTGGAGTTGTGGATAGTGAGGAGGGCTGTTGTCGGCTTCAAAGAGACATAGATAGAATGCAGAGCTGGGCTGAGAAGTGGCAGATGGAGTTTAACCCTGACAAGTTTGAGGTTGTCCATTTTGGAAGGACAAAAATGAATGCGGAATACAGGGTTAACGGTAGGGTTCTTGGCAATGTGGAGGAGCAGAGAGATCTTGGGGTCTATGTTCATAGATCTTTGAAAGTTGCCACTCAAGTGGATAGAGCTGTGAAGAAGGCCTATGGTGTGCTAGCGTTCATTAGCAAAGGGATTGAATTTAAGAGCCGTGAGGTGATGATGCAGCTGTACAAAACCTTGGTCAGGCCACATTTGGAGTGCTGTGTGCAGTTCTGGTCGCCTCATTTTAGGAAGGATGTGGAAGCTTTGGAAAAGGTGCAAAGGAGATTTACCAGGATGTTGCCTGTAATGGAGAGTAGGTCATACGAGGAAAGGTTGAGGGTGCTAGGCCTTTTCTCATTAGAACGGAAAAGGATGAGGGGCTACTTGATAGAGGTTTATAAGATGATTGGGGGAATAGATAGAGTAGGCAGTCAGAGACTTTTTCCCCGGGTGGAACACACCATTACAAGGGGACATAAATTTAAGATAAATGGTGGAAGATATAGAGGGGATGTCAGAGGTAGGTTCTTTACCCAGAGAGTAGTGGGGGCATGGAATGCACTGCCTGTGGAAGTAGTTGAGTCGGAAACATTAGGGACCTTCAAGCGGCTATTGGATAGGTACATGGATTAGGGTAGAATAATGGAGTGTAGGTTAACTTCTTAAGGGCAGCACGTTAGCATTGTGGATAGCACAATTGCTTCACAGCTCCAGGGTCCCAAGTTCGATTTCGACTTGGGTCACTGTCTGTGTGGAGTCTGCACATCCTCCCCGTGACTGCATGGGTTTCCTCCGGGTGCTCTGGTTTCCTCCCACAGTCCAAAGATGTGCAGGTTGGGTGGATTGGCCATGATAAATTGCCCAAAATTCTATGATTAACCTAGGACAAAAGTTTGGCGCAACATCGTGGGCCGAAGGGCCTGTTCTGTGCTGTATTTCGCTATCTATCTCTAACTAGGGGGCATAGCCTCAAAATAAGGGGAAGTAGATTTAGGACTGAGTTTAGGAGGAACTTCTTCACCCAAAGGGTTGTGAAGCTATGGAATTCCTTGCCCAGTGAAGCAGTTGAGGCTTCTCCATTAAATGCTTTTAAGGTAAAGATAGATAGTTTTTTGAAGAATAAAGGGATTAAGGGTTATGGTGTTCGGGTCGGAAAGTGGAGCTGAGTCCACAAAAGATCAGCCATGATCTCATTGAATGGCGGAGCAGGCTCGAGGGGCCAGATGGCCTACTCCTGCTCCTAGTTCATATGTTCTTATAACCGGTTCTCCCAGCTGCGTGTTTCCCGACAGAGCGTCGTTCGCTGTCGGTGGGATCCTGTCTTCCCGCCACTTCCCATTGAAGCCATCCCACGCCGCGGGTGAACTCACGGATGGGGATGTGCTGCCGGCACGGACAGCGAATCACAACAGCCGGAAAATTCATAAGAACATAAGAACATAAGAACTAGGAGCAGGAGTAGGCCATCTGGCCCCTCGAGCCCGCTCCGCCATTCAATGAGATCATGGCTGATCTTTTGTGGACTCAGCTCAACTTTCCGGCCCGAACACCATAACCCTTAATCCCTTTATTCTTCAAAAAACTATCTATCTTTACCTTAAAAACATGTAATGAAGGAGCCTCTGCTTCACTGGGCAAGGAATTCCATAGATTCACAACCCTTTGGGTGAAGAAGTTCCTCCTAATTCCGGATCTTCTCACACTTTTCGTAACATGTACATTATCCTGCGATGAACAATTATCTACATTATATTGAGCAGGATTAAATTTTCTGGGTCGTCCATAGTATTGAATTTTGCTCATATTTTCTTGGCAAATTAGATCCCTCATCCACCGTCCCCATAAGAGCCTGTGTTTCAGCAATGGAAGTATTTGTAGCAGTTCTTTTCACTTGCTTAGCTTCCCAAAGGAAAGGGCACCATTAGCAATTCAGAAATAACCATAGATTCTGCGGATGTTGGAATCTGAAAGAAAAACAGAAAATGTTGGACAATCTCAGCAGGCCTCGCTGTGTCTGTGGAGAGAGAGATCGTAGCTAATGTTTCAAGACTGGATGACTCTTTATCAAAGCAAATATGCAACCAAGTAGTCTAGAATAGATCAGCATGTGAAGTATCTCTAATAATGACTAGCTCAGTTGGCTGGACAACTGGTTTGCGATGCGGAGCAAGGCCAAGGTGTGTGTTCGATCCCCGTACCGGCTGAGGTTATTCATGAAGACCCCGCCTTCTCAACCTTGCCCCTCGCTTGAGGTGTGGTGACCCTCAGGTTAAATCACCACCAGTCAGCTCTCCCCCCTCAAAGGGGAAAGCAGCGTTTGGGACTGTGGCGACTTTACTTGACTTAAATCAAACACATCAAGATCAGCATCTGGCCTGGTCTCAGTGCCTAACTGATTCAACTGACCAATCAAGCTTTGCAATTTCTCCATCTCTCCTTGAGGTACAACATCAGCTTTCTGTGATGGGAGGGATGGTTTGATACCGGGACTGGAGAATTACAATTGTTCCATTGATCTGGCAGTGATCCCTCAGGAAACCACGATCCAGATCAATGGAACAATTGTAATTCTCTTTTGCCAAATAATGACCTTGCTGAACCTCTGTCAGGCCGAACCCCAGGGTACAGAAGGTCACAGCCAACCTCGACAGCATCCAGGAGGTGACCCAGCGAGGCGTCACGAAACCTGGGGGAGCAGGGGCTGCAGTCTTCCTGTTGTTTTGACGGGGGGAGGCCATCTCTCGACTGGAGCAGCCCTTTGCTGCAGCCATTGGACGCTCAGTGAGCCGGTGATGTTTCAATGTGGCGCCCAGAATGGGGAACCACTGAGTGTTATGGAGGAGAGGGTGAATCACCGGCTGAACGGCATGTTTCCAGCTGATGTATATCTAACAGGGTGAGAGGAGGACAATCGGGCATTGCGATTGGCAGGGAAAAGACACATTTCCCATCCGTCACCACACTTGGTCCACAGAGGAGACGATCCAGCCACGGTTGCAGGTTGATTGAGAGAACAAAGAGCAGTGGTGAATGGGTATTTTTCAGAAGGGATAATAGGGTTCCCAAGGTATTCAATGCAGAGAAGTGTGACGTCAATCATTTGGGTAGCAAGCCATCGAGGTACGATATAAAATAAAGGGTGCAATTCTGAAGAGGGTACAGGAACAGAGAAAGCGGATATTCACAATTCATTGCGAGGCAGGCTGAAAGAGCGATTAATAAATCTTATGGAATCCCGGGTTTCATAAATGCAGGAGGTTATGATGAATCATAGAATCATAGAATTTACAGTGCAGAAGGAGGCCATTCGGCCCATCGAGTCTGCACCGGCTCTTGGAAAGAGCATCCTACCCAAGGTCAACACCTCCACCCTATCCCCACAACCCAGTAATCCCACCCAACACTAAGGGCAATTTTGGACACTAAGGGCAATTTATCACGCCACAATCTTTGGACTTTCGGATGCCCAATTCACCCGCTGACCGGTACTCAATGGCCGTGCCTGGAGGACCTCGCCTGGGTGCTGGTTAGTACTGGTCCACACAAACGGGGGACTCGCCGGTCATTGGAGACCACCGGGGTGATCATGGACAAGGGCAGAATGGTCCCCTGGCACTCCCATTGGCACCTGGGCACCTTGGCACTGCCAACCTGGCACCCTGGCAGTACCATGAAATCAGCTCAGCGGCAGGAAATCACTCTCAGTGTAACCTTGATGGAGAGAAACTGCCCGAGGCCAGAACCAAAGGCAAAGTGCGGTTGAATAGCGGCACTCGGTGCTGCAGCCCCCAAGAAACACCCCGCTAAACCCGCCCAATGACGGCCGACTTACCTTTAACTCCTCTGAATCGCACTCGTAGTTTTTATATCACTTGATCTAAACTCCCATGGATACTTTCAAGATTACTTTCCTGTCTCTGGGAGAGTCAGTCCTAACATTTGTATCCCTCAATCACTCTTAAAAGCCCTGAGCAACCAGCTTCGCTTTAGCTTTTTACGAATCAAATCCATCTTTGTGACAAAGATCTGTCTCCCAGAATAAACTCCGAACCGTCTCTAATTCTCTCTCTTAGTAGTTTATCCTCAAGTTTATTGGCAGCCGCAACGACATCACGATCATGGGGACTTAATTACGGAAAGGCTGCACACGGATTTGTTCAGGGCAATAATAATAATAATCTTTATTATTGTCACAAGTAGGCTGACATTACCACTGCAGTGAAGTTACTGTGAGAAATCCCCTAGTCGCCACATTCCGGCGCCTGTTCGGGTACACGGAGGGAGAATTCAGAATGCCCAATTCTCCTAACAAGTGCGTCCTTCGAGACCTGTGGGAGGAAACTGGAGCGCCCGGAGGAAACCCACGCAGACACGGGGGAGAACGTGTAGACTCCGCACAGGCAGTGACCCAAGCTGGGAATTGAACCCGAGACCCTGGTGCGGTGAAACAAAAATGCTAACCACTACTACCGTACCACCCAAATTCCCATGGACAAGGAAACGCCTACTACCGCCCTACTTCAACTGATGAATCACCACTTAGAGATACTTTGTGTTGCAACACGGTAGCATAAATGGTTAGCATAAATGCTTCACAGCTCCAGGGTCCCAGGTTCGATTCCTGGGTGGGTCACTGTCTGTGCGGAGTCTGCACGTCCTCCCCGTGTGTGCGTGGGTTTCCTCCGGGTGCTCCGGTTTCCTCCCACAGTCCAAAGATGTGCGGGTTAGGTGGATTGGCCATGCTAAATTGCCCGTAGTGTCCTAAAAAAAGTAAGGTTGGGGGGGGGTTGGTGGGTTACGGGTATAGGTTGGATACGTGGGTTTGAGTAGGTGATCATGGCTCGGCACAACATCGAGGGCCGAAGGGACTGTTCTGTGCTGTACTGTTCTATGTTCTAAGTATCTATGAACTTTTCCTTTGCTACCTGGGATTATTTGAATATTATTGCTGTTCCAATTCAACATGATAGGGGCAGCATGGTAGCATAGTGGTTAGCACAAATGCATCACAGCTCCAGGGTCCCAGGTTCGAATCCCGGCTGGGTCACTGTCTGTGTGGAGTCTGCACGTTCTCCCCGTGTGTGCGTGGGTTTCCTCCGGGTGCTCCAGTTTCCTCCCACAGTCCAAAGATGTGCAGGTTAGGTGGATTGGCCAGGCTAAATTGCCCTCAGGGTCCAAATTGCCCTTAGTGTTAGGTGGGGTTACTGGGTTATGGGGATAGGGTGGAGGTATGGGCTTGGGTAGGGTGCTCATTCCAAGAGCCGGTGCAGACTCGATGGGCCGAATGGCCTCCTTCTGCACTGTAAATTCTATGAAATCTGCTGAAAGGGTTTTCCTCCTCATTCTGTCTATTTTTACATCTTCTATTGTATTGTTGCCTGTGTCTAATATTTGAACCATATTAAAAGAGAAACTGCCAATCAGTGTCCCACAGTGCCGCCCTTTCCCTATAATGAGACGAGCTTTCAATCCCAGATATAGTAAATGAATTTAAATGCACCGGCTGCTGAGAATTTGACCCCCTATCCCCAGAGCATTAGCCTGGGCCTCTGGATTTGTGATGTCAATGTCTCTCCCAGATAATTTAACATGGCTGTAACAGTTTGTTTGCCCTGTTTGATAATTGCTATCATAACCTATTACCTTACTGGGGCCTCTCTATTCCATAATATTCTCCACTCAAAGCCAATCTCTCTGCACATAAAGTATTCACATATTTAGAAAAAAATGGAACTAATTGTAGTACCCTCTGGAGCAGGAGGATCGAGGAGAGGCAGTGGAGTTGGAGTCGCTGGAATCCAGAGGCCCAACGTGATGCTCTGGGAACCCAGGTTCGAATCCCACCACGGAAGATGGTGAGATTTGAATCCAATAAAAATCTGGTGTTGGTTTAATGGTGAAATTGTTGATTGCTTTAGAGAAGGAAATCCGCCACTCTTACCTGGCCTGGCCTACATGTGACCCACAGCAATGTGCTTTCTCTGCCCTCTGAAGTAATGGCCGAGCAAGAGACAGATGAGCAATAAATGATGGCCTAGCCAGCGACGCCCACACCATTGGCAAATTCCCCTCCATTATCAGTCAGGGGGGTTGTTGGGTTACGGGTATAGGGTGGATACGTGGGTTTGAGTAGGGTGATCATTGCTCGGCACAACATCGAGGGCCGAAGGGCCTGTTCTGTGCTGTACTGTTCTATGTTCTATGTTCTAAATGTCACTGGTTGCCCAAGAGTCCAGTCTCTTATCCATTTCTCCTAACATAGTGGTTAGCACTGTTGCTTCACAGCGCCAGGGTCCCAGGTTCGATTCCCAGCTTTGGGTCACTGCCTGTGCGGAGTCTGCACGTTCTCCCCGTTTCATTTATGACACTCCTGTATCATCTTTTATTACACCTCTTTGCGTGTTTTGATATATTACGGAGTGTAATATGTGCTACTCAAACCTTGGTTGCTGATGAGGTTTTCTGAATCTCGATGAAGAAGACTCAAACTCGTCAAGTAGTAACAAAAGGTTTATTGAGTAACTATAACAATAATTGCGTGAGTTCTTTACTTTAACATTAATACTGGTGATAAGGTCAACAAGATCTAACTGAAGTAACTATGCTTAACTACACTAACCATCTGAGCTTCTACTCCTGTCCTGGTCACAGTACACCCGAAAGAGAGCGAGAGAGAGGCATAATAGGGTTGCTTTTATACCCCTGTTTGTCCAGCCCTCTAGTGATCATCTGGTGCTACTGATTACACTTTAACCCCTTATGTACATGCACATAGATATCACCACATCCGAGTCTGCGTGGGTTTCCTCCGGGTGCTCCGGTTTCCACCCACCATTCTGAAAGACGTGCTGTTAGGTGAATTGGACAGTCTGAAATCTCCCTCTGTGTACCCGAACAGGCGCCGGAATGTGGCGACTAGGGGCTTTTCACAGTAACTTCATTGCAGTGTTAATGTAAGCCTACTTGTGAAAATAAAGTTTATTATTATAACTTTATTATTATTATTATTACTGTGGAAAAATTAAATCTGCTCACCAGATCCACAAAGTATAGAATGAAAGTTTTTCTGTCTTTGGCTGACATCTTCCTATCCTTGTGAGTGTCAGGTGCCAATCCGAGCTTGACAGTAGGAAATTTCGCTTCTCATTTATCTGTTCTATTAGCCTCGTGTAGATTCTTCATCGACCCCACCTGCATCTTTCGGCAGAATTTCTCACCTCTGACAAGAAGGTGATGTAACTTTCAGAACACATTTATTTTTCTTTTGTGTCTGCTGCGTATTGCCTGATGCTGTTACTATTTGTTCAATGCTCCAACGAGTCACACCAGACATTGTGAATGGGCACACCACAAATCTCTGACGAGGTAAATTGCAGATTGGCTGACTTTCCAAAAATAATTTCCTTATCGTGCTTAATATCATGTTTAATTTGTGCCACTTTAATATAAAATTTGCACAATAGCGTAGGTATCTCACTGGAGACTACATCAATGCAGATGAAATGTCTTCACCCAGCGATTATTAAATGGAATTACAGCTCCCTTTCGTGACCTCAATGTATTTCCCTCACCAAACTTAAAACAAGTAATACTTTTATATTCCTCAATATTGTATCAGTCCTCACTACTCAAGGTGGCATTTCGTCCAATCTGTTCTACATGCTGTGAAAGTATAAGCACTATCCAGCACTCACGGTTAAAGGTGTGTGCGATTAACCCATGACAGGACTAAAACTCCCCATGACCAATACAATTTGTTTTTGATCCATTGTTGTCCTGTTCCTCAGACTTCTTTGTTGAGTTATTTCAAAGTCTCGGCCTTTCTGCTTTTTTGTCAATTAACATAACTTTGTATTACACTTGAAGCACCTATTCATTTTTCCTTGGGCTTTTCTGGGATTCATTTGCCTATTATTACAGTTCCAATTCGACATGGTAGATCTGCTAAAAGGCTATACCTCCTCATTCGGCCTATTTTTAATCTTCTACTGTACTGCTGCCTGTGTCCAGTATTTGGACCATATTGAAACCGAGCAATCATTTTTCCATTCTTTATGCTGCTAGGGAATTCCCAACTGTTCCATCAAGGCTGAAGGAAATGACTTCTTCCCCAAGACCATTTTCAAAGCAGCAAATGTCTGATCCAACACGGGGTGGGATTCTCTCAGCCCGGGGCCGGGCCGGAGAATCCCTGCGATCGGTGTGAATCGTGCCTTGCTGCCCTGACGCTGGCAGGCGATTAATCGGCGCCATTGGCGCCGGCGTGGTTGGCGCATCGCCGGTCGGGAGCCGCACCACGTGGCCAGCCTGCCGATTCTCGGCCCGGGATGGGCCGAGCGGCTGTCGTAAAAACGCCGAGTCCCGCCGGCGCCGTCCACACCTATTCTCAGCCGGCTTGACCTTGGCGTTGAAGGGTCCGGGGGAGGCCTGTGGGGGGGGGGGGGGGGGGGGGGGGGGGGGGGGGGGTGGGGGGGGGGGGGTCCGACCCCGGGGGGGCCTCCGATGTAGCCTGGCCCGCGATCAAGGCCCACTGATTGGTGGGCCAGCCTCTCTGGCTGGGGGCCTCCTTTCTTCCACGCCGGCCCCTGTAGTCCTGCGCCATGTTGCGTCGGGGCCGGCGCATTGAAGGAAGGCACTGCGCATGCGCGCATTGGTGCCACTGCGCATGCGCGGATCCCGCGGCGCCCATTTCACGCCGGGATCAGCAGCTGGAGCGACGTGAACCGCTCCTGTGCCGTGCTGACCCCTGCAGGAGCCAGAATTGTTGATCCTGAGGCCACGTTGATGCCGTCGAAAAACGCGACAGCGTTTCCAACGTCGTCAACACTTAGCCTCAGCATTACATAATCCCACCCGGGGTCTCTCCCTCTCTCTCTGAGAACCAGACACCTGTGAGACCCAATAGTTTGTTCACATGAGACATTTTAGCTCAATCCAACAATTTTAAGACTGGTGCAGATTCCATCCCACCACATCACGCTGGCCGGGAGGAGGGTGTGTTGGGCTCAATCCAGTAACTTCATTTTTAAAAGATCGAGGGTACCCCCTTGCAAAAAAATTCTAAATAGAATCCCCCGGAACACTTACCCAAAATGGAAGCCCCTCCCCCAACCCAAGGGGATCCCTCCATCCATGGAACACCCACCCATGGAATACCTCTACGCAACTGTCCGGACAGTGCCGGGGAAGGTCCTGGGGGGGCAGAGCCAGGGTACCATCTGGGCATGACTCTCCGCCCCACCCTGGGGGGGCTGCACACACCACAATAGATTCTATGCACCAGGTACACTTCGTGGGGGGGGGGGGGGGGGGGGGGGGGGGGGAGAGGGGTGGCATAGAGAACATAGAACATAGAACAGTACAGCACAGAACAGGCCCTTCGGCCCTCGATGTTGTGCCGAGCAATGATCACCCTACTCAAACCCACGTATCCACCCTATACCCGTAACCCAACAACCCCCCCCCCCTTAACCTTACTTTTTAGGACACTACGGGCAATTTAGCATGGCCAATCCACCTAACCCGCACATCTTTGGATTGTGGGAGGAAACCGGAGCACCCGGAGGAAACCCACGCAGACACGGGGAGGACGTGCAGACTCCGCACAGACAGTGACCCAGCTGGGAACCGAACCTGGGACCCTGGAGCTGTGAAGCATTTATGCGAACCACCATGCTACCGTGCTGCCCCTATATGTTGTGATTCACGTAGGCATGCCCTCACGCCGAGGTTAACGGACAATGTAACAAGGGGAATGGCGTAAAGGCCTGATAATTATACTTAAAAGTATTCAAATAGGTATCTCATCATCCAATGTCGGAATTCGTATTCCATCATTGGCAGGGAACAGGGACAACCGGAACCGCAATTTGGGACTCTCGCGGGATTTCCTGATCCGGTGCAGATCCAGTACCTCTCCCGAAAACGGGAGGGAGCGCAAATTCCAGCCCTTTACCTCTGATCTTCCTTCTTGAAGGAAACAGCAGTGCCAAATCAATATCTTTTCTCCCTCTTCGGTCGGTACACTTCATTCCTCCACCAGTTATGGGGTTCATAGAATCAGAGAATACCTACATTTCAGAAGAAGGATAGTCAGCACATCAAGCCTGTACAGACCCTCCGAAAGAGCATCCTACCTAGACCCACTCCCCTGTCCTATCCCTGTATCCCCACCTAACCTTTGCACCCTAAGGGGCAATTTATCATGGCCAATCCACCTCACCTGCACACCTTTGGACTGTGGGAGGAAACCGGAGCACCCGGAGGAAACCCACGCAGACACAGGGAGAACGTGCGAACTCCACCCAGACAGTGACCCAAGATAAGAATTGAACCCGGTCCCAGGCACTGTGAGGCAGCAGTGCTAACCACTGTGCCACTGTGCACCCCCAGTTCAGAATATAAGAGCATCGCAGGATAATTATACCCAGACAATTGATACTTGATTTCTGCCACATTTCCTAATAGCTACGAGGATTTCAGTTTTCATTTTCGAAAATCTATTTCTTAAGTTTCACTTTGAGGCAATCATCCTCTGGCACAATATTGATATGCCAGAAAGCCAGTTGGTGATAGAGAGAATTGGAGCCTTGTCTTTACACGTATAAGATTTTATTTACAGAGTTGTACATTACAGTAATACACTTCCAAACCGAACAAGCACAGTTTCAGACTGTGTTTATTTATAGGAACTCAAGTGAATCTCCAATTAATGGGACCACCTGCATATAATTAAACCTAGTTAATAAACAGTGAACATTTCGCAAGGTTTATTAGTTATAGAGTTGGGTTCATTGGTTATAAAGTTTATAAAGGTGTGCAAGATCTGTCAAACATGTATCAATAGATATGCTTTTGATCGTTGTTTAGGGTAAACTTACATCTTTTTTGTCCGAGCTTCAATTCTGCTGCACTCAATTTCAATTTTTAGAGTCATAGAATATCTACAGTGTAGAGGGAGACCATTCGGCCCATCGAGTCTGCACCGACCCTCTGAAAGAGCGCACTACCTAGGCTCACTCCCTAGCTGAGGTTGTTTAGCATAGGGCTAAATAGCTGACTTTGAAAGCATACCAAGGCAAGCCAGCAGTTCCCGAAACAGCCTCCCCGAACAGATGCCGGAATTTGGCGACTAGGGGCTTTTCACAGTAACTTCATTTGAAGCCTACTTGTGACAATAAGCGATTATCATTTAATTTTGTTTATTTCATTAATTCACTCCCCCGTCCTATCACCATAACCCCACCTAACCTTGGGCATTAAGGGGCAATTTATCACGGCCAATCCATCTAACCTGCACATCTTTGGACTGTGGGAGGAAACCGGGGGCACCTGGAGGAGACGCATACGGACATGGGGAGAACGTGCAGACTCCGCACAGACAGTCACCCGAGGCTGGAATCGAATCTGGGTCCCTGGAGGTGTGAGGCAGCAGTGCTAACCACTGTGCCACTGCGTCGCCCCAAAGCTTCCGCCCCCATATCTCTCAAAAACTGTGAGCAGACATGTTTGAGAATGTACATTGAAGATGTGCAGTCCATCTGTCCACGTTTGCCAATTCTTTTTCTTTTGTATATCGGAAAGACACTGTGGCAAACGGCTGAACTTATCCTTTATCAGGCAGAGTCTCTGATGTTGGATTTTTTTTTTCAGCACGTCAAGGCCACTTAGGTGATTTTTCAGTTTGCTTTCACCAGCACCGCTCGTTTGTACTTTAATAGGGAACTTTGGTGTGAATAAAAGATGGTTAATCAATAGTTGACAGGTGGTCTGGGCAGGCCTTCATTGCACGGCTGTTTCCCAAAGGGGTCCTTAGTTTTTTTTCTTGCCATCCCAATCTTTTCCCTCGCTCTGTGACAGGTGTAATTCTTAGCACAGGCAGTCAGGCAGACCCACTTCACTTCACAGGTGTACACCCTTGCACCTGTTGGGAAGTATGACTTTGCAACACAAATGGCCTTGAACAATTTGGGCAGCTCATCCAAATCTTTTATCAGATTCTCATTGGATGCTGGATCCAGGGCGCTAAGCGGTTTTCCAACTCAGAAGGATAGTAAGACGTCTTACAACACCAGGTTAAAGTCCAACAGGTTTCTTTCAAATCACTAGCTTTCGGAGCACTGCTCCTTCCTCAGGTGAATGAAGAGGTAGGTTCCAGAAACGTAGAAAGCAAGGTCAAAGATGCAAGACAATGCTTTGAATGCGGGTCTTTGCAGGTAATTAAGTCTTCACAGATCCAGAGAGCGGGTTAATCCCAGGTTAAAGAGGTGTGAATTGTCTCAAACCAGGAACGGACGGATGAATGGACATCACTCGACAAACGGCAGGCAGGAATGTTCCCTTCCAGGAACAATTCAGCAGTCGAGGGCATTCAGCCTCTGATCTCCGGGTAAGTGTTCTCCAGGGCAGCACGGTAGCATAGTGGTTAGCATCAATGCTTCACAGCTCCAGGGTCCCAGGTTCGATTCCCGGCTGGGTCACTGTCTGTGTGGAGTCTGCACGTCCTTCCCGTGTGTGCGTGGGTTTCCTCCGGGTGCTCCGGTTTCCTCCCACAGTCCAAAGATGTGCGGGTTAGGTGGATTGGCCATGCTAAATTGCCCGTAGTGTCCTAAAACGTAAGGTTCAGGGGGAGTTGTTGGGTTACGGGTATAGGGTGGATACGTGAGTTTGAGTAGGGCGATCATTGCTCGGCACAACATCGAGGGCCGAAGGGCCTGTTCTGTGCTGTACTGTTCTAAAGGCGGCCTTCAGGATGCGCGGCAACACAGAATCGCGGAACAGAAACTTATAGCCAAGTTCCGTATACGCCTCAACCGGGACCTGGGATTCATGTTGCATTACATTCACCCCCCCACCATCTGGCCTGGACTTGCAAAATCCTACCAACTGTCCTGGCTTGAGACAATTCACACCTCTTTAACCTGGGGTTACCCCTCTCTCTGGATCTGTAAAGATTTAATTGCCTGCAAATGCTCACATTCAAAGCATTGTCTGGCATCTTTGACTTTGTCTATATATATGTTTCTGGAATCTACCTCTCCATTCAGCTGAGGAAGGAGCTGTGCTCTGAAAGCTTGTGTTTGAAACAAACCTGGTGTTGTAAGACTTCTTACTGTGCTCACCCCAGTCCAACGCCGACAAATCCACAACTCGGAAGGAGGCTACCTTGCCTAGTCCATATCTTTGCCATTGCATTTGAAAACAAGTTCAATGTCCCACTCTCTGCACCTCCCTCTGCATCAAATAAACAGACAATTTTCCCTTCAAATTTGCAATGGATTGGATTGGATTGAGTTTGTTTATTGTCACGTGTACCGAGGTGCAGTGAAAAGTATGTTTCTGCAAGCAGCTCAACAGATCATTCAGTACATGAAAAGAAAATATGTCGTAGGGCAACACAAGGTACACACTGTAACTACATAACACCGACATCAGGTGAAGCATACAGGGGTGTAGTGTTAATGAGGTCAGTCCTTAAGAGGGTCGTTTAGGAGTCTGGTAACAGTGGGGAAGAAGCTGTTTTTGAGTCTGTTCGTGCGTGTTCTCAGACTTTTGTATCTCCTGCCCGATGGAATAAGTTGGAAGAGTGAGTAAACTGGGTGGGTCTTTGATTATGCTGCCCGCTTTCCCCAGGCAGCGGGAGGTGTAGATGGAGTCAATGGATGGGAGGTGAGTTTGTGTGATGGACTGGGCGGTGTTCACGACTCTCTGAAGTTTCTTGCGTTCTTGGGTCGAGCAGTTGCCAGGCTGTGATGCAGCCAGATTGGATGCTTTCTCTGTCTCAAGAAATAGATTCACTCCAGAGTGTTCTGTTGTTCGAAATGAAAACTGTAACTTAATTTTGAACTGTTAAGAATCTTTGTAAGTGCAGGATTGTGAGATATTAATGGAAGGATTATGAGTGTACAACATGAGGATTGTGAGAGTGTTTGTAATGTAATGATTGAGAGAGTGTAAGGGTCACAGAACTGGAGGAGGTAACTATTTGAGGAGGTCCATTGCACCAATATTAGAATCTACCAGGGAAACACCAGCCTGATGACACTTGAAGAAGGACTATTTATGTTGCAGGTGCTGAAACTTTGGAGCAGAAAGAACCTGTGGGTGGGGGGGGGGGGGGGGGGGGGGGGGGGGGTGAGAAAGATATGAAACAGTACGGACGAGAGAGAGAGAATAAACGTTTTCTGAAGGTGACCTTTCCTTAAAGTTGGTTAGGCTGGTGGAAAGACTGCTGTTTGCACCCGTGATGGCTGGGCTGTGTTGTAACGCTGCAGTCTCTCAGGCACGTTGCAGGAAGATCTGCTGCCACGCTTAAGGTAGACAGTCATTTATCTGCGAAGCTGAACTCGGACTGCTAACGACCGGCTTACTTTGTTAAATTTGTCAATGTGCCAGGTGCACAGACTCAGCCCTGACTCTGAGAACAGAAACTGGAAAAGCACAAAGTTCCGAGGCATATTTATTTTTTTAACGTGGGCAAGAGGTGAGCCTGCGAGAGTGAATGAAAAAGCCACGAGTGCCGTCAGCACCAAGCGTATTGAAATGGAATGGATAGACATGGAAAATGCCTTATTACAAAAAGATTTTAAGAGTCCATTGCTGCATTTCTGTAGATTACAGACAATTCACTCCAGACATGATTGGCTCTCAATACTCCAATTGCAGGTTGAGCATTTGTAAAGGATTTGAAAGGACTTTTCATGAACGCAAATGTAGTGCAGAAAGTTTTTTTTTGGATTTTCCAGTGATTTTCAATCTGGACCATTTTTACTTCAAAACCAAAAAGTTGGACAGTAGCAATGTGTGTCCTTCAGTGAGTAACTCCCTGTATTCTCACACACTATTGTGTGGGTTCTGCTTTTTTAAATGATGAAACAACACATACATACTTTCTGGGACGAATCTTATTGATACACGGGTCAGCCAGTGCCTGATACATTGTAAATATATTCCTAACTACCTGACTGTGTGCAAACTTTTTACAAATGCAATTGCGAACATGGGAACTGATCCTACCTGGGCGAGTTGGTTCTCGGAGCATCCTGGAGTTACTTTTCATGGAATCATAGACTTTACAGTTCAGAAGGAGACCATTCGGCCCATTGAGTCTGCACCAGCCCCTGGAAATGGCACTCTACTTAAGCCATCTATCCCCGTAATACCACCTAACCTTTTGGACACTAGGGGATAATTAGGCCAATCTGCCTAACCTGCACATCTTTGGACTGTGGGAGGAAACTGCAGCACCCGGAGGAAACCCACACACAGACACGGAGAGAACGTGCAAACTCCACACAGACAGTGACCCAGCAGGGAATTGAACCTGGGACCCTGGAGCTATGAAGCAATTGTGCTAACCACTATGCTACCGTGCCACCCAAAGCCAGATCAATCAATCAATCAAGCAAGCAAGCAAGCCAAAGGAGCCTTTAAAAGACGTTCAGCCCCTATTACAGGACAAGATATCACAGTCAGCGTGTGTAAATAAAGTTAACTTTTTTGCTCATGTAAACCAATAACAAATTGAGCAAATCAAACAATGTCTTATGTTATTGGGCATGATTGAAGAGCCATTGGCTGAATGGTAACTACAGGTCAAACTCAAACACTGTTGTATTGGTTATAACGTGCGGTTTGACAGCTCCACCACAGGGTCGGCGCAACATTGAGGGCCGAAGGGCCCGTACTGCGCTGTAGTGTTCTATGTTCTATGTTCTAGGGGGCTGGATCATGTATTTCCATTCTTTCATGGGATGTGAGTATCGCTGGCTCGGCCAGCATTTGTTGCTCATTCCTGATTACCCGGGAGAAGGTGGTGAGGAGCCACCTTCTTGAACTCCTCTAATCCATCTGGTGTAGATGTACCCCCAGTGCTGTTAGGAAGAGAATTCCAGGATTTTCTCCCAAAGACAGTGAAGGGAAGGCCAATATGTTTCCAAGTCGGGGTGGTGAGTGACTTGGAGGGTACCTCCAGGTGGTGGGGTTCCCAGGTATCTGCTGCTCTTGACTTTCTAGATGGCAGAAGTCATGGGTTTGGAAGCTGCTGTCGAAGGAACCTTAGCGATTAGCTGCAGTGCATCTCGTAGATGGCACACACGGCTGCTACTGTGTGTCGGTGGCGGAGGCAGTGAATGCTTAACCTGATGGATGAAGTGCAGATCAAGCAGACTGCTTTGTCCTGGATTGTGTTCGGCCTCATGAGCTGCGCTCATCCAGGCGAGTGGAATATATCCCACCAGATCCCTGAGTTGTGCCTTGTTGGTGGTGGACAGCCTTTGGGGAGTCAGGAGGTGAATTCCTCACCACAGAATTCCCAGCCTCTGACTAGTCCTTGTAATCACAATATTTGTCCAGTTAAGTTCCTGGTTAATGGCTGACGGTGGGGGATTCAGCGAAGGGAATGCCACTGAATGTCAAGAGCAGATAGTTAGTTTCTCTCTTGTTTGAGATGGTCATTGCCTGGCCAATGTGTAGCGTGAATATTACTTGTGAATTATTGGCCCAAGTCTGAATGTTGTCCGAACATTTGGACATGGACTGCATCCGTGCTGAGGAGTCGTGCATGGTGCTCAATGTTGTGGAATTATCAGCGAACTTCTGACCTTATGGTGGAAGGCAGGTCATTGACGAAGCAGTTGGAGATGGTTTGGCTGGGGACATTAAGCTGAGGAACTCCTGCAGCAATGTCTTGTGACTGACAAGATTGACCTTCAACCACCACAACCATCTTCCTCTGTACTATGATGCCAAACAGTAGAGAGTTTTCCCCCAATTCCCATTGACTCCAATTTTGCTGGGGTTCCTTGATGCCACACTTGGTCAAATGCTGCTTTGATGTCGGGGGCACTCACTCTCACCTCTCTCAATTTTAGCGTTGCGGTTTCATGCACCTGCCTTTGCCCTTGCGTCAGCTGCGAGCATTGCATATCCATCTCTGCTGCTGTGCATGGGAACCAATCTCGAAATAACAATGAAGTTTGTGAAGACTGACTTCTTGTGTGCCAGTAGCCTGATATTCTGAAACCATTGCATTGGCAGTGTGAACATCCATGAGGGAGACCACTGGTGTGAAAAGGTCCATCATCCTGAATTAAAGCACCCTGAATTGACAATTAATCAGTCACTCCCAGGATTGACCAGCTATGTTGAACATTTTTACACAATGGTAGATGCTTAACCCTCAATTAATCTCCAACCTTTATATGTAGGATATCCCCTTGATAGCTGGAGAACTAGAGATCGGCAACTGACCAGGGAGGGGATTGCTGCTTCCTTGTTGCCCACATGTTCCTCCCAACATGTCCTGCTTCCCATATGTGGTGGTGCTCCTCAGCTAACTGTGTAAATCCTCTAAGATGGAGAATGTGTGTTGGTGTTGGAGGCAGATGGAGGGAGCGAGAGAAGATGGTGTGAAATCCAAATGTCTTTCTTTCTCTATTGAACTGGACTAGCCATTATAAATACTGTGGCTATGAGAGCAGGTCAGAGGTTATAGATACATAGACATAGAAGTTAGGACCATTTGGCCCTTCGAGCCTGCTCCGCCATTCATCACGATCATGGCTGATCATCCAACTCAACAGCCTAATCCTGCTTTCTCCCCATAGCCTTTGATCCCATTTGCCCCAAGTGCTATATCCAGCCGCCTCTTGAATGTATTCAAAGTTTTAGCATCAACTACTTCCTGTGGTAATGAATTCCACAGGCTCACCACTCTTTGGGTGAAGAAGTGTCTCCTTATCTCTGTCCGAAATGGTTTACCCTGAATCCTCAGGCTGTGACCCCTGGTTCTGGGCCCAGAATTAGTTATGAATCCTGTGGAGCGTAAATCATCTCCTGACTCCTCCCAAAGCCTGTCCAGCATCTAAAAAGCACAAGTCAGGAATGTGATGGAATACCCTCCACTTGCCTGGATGAGCGCAGCTCCAACAACACTCAAGAAGCTCGACACCATCCAGGACAAAGCAGCCAGTATGATTGGCACCCCATCCACAAACTGCCAAGAATCCTGCTTTTAACCCTGTATTCAGCATTCAAATTCGACCTTCCAAAATGAATCACTTCACATTTATCAAGGTTGAACTCCATCTGCCACTTCTCAGCCCAGCTCTGCATCCTGTCAATGTCCTGTTGTAACCTGCAACAACCCTCAACACTATCTACAACTCCACCAACCTTTGTGTCATCAGCAAACTTACTAACCCACCCTTCCACTTCCTCATCCAAGTCATTTATAAAAACCACAAAGAGCAGAGGTCCCAGAACAGATCCTTGTGGGACACCACTGGTCACCGACCTCCAGGCGGAATACTTTCCATCCACTACCACTCGCTGTCTTCTTTCGGCCAGCCAATTCTGTATCCAGACAGCCAAATTTCCCTGTATCCCATGCCCCTTAACTTTCTGAATGAGCCTACCATGGGGAACCTTATCAAATGCCTTACTGAAATCTCTATTTCATCTCCACATCATTACTGAAATCCATATACAGCACATCCACTGCCTGACCTTCATCAATTTGTCTTGTCACATAGAACATAGAACATAGAACAGTACAGCACAGAACAGGCCCTTCGGCCCTCAATGTTGTGCCGAGCCATGATCACCCTACTCAAACCCACATATCCACCCTATACCCGTAACCCAACAACCCCCCATAACCTTACTTTTATTAGGACACTATGGGCAATTTAGCATGGCCAATCCACCTAACCCGCACATCTTTGGACTGTGGGAGGAAACCGGAGCACCCGGAGGAAACCCACGCACACAGGGGGAGGACGTGCAGACTCCACACAGACAGTGACCCAGCCGGGAATCGAACCTGGGACCCTGGAGCTGTGAAGCACTTATGCTAACCACCATGCTACCCTGCTGCCACATCCTCAAAGAAATCAATGAGGCTTGTGAGGCATGACCTGCCCCTCACAAAGCCATGCTGACTATCTTTAATCAAACTATGTTTTTCTAAATAATCATACATCCTATCTCTCAGAATCATTTCCAATATTTTGCTCACCAAAGACGTAAGACTGATGGGTCTGTAATTCCCAGGGATTTCCCTATTCCCTTTCTTGGACAGGGGAACAACATTCGCCTCCCTCCAATCATCCGGTACTACTCCAGTGGAGAGTGAGGACGCAAAGATCATCGCCAACGGAGAAGCAATCTCCTTCACTTCCCGTAGTAACCTTGGGTATATCCTGTCAGGCCCAGGGGACTGGTCTATCCTGATGCTTTTCAAAATTTCCAGCACATCCTCCTTCTTAATATCAACTTGTTCGAGTCTATTAACCTGGTTCACACTGTTCTCATGGGCAACAAGTCCCTCTCTCTGGTGAATACTGAAGCAAAGTATTAATTTAGGGCCTCCTCCATCTCTTCAGACTCCAGTCAGCCAGAGAGTGGGGAGTGATGTTCCCTCTAAACAGCGCAGCTAAATGATCCTACAGTGATCAGCAATATACCACATGGGGAACAATTAGGGCACGCACAATGTTTCCCTTTCAGCTGGGGGAACGTATGACCGCACGTCAATCTTAAAGAGACTACCTGGTGCAGTAAGCCACACACAACAAACAAAGGGAGAGGGAACACAAATGGAGGGAATGTGACAATTGCTATCACATTAAATGGTTAAGGTGAATAGCATTTAATAACAATCTAATAATCTTTAATAGTGTCACAAGTAGGCTTACATTAACACTGCAATGAAGTTACTGTGAAAATCCCCTAGTCTCCACATTCCGGCGTCTGTTCGGGTACATAGAACATAGAACAGTACAGCACAGAACAGGCCCTTCGGCCCTCAATGTTGTGCCGAGCCATGATCACCCCTCTCAAACCCACGTATCCACCCTATACCCGTAACCCAACAACCCCCCCCCCCTTAACCTTACTTTTATTAGGACACTACGGGCAATTTAGCATGGCCAATCCACCTAACCCGCACATCTTTGGACTGTGGGAGGAAACTGGAGCACCCGGAGGAAACCCACGCACACAGGGGGAGAACGTGCAGACTCCACACAGACAGTGACCCAGCCGGGAATCGAACCTGGGACCCTGGAGCTGTGAAGCATTTATGCTAACCACCATGCTACCGTGCTGCCCCGAGGGCCTACAGGCCTACAGAGAGGGAGAATTCAGAATGTCCAAATTACCTAACATCACATCTTTTGGGACTGTGGGAGGAAACCGGAGCACCCGGAGGAAACCCACGCAGACACTGGGAGAACGTGCAGACTCCGCACAGACAGTGACCCAGCCGGGAATCGAACATGGGTCCCTGGCCCTGAGAAGGAACAATGCTAACCACTGTGCTACCGTGTCGCTACCATGAGAGGAAGCTAGATACCTGCATGACAGCCCAAATCCTCCACTTGCTGGATAGTCGGAGACCGGACAGACGATGGAAGTTGTGCATCGCGACCGTGTGGATGTCCATCCTGACACATGGACCTATGCGGGAATTGCCCGGGAAATTGGAACTTCTGATGGGAAAGTCCCTGCTGCCCAGGACTGTCCGTGAATGTCTGAGCTCGAGTCAGAGGCCTGGGACAGATCTCCACGACTTACCAATGATAGATACCCAAGGAATATTAGACAATTTAAACCTGGTTTAATAACTGGGTAACTCTACAATTGAATTCCCAACCACCCTGCTGGCCACACACTGCCACTCATTAAATACCCAACTACCCCTGCACCCAACCTCACTACCCTCCGAAATCCAACTATCCACAGATCTCAACCCACCTCTCCATTCATTTACTCACCCATTCACACATTCATTCACTCATTCACCAACCCATATTCATTGATCAAAAGACTGAACCTCTAGCCACTGACCAGAATGTGGCAGCTCGTGCTGTATAAAGGTTCCCTCACTTCCCAATTCGACTGCAGTCAATTGGACTTTTTTTTTATAGAACAGTACAGCACAGAACAGGCCCTTCGGCCCTCAATGTTGTGCCGAGCCATGATCACCCTACTCAAACCTACGTATCCACCCTATACCCGTAACCCAACAACCCCCCCCTTAACCTTACTTTTATTAGGACACTACGGGCAATTTAGCATGGCCAATCCACCTAACCCGCACATCTTTGGACTGTGGGAGGAAACCGGAGCACCCGGAGGAAACCCACGCACACAGGGGGAGGACGTGCAGACTCCACACAGACAGTGACCCAGCCGGGAATCGAACCTGGGACCCTGGAGCTGTGAAGCATTTATGCTAACCACCATGCTACCCTGCTGCCCAAGTGTGTGTCTTCCCCAGGAGATGCTGCGTTGCCCATTCCTCCTTCAGCTGGGATCGGATCAGGAAAATCTTTGCGGGCAGCAGAGTCAGGCTGAGGGATGAAGGTGCGGATGGTGGGGGTTAGATGAAGTAAGGTATGAGGAGACATGCGTGGAACAGAAGCACAGCATCGATGAGTTGGGCTGAATAGCCTGCTTGTTTCCTGTCGATTGGATGTAATTCTCAGTAAACTCTTTGCAATACCAGGCCACAGGACATTTGTCGGTGTCCAGCCTGAGAAACATGGCATGGCTGATTATACGGAGGCACGCATTGTGTGCTCAGGTGTTTATATTTTAAATTTCTGAATAAAATATAGAAATATTTGGATCAAAGTGTAAAAGAATAAGGTTGTTTTGGAATAGGTTTACATTGGGTGAAAGATCTAGAACATTTCTTTAAATCCAACCAAAAGATGCCATCATTCACTTATTGATGTGCAGTGGCTTTGCAATGCGTGCTGTACACGCTCCCTCTCTCTCTCACACACTCTCTCTCCCGCTCACACACACTCATACACACACACACAGTCTCTCTGTCACACACACTCTCTCTCACACACACACTCTCTCTCTCAGTCACACACACTCTCTCTCTCTCACACACACAGTCTCTCTCTCTCACACACACACTCTCTCTCTCTCCCGCTCACCCACACACTCTCTCTCTCCCTCTCACACACACACAGTCTCTCTCTCACACACACACACACTCTCTCTCTCCCTCTCACACACACACAGTCTCTCTCTCACACACTCTCTCTCCCGCTCACACACACTCATCCACACACACACACAGTCTCTCTCAGTCACACACACTCTCTCACACACACACTCTCTCTCTCACGCACACGCACTCTCTCTCACACACACACACTCTCACACACACACACTCTCTCACACACGCACACACTCTCACACACACACACACTCTCTCTCTCACACACACTCTCACACACACACACTTTCTCTCTCTTTCCCTCCCTCTCACACACACACACTCTCTCTCACACACACACACTCTCTCTCCCTCTCACACACACACACACTCTCTCTCTCACACACATGCACACACTCTCACACACACACATACTCTCTCTCTCTCTCGCACACACTCTCACACACACACATTCTCTCTCTCTCACACACACTCACACACACACTCTCTCTAACACACACACACTCTCTCACACACACGCACACACTCTCACACACACACATACTCTCTCTCTCACACACACACTCACACACACACTCTCTCTCTCACACACACTCTCACACACACACACTTTCTCTCTCTTTCCCTCCCTCTCACACACACACTCTCTCAGTCACACACACTCACACACACTCTCTCATGCACATACTCACACAAACACACTCTCATGCACACACACACACACACACATACACTCTCTCTCTCTCTCACACATACACACACACTCTCTCTCTCACACCCCTCTCTCAGTCACACACCCTTTCTCACACCCTCTCTCAGTCACACACCCTTTCTCACACACTCTCTCAGGCACACTCACACACACTCTCATGCACACACTCATACTCATACACTCTCTCATGCACACTCTCTCACACACATTCTATCTCTGTCTCTCTCTCTCACTCTCTCACACACTCTCTCACACACACACACACTCACACATGCAGTCTCTCTCACACAAACACACGCTCTGGCAGGCCAGCAGCACGGTTCAATTCCCGTACCAGCCTCCCCGAACAGGTGCCGGAATGTGGTGACTAGGGGCTTTTCACAGTAACTTCATTTGAAGCCTACTTGTGACAATAAGCGATTTTCATTTCATTTCATTTCTCTCTCTCATCATAGAATTTAAAGTGCAGAAGGAGGCCATTCGGCCCATCGAGCCTGCACCGGAAAGAGCACTAAGGCCACACCTCCACCCTATCCCCGTAACCCAGTAACCCCACCTAACCTTTTTTTTGGATTAATGTGGACCAGTCCACCTAACCTGCACATCCTTGGACTTGTGGGAGGAAACCGGAGCACCCGGAGGAAACCCACCCGGACACGGGGAGAACCTGCAAACTCCGCACAGGCAGTGACCCAAGCTGGGAATCGAACCTGGGACCCTGGAGCTGTGAAGCAGCAGTGCTAGCCACAGTGCTACCGTGCTACCCTCACTGTGCTACCGTGCTGCCCCGCACAGACATACACGCTCTCTCTCTCTCTCTCCCTCTCTCACACACACACACACACGCACACACACACTCTCTCTCTCCCTCTCTCTCACACACACACACACACTCTCTCTCTCCCTCTCTCTCTCACACACACACACACTCTCCCTCTCACACTCTCTCCCTCACACACTCTCTCTCCCACACACTCTCTCAGTAGCAGTGGAAGGGCGTTTTTCCGAATGGAGGTCTGTAACTAGCGGTGTTCCGTAGGGATCGGCACTGGGATCTCTGCTCTTTGTAATATATATAAATGACTTGGAAAAAACATAACGGGATCGATGAACAAGTTTGCAGATGATACTAAGATTGCAGGAGTTGCGGACAGTGATGAAGATTGTCAGAGAATACAGCAGGATATAGATAGGCTGCAACATTGGGCAGTGAAATGGCAGATGGAGTTTAACCGTACAAATGAGAGGTGATGCATTTTGGTAGATCCAATTCAGGTGGGAGCTATAAAATAAATGGCAGAACCATCAGGAGCATAGAGACACACAGAGAGATCTGGGCGTGCAGGTCCACAGATCCTTAAAGGTGGCAGCACAGGTGGAAATGGTGGTGAAGAAAGCATTTAGCATGCTTGCCTTCATAGGACAGGGTATCGAGTATAAAAGTTCAAACATTATGTTACAATTATATAGAACGTTGGTTAGGCCACATTTGGAATACTGTGTCCAATTCTGGTCACCACACTACCAGAAGGACGTGGAGGCTTTGGAGAGAGTACAGAAAGGGTTTGCCAGGATGTTGCTTGGCATGGACGGTATTACCTATGAGGAGAGATTGAATAAACTGGGATTGTGCTCCCTAGAGAGACGGAGACTAAGAGGGCGACCTGATAGAAGTTTATAAAATTATTAGAAGTATAGATCGGGTGAACAGTTGGAGGCTTTTTCCCAGGGCGGAAATGACAATTACAAGGGGTCACAAGTTCAAGGTGAGGGGGGAAAAGGTTCAGTGGAGATGTGCGGGGTAAGTTTTTTACACAGAGGGTGGTGGTGGCCTGGAATGTACTGCCAAGTGAGGTGGTTGAGGCAGATACGTTAGCGACCTTGAAGACTTATCTGGATCGGCACATGAACAGACGGGGTATAGAAGGATACAGGTCTGGAAAGGACACGTGATCGGCGCAGGCTTGGAGGGCCGAAGGGCCTGTTCCTCTCCTCTGCTGCATTGTTCTTTGCTCTTTGTCATCTGATCAGATGAGTAGAGATTTGCAGCATCTTCCTTCAGGTTAAACGGTTTCAGAGAGTAAAACTGCCCTATTTTCAGTCCTCAATCAAGAGAAACGGATCGAACATCTCGCAAGCTTGACGGGCTGAATGGCCCACCCCTGCTCTTATTCCGTCTGCTCCTATTGCTGTTTTTCGGATCTTGCTGCACGTAAACTGGCCACCATTTTGCTTTCCAATACAAGAATGGTGACGCTTCAAAATCTTTCCTGATGGTGATGGCTGGAATATCCTGACGATGTAGGAATACAAATTCTTCCTTCCGACATTAATTATTTTTTTGGAATTCTCAACCATTCCCCCTATTGTATTTGTTCTGTGCTGAATCTCAAATTGATACGATGCTTCTTTCAGCATTTCGGTACTCATTGCTCTGTGTGTGAATAAATTGGAGTGTGCATCTATTGCGGGGTCTATCTTTAGCTTGTGACTTTCTCGCTTTATATTCCTGTCTGTGGTTTTCTACGGGTTTTGCACATCTGTTAAGGCTCATCCTTGCCCCTTGCCTGAGGTGTGGCTGATCTTCAGGTTGAATCATCACCGGTCAGCTCTCCCCGCTCACAGGGAAAAGCAGCCTGTGGTCACCTGGGACTACGGCGACTTTACCTTACTATTAAAACAGAGCAGAAGAGAGTAACGTCGCTGAGGGAGGTGTCTGACTCATCGGCAGTTGATATCTATTGCAAGTAACTATTTTCATTGAACAATTGCCGTTTTGGGGTGAAGCATTTCTGAAGGTTATTTTAAGTGCAATCGCACCATTGGTGGAAGGCGTAATATTGCTGATAGATGTAAGATGAAATAACAAAGCATTCCTGCTCGTCTGTGAAATCTTGCCTCCACTTGTGGTGCAAAGTTTCTATTTAGTAAGCCAACAAGACATATCACCTTAATCAACTGTTCTACCGCACACACTAAAACAATGCTGAACTAAAGTTGCAAAGCATCACCATTTCATAGAATTTACAGTGCAGAAGGAGTCCATTCGGCCCATCGGGTCTGCACCGGCCCTTACAAAGAGCACCCTGCTCAAGCCCACGTCTCTACCCTATCCCCATTAGCCCCACTTAACCTTTTTGGACACGAAGGGGAAATTGAGCACGGCCAATCCACGTAACCTGCACATCTTTGGACTGTGGGAGGAAACCGGAGCACCCGGAGGAAACCCACGCACACACGGGGAGGACGTGCAGACTCCGCACAGACAGTGACCCAAGCCGGGAATCGAACCTGGGACCCTGGAGCGGTGAAGCAAATGTGCTAACCACTATGCTACCGTGCTGCACCTAATTTATTATTGAAGTGCAATAAACATAAATTAACCACAGGAGTTAGAATTCAATGATCAAGGGAGGAAAGTGTGGTACGACAGTGATTGCTTTCGAGATGTTAGAAAATTAATCATCCAGAATCTTTTGAGGAACATCTGTCTAGCTGATACGTCATCCGTGATAGCTCTCTTCTTCCTCATGTTAGCTTCTCAATACTGTCACCTCCTTGACCTGCAATGCATGCTATTCATTCACTGTGAGTTTGTCCCATTTCTTGCCGAGGAAATGTTCACTCCCTGATTGAAATCAGGGGCGGGATTCTCCGAACCCTCGCCGGGTCAGAGAATCGCCTGGGGGGCGGAGTGAATCAAGCCCCCGCCGGCGCCAGGGATTCGGTGGGGGCGGGAATCGCGCCGCGCCGGTCGACGGCCCACCCCCCCCCCCCCCCACCTGGCGATTCTCCGGCCCGCGATGGGCTGAAGTCCCGCCCGTTCTATGCAGTTTCCGCCGGTGTAAATTAGAGTTGGTCCCTTACCGACAGGGCCCGGCGGCGCGGGCGGGCTCCAGGGTCCACGGCGATCTGGCCCAGGGGGGTGCCCCCACGGTGGCCTGGCCCACGATCGGGGCCCACCGATCCGCGGGAGGGCCTGTGCCATGGGGGCACTCTATTCCTACGGCCCTGTAAGCCTCCACGTTGGCCGGCGCGAAGGTGAACCTCTCCCCCCCCCCCCCCCCCCCGCCTGCGCATGCGTGGGGGTGGCGTCAGCAGCTGCTGACGCTCCCGCGCGGGCTGGCGGAGTCCCTTCGGCCCCGTCTGGCACGCCGCCAAAGGCCTTCCACGCCGGCCGGTGGGGCTCAAACCACTCCGGCGCCGGCCTAGCACCTGAAGCTGCGGAGGATTTTGCACCTTTGGGGCGGCACGATGCCGAAGTGGTTCACGCCACTCCGTCCCGCTGGGACCCCCCGCCCCGCCGGGTACGGGAGAATCCCGCCCCAGATTTTCTTTTTCCATGCTGCCTGCCTTGACCTTCCTGAAGGTTGACATTTCAGAAACTGAACTGGACCAGCCATATAAAAACTGTGGCTGCCAGATCATGTGAAAGGTGAGTAACTCACCTCTTGACTCCCCAAAGCCCAACAACCATCTTCAAGGCACAAGTCAGGAGTTTGATGGAATACTCTCCACTTGCCTGGGTGAGCGCAGCTCCAACAACACTCAAGAAGCTCAACACCATCCAGGACAAAGCAGCCCCGCTTGATTGCTCCCCTTCCACACACACTCAAACCCTCCACCACTGACGTACAGTAACTGCCGAGTGTACCATCTACAAGGTGCACTGCAGTAACTCGCCAGGTTCCTTATGCAGCACCTTCCAAACCCATGATCACTACCATCTAGAATGACAAGGGCAGCAGATACCTGGGAACCCCACCACCTGGAGGTTCCCCCTCCAAGTCACTCACCACCCTGACTTGGAAACATATTGCTGTACCTTCACTGTCGCTGGGTCAAAATCCTGGAATGTCCTCCCTGACAGCACTATGGGTGTACCTACACCTAAGGGGCTGCAGTGATTCATGCAGCAGCTCACCACCACCTTCTGAAGGGCAATTAGGGATGTGTAATAAATGCTGGTCTACCCAGGGATGACCACATCCCGTAAATGAATTTTTAAAAGTGAAACTTTCATTTCCATTTGTTTCAAAATTTCATCCTATGTTTGTTCAATCTGGATTGGATTGGATTAGATTTGTTTATTGTCACGTGTACCGAGGGACAACAGATCATTTAGTACATGGGAAGAAAAGGGAATAAAAGAAAATACATAATAGGGCAACACAAGATATAATAGGGTAACAAATCTCTTATTTCCCAATTCTTTTTCAAGCTTATGAATCTTTTCATTCAGTTCAACAAGAACGCTGCCGAGTTGAGTTGTCTTAGTTTCGGAGGCACCGGTGGAACTCTGGGCATGCAGATTCTTTCTTCCGTGGTGGCTGACAGCTCCTTAAGCTTTTCCAATTCACTCGTTAGCTCCTCATTCTGTTTCTCAGAATTTTCCTTCTCTACTTTTAAAGTGTAGAATTCCTCTTCCACGCTCCGCATCTCATCTTCCATGTTCTTCAGATTGCATCGTAGTTCAAAATTTCATCGGTTTTGGTCGTTAATTCTACATTCGACCAATTGTTTTGGCTCGTTTCCCTGTCACAGGCATTTTTCACAATGCATAGTTCGTCAATTTCAAATTTTTCATCAGGAAACTCATTGGGCGCGATTCTCCGAAATGGAGACAGAGTGTTCACGTTGCGTTTCACGACAATGCGAAATGGGCACGGATACTACCGATTCTGGGCCCCATAGGGGGCCAGCACGGTGCCGGAGCGGTTCACGCCGCTGGAGCCTCCCATCCCGGTGCCAAATGGGCGGGGAGGGAAGTCCCCCCCCCCCGCGCCAACCCGCGCATGCGCAGTTGAGCCGCACCAACCTACAAATGCGCGGGGGGGGGACTTCCTCAGCGCGCCGGCCCCGACCCAACATGACGTGGGGGTTCAGGGGCCTGCCGCGTAATTAAATAGGGCCGGGGCTGGAGAGGCCGGGCCGCCGATCGGTGGGCCCCAATTGCGGGCCGGACCCCATCGGAGGCCCCTCCCCCCGGTGAAGGAGCGCTTTTCCCCGCCCCACAGGCCAGCCCCCGACCCGACGCGCAGAGTTCCCGCCGGCAGCGGCCAGGTGTGTTCGGCGCCGGCGGGACTCTGCCTGTTCCGCGCGGCCGCTCGGCCCATCAAGGCTGGTGAATCGGTGGCCAAACGCGCCGGTTCAAATGGCGCCGATTCTCCGCACCTCCGAGAATCGCCTGCTGGGGTCGGACCGGTGCCGCGGGAAAAATTGGCGTGAACGGCGATTCTCCCATCCGGCGCGGCATTTGAGAATCGCGCCCATTATTTTCACGTGAAAGTTGGTTCTCTCCAGTTATCTCTTGGCAAAACCTAATTTCTGTCCTTCTATCGCACGTCTGTAATTTGACACTACGTGCTCCTTTGTGAGACCTTCTACTTTCCCTTGACTTTCTCAGTTCATGACTTTCGTTTCAGCCATGTAATATATCAACAACTCAATGATTCTCAGTAAATTTGAAGCAACCAGTGCTTTTCCTGCCGGTTCCTCGATCTGCAGCATCACATTTACATTTTCTAATCGTATTCCTGTCTTTTCATTCTCCGTCTGCAGCACAGTTTTGTCCTTGACCTTCATTTAGGTTTCGCTGTTAGCCAGGTCTGTCTCCCGCAAAGTTCTTGTTCCAGTTCTGTGATTGTGCTACTCTTTGCTTCATAATCAGTTCTCTGCGTGGAAAGTTCTGAGCAGTTTCCTCTCAATTTCTCCTCTTTTCCATTCGGCTGATTCATCCGCTTTTCAGTCTCTTTCTATCATCTCTTGGCTTCCCCTGGAATATTGAACCTGTGAGGACTCTTCAACAGGTTGTCCCTTTCTTTGCAAAGCTCAATTGCTTTGTCTTGAGTTTTCTTGTAATTCCACAGCGTCTGCCTTACTTTTCTTCCACTGTTCTTCCATTGTGCCGTTCAAAGCAGGCTTCATTTCTTCATGCTGCTGAAGGGCTGCATACTCCTTTTGCGTTCTTTCAACTGCTTATTTTCTTGTTGACCTCTGGACAACTCACACTGTCCTTCGGTGCATTGCTTTGTCACTACAGATAGTTCCAACACAGCTTTTCCTGAATTAGTATTCAACACCTTTTTCGAGCTCCTCATGTTTTGCCAGGCGACATGGTGATTCTTCAATGAGTTTTTCAGGGCCACAATGTATTTTCCGCAGACTGTTGTCTCTGGCTTTATTTCGGTTCAGAGTTCCCAACTCCAAATTCAATTGACCTAAAGTGCAATTCGGAGTAATGATTAGAACATAGAACATAGAACAGTACAGCACAGAACAGGCCCTTCGGCCCTCGATGTTGTGCCAAGCATTGTCCAAAACCAAGATCAAGCTATCCCACTCCCTGTCATTCTGGTGTGCTCCATGTGCCTATCCAATAACCGCTTGGAAGTTCCTAAAGTGTCCGACTCCACTATCACAGCAGGTAGTCCATTCCACACCATAGCCATTCTCTGAGTAAAGAACCTACCTCGGACATCCCTCCTATATCTCCCACCCTGAATCTTATAGTTATGCCCCCTTGTAACACCTTCATCCACCCGAGGAAATAGTCTCTGAATGTCCACTCTATCTATCTCCCTCATCATCTTATAAACATAAAATATATTCTTCCTTGTTCCTTCCTGGAGATATGTTCTGAGTCTGCACATGCTTCAAATGTTCACCTGTTGCATTCTTGTCAACATTCAACCTTTCTGATTCTTTTAAAGTCTCTTTGTACTTTTATGGCACTGCAGAAATGTATCTAGACCCGAAACAGTTTGTTCATTGAATATTTTAGTTTATCATATGTTGTCAAAGTTATATACTTGAGTTTCAAATCTTTAGGTTCAGTCCTGATATGGACATATTCCAACCTTATTTCATTTTCCATTTGCAGGGTTTGTTTATTTTAGGTTCCATCAGACAGCTTTCCTTCATTCACAGCCAGCTGCTGACTCCACGCTTTCACCTGCCGTTGCAGCTCAGAATTTCCAAAAAGATTTTTGAGACTTTCCTGCCTCACTGGCACCCGTGTGTGACTTACTCAAGTATTGTCTTTTTTTTCTCCTTTCGGTGATTTACTGTGGTTTTATGTGCCTCTTTTTAAACTCTGTGCACTCCACAACCAAAACACTTAACCAAAGTTTTTAACATTTCATCAAAGCTGGTTGAGGAATCATCAATACCTTGCATTAGGATTACCTCACCTGCAAACATACCAAATGAGTAGAACAATGTATTGCTTTGGTTTCTGGTGCTTCTTTTCCTGATGTTCTCCAGTAAGCAAAATATTTTCTTCTCCATGATATCCAATTTTGCCTCTGGTTGGCCCTTGCATGAAATCAAATTGATCTGCTAAGTCTGATTTTTGATCCTTGCTTAAAAACAAGTTAAGTGCAGGTTCAGCTTTAAATTGTTGGTGTTCTGTTGGAAACGTGGCAGTCAGTTTGCAAGCACACTGCAGGAGCCTTTTATGAGCTTGAGTTCATTTCTTATTTTTACAGAGATTATGATTCCTTCAGTTTGGATTTACCACCATGACTGATGGTTGGAAATTCTTTCTCCATACTTTGAGATATTACAAAGATGCACTACTGGGACCTGATTTCTCGGAAATCATAAAATATTTTCTGCAGCATTAACCAGAAAGGATATTGTAAAAAAAAAAGAATAAAACAATGAGTGACAGGGCATTTCAAATATAATTTCCATAAAATCATTGATATGATCTAACATAGGCGGGTCTAACATATGAGGAACAGCTGAGGATCCTGGGATTGTATTAATTGGAGTTTAGAAGGTTAAGGGGAGATCTAATAGAAACTTACAAGATATACATGGCTTAGAAAGGGTGGACGCAAAGAAACTGTTTCCGTTAGGCGAGGAGACGAGGACCCGTGGGCACAGCCTGAGAATTAGAGGGGGTAAATTCAGAACAGAAATGCGGAGACATTTCTTCAGCCAGAGAGTGGTGGGCCTGTGGAATTCATTGCCGCGGAGTGCAGTGGAGGCCGGGACGCTAAATGGCTTCAAGACAGAGATAGATAAATTCTTGATGTCGCGAGGAATTAAGGGCTACGGGGAGAATGCTGGTAGGTGGAGTTGAAATGCCCATCAGCCATGATTGAATGGTGGAGTGGACTCGATGGGCCGAATGGCCTTACTTCCACTCCTATGTCTTATGGTCTTATGGCCTTATGATTGTTCACCTAGCCTGGCCCAGTCAAAATCAGTCAGCCTAGAATCTATAGAATCCCTACAGTGCAGAAAGAGGCCATTTGGCCCATCGGGTCTTCACTGACCCTCTGAAAGAGCACCCTCCCAAGGCCCACTCCCCCGCCCTATCCCCATAACCCCATCTAATCCCATGGCCAATCTGTCATAATATCCACTCATGTATATAATGAGATGCAGACAGGCAGTGATTGACACACAGGATGACCAGTAAGCACACAGAACAGAGCAGCCAATCACCAGACAGGACACTGCCACTATAAAGCCAGAGGACACTAGGTTTCCCGCTCTCTCTGGACCCAGCCACTGAGACAGTCAGAGTCCACGAGCTAGCCAGTGCAAACACCATGCGGTAGCTAGTGAGTCTGGTCAGGCTAGTACTAGGTCTCCAGTCAGTTCAGTATAGTGTCGACCCACAGCTGAATATGTTTATCAGTTCTATAGTTGAATAAAACAGTGTTGGATCTTCTCCAGTGTCAGACGTCTGTTTCTAGCTTCCCTGCATCGAGTGCAGTCCACATCGAACCAACCTGCCTAACACATCACAATCCACCTAACCTGCTCATCTTTGGACTGTGGGAGGAAACGGGAGCACCCGGAGGAAACTCACACAGACATGGGGAGAACGTGCAGACTCCACACAGACAGTGACCCAAGACAGGAATTGAACCCGGGTCCCTGGCGCTGTGAGGCAGCAGCGCTAACCACTGATTTCTCGCTCTCTAGCAATGCCGCCAGACCTTTCTTTGTCTATTTCCAAATGTATTTATTTTGGTTGTGGGGATGCGATGAGATCAAGAAAGTATAAATGCAAGTACGTTTTGTCTTCATTGACGAGCTAATCCAATAAGATACTCCCTTGATACCCTGAGTCCGTCAGTCAGTCTTTGCCCATTTGAAGTCCATTCGTAACGCGATAATGTAACACCAGCCTCGCATATACAGAATATACAGTCAAGAACAGGTAGGATCCTTCTGTTACACGGCAGGGAGATGGAGATTGAAATGAAATATCAGATTGGTGGACATGGCCTGGATTTTGCAACAGCTGCTGCAGTAATATGTAAAGTCTTTTTGAAATGAGACAAGGAAACTTGAAGTAGCAAACAACTGAAAATTTTGAGGATGCATATCAAGTGTTAAGGTTCTGTGATGGGATAGAATGGGTTAATTTTTCAAGCAGGAACAGAGGATGCTGGGAAACTCAGCAGGTCTGGCATTATCTGTAAGGAGAGATAACCGAGTTAACGGTTTAGAATAATAGAATACCTAGAGTGCAGAATAAGGCCAATCGGCCGATTGAGTCTGCACCCTCTCACTGAAAGAGTACCCCACTCAGGCCCAAACCCCTGCCCCATCCCCTAACCCTGCCACTCCAATTAACCTTTGGACACAAAGGGGCAATTTAGCGTGGCCAATCCACCTAACCCGCACATCTTTGGACTGTGGGAGGAAACCGGAGCACCCGGAGGAAACCCACGCAGACAGGCGGAGAGCGTATAACTCCGCACAGACATTCGCCCGAAGCCGGAATCAAACTCGGGTCTCTGACGCCGTGAGGCAGCAGTGCTAACCACTGTGCCCCCGTGCCGCCCCTTTTGAGTCCCCTTGGCTTCCAGCAACCGCCGTATTTTGCTGATTCTAATATTTCAAATATCGATTCGCCACCATAACTGAGAAAGCGTGTTGGAAAGGGAAAAAAAAACGATCAATACGTTTCCCACCTGTTTCTGAATATTGATTTACCTATTCGGATTTAAAAAAAAGAAATAGTCATTTAAAGTTCAACAATCAGCGAGGTGACACCTTTCTCCACTGGACTTGTCCCTTTTGACTCTTAAAAATACAAAAGAGATTCACGGGAACAGGCTGGCTGATATTTTCCGGCTTATCCTTATGGAATGAACTCCCTCTGCCAAGACGTGGTCTGTGGCGTCGGAAACAAATGTTTTTAATTATTGACACAATGACATTATCAGACATGTCAGGCCGCAGCCAAAACGGAAGAATCTTTCACAACAGCGCGGTGGACGTCTGCATTGTGCTTCTTTTTATTGAATATGAAAAATGCGCATTGTGTGGAGAATTTGTCAGTTTGCCAATTTGTCAGAAGTTAAGGATTAACGTATTTGATTTATAAATATTTTCCTTAGCATTAAAAGCAGTCAAGTGTTTCAAGGACATACCTCAACTGGAGTCGGGATTTTTTTTTTTCCTTTCCCCTGCTCCTAAGCCATGACTGATGTGCTGTCATTTGCCTACAGGTACTGCGCATTGTCTCTTGTTAAATTGGGACCAGTAACAAATTGATCTTCTGTGACATTCAGCCTTGGCAGTTTCTGCGCTGAAAACAGTGAAATAATTAAACAGAGGTCATATATTTCAAGCTTTAAAGATCTGCTTTTCGGGTGGGCACAGATAGGGAATGCCGTTACCTGGTATGGGTCGTGTTGGGGGGGTGTGGGGGGGGGGGGGGGGGAGAGGACACGAAGGGGTTCACTTGCATTGCAAGTGTGTCTGGAATAGGCCTGTCTAGTTTGTGACAATTGAAAGCAAGAGTGATTGGAAGCTGGGACAGGGAATGCCACACTCCGTGCCACGGTGATTGACAATGATCGCACTTGGCTTAAGCTCAGTGCTGAACTATTGTTTTTAGTTCATTTGAGCAGATTTCTCAGTGTGAAGATACTCCCTTGCATTTTGCGTTATTTTGCCACCAACCAACGTGGCAAACACTTTGAAGTAAATAATGGGAGTTCATAGTGTCGCCACCTGGGGTGGCCACGCCCCGATTTCAAAATGGACACTTTCAAAGAGTAAAGGGAAAAATGGACAGTACTAGGAAAACAAGCAGGTGCAAGGTTTGCCTGTGGATTGGAACTTGCAGAGCCCAGACAGAACTGAAACTACAAGCCATTAGCATAGTAATGAGCTATCTCCGGGAACAAAAGATAAATATTTAAGCAATCAGTACCAGGACAGACTCCCCGGCGCCAGCGGAGACTAAAACAAAGGCAGACCAACGGTTACCTAGGGCCGCGCTCAGTGATCAGGGAACGACCCCTTTGTTGGAGAGAATCAATACACATGATTGGGACATGGTCCAATTAATTGGGGCCAAGTTCAGGAACCGCCCAGAATGGTGCGAAAATCTTTGGGGTATTAAGAGGAGTCCCCAAAGACAGATCGCTCTCTTCTTCTTCACCTTCACCTTGGCATTTGGCTCTCAGCGACAAGAGGCCCGCCAAGCACCAGCCAAGTAAGTCTAAGGTCAACGCACCCTACGAAATAGGCGCTCCTAGCTACTATTCTATACCAGTTCGAAGCCAGCAGCATCAGAACCGGATAACGGCCATTGTTCCTCTGACTGAGTGGGCCACTCGAAGCTAAGTATAGGCTTTTAGTAGTAATTGTAGTTTAGTGAGTAGAGTTTGTGCATGAGTAATAATTGACTGTGTAAATAAATGTGCATTGATTTCAAACTTACTAACTGGTGTATCGAGTCATTGATCAGTATTCGGCTTTGAACCCTGTGGTGGTATCAGAAAGATACCTGGCGACTCTTGAGCAAAGGTAATTAAACAGAGCAAATTAAGGAAAGCATAACGAGCAACAATAGAATCATAGAAGCACGAGAGTACAGAACAAGGCCATTCGGCCCATTGAGTCAGCACCAGCACCAACCCTCTCAAAGAACACCCTACCTAGGCTCACAACCCACCCTCTCCCTGTAATCCTATAACCCCACCTACCCTTTTGAACACCGAGGGGTAATTTATCATGGCTAATCACCTCACCTGCACATCTTTGGATTGTGGGAGGAAACCGGAGCACCCGGAGGAAACCCACGCACACACGGGGAGAACGTGCAAACTCCACACAGTCGCCCAAGGCGGGAATTGAACCGGTGTCCCTCGAGCTGTGAAGCAGCAGTGCTAACCACTGTGCCACCGCGCCGTCCAAAGTTGTTGCATTGATTTGTTTATTGTTTGAACGTGACAGTGACTATAAACCAGAGTTGCCCATTCACACCGGTAAAGGTAATGTTCTGTGGGAGTGGACCAGGGTAGAGTGCGCTTTCATAGGGTCGGTGCAGATTAGATGGGCAGAATGGCCTCCTTCTGCACAGGAGGAACTTTATGATTAGCCGATGCATAGAATATAAGAACAAGGAAATGAAATGAAAAAATGAAAATCGCTTATTGTCACGAGTAGGCTTCAATGAAGTTACTGTGAAAAGCCCCTAGTCGCCACATTCTGGCGCCTGTCCGGGGAGGCTGGTACGGGAATCGAACCGTGCTGCTGGCCTGCCTTAGTCTGCTTTAAAAGCCAGCGGTTTAGCCCTGTGCTATACCAGCCCCTAGGAGGTTATGATCATAAAATTTGCAGTGCAGAAGGAGGCCATTTATCCCATCGAGTCTGCTCCAGCCCTTGGAAAGACCACCCTACTTAAGCCCACGCCTCCACCTTATCCCCGTAACCCAGTAACCCCACCTAACCTTTTGGACATTAAGGGGAAATTTATCATGGCCAATCCACCTAACCTGCACATCTTTGAACTGTGGGAGGAAACCGGAGCACCCGGAGGAAACCCACGCACACATATGGGGAGAAAGTGCAAAGTCCACACAGACAGTCCCCCGAAGCCGCAATCGAACCCGGGTCCCTGGGGCTCTGAGGCAGCAGTGCTAACCACTGTGCCGCATGATGGAGCTGGACAAAACGTTCGTCAGGCCACAACTAGAGTCCTGTATGCAGTTCTGGTCACCACATTATAGGAAGGATATGATTGCATTAGAGAGGGTGCGGAGGAGATTCGCCAGGATGTTGCCTGGGCTGGAGCATTTCAGCTATGAAGAGAGGCTGGATAGACTGGGGATGTTTTCCTTGGAGCAGACGAGGTTGAGGGGTCCTGATTGAAGTGGACACAATTATGAGGGACATAGAGAGGCGAGATATGAAGAAACGTTTCCTCTTAGTAGAGGGTCAATGACCAGGGTCATAGATTTAAGATACGGGGCAGGATATATAGCGGGGGTTTGAATAAAAGATTCTTCACCCAGAGGGCGGATGTGTTATGGGCCAGGGTTTAGAGAACCCCAAAGTGAACCCCATGGAGTTCACCTGACCCACAACTTTTAATAGATTGTGGTATGGGGAGCACACGGCCCACTCTACAGGTGTGATAGGGCAGAAATGGAAAAAGTATTTTTTTAATCAAAACAATGTTTATTCTATGAACTCAAGTTAACCTTTTTAAAACAAACAGTGAACATCTTAGCAACCATCAATTCAAATACAACCCCCAAAGAATACAACACTAAGTAATCCTTAAGCTGTCCTTTTAACATCCAGAAGACTTACAAAAAAACCTTTAACAGAAGCACATCAGGTTAAAGTCACTACTGAGAGTAATTATTAGTTTTAAATCACCAAAGGATCGATTTACAGTCTTTAGATTAGAGAGAGAGAGACTCATACACCTTCTGGCTGTGACTGCAGCTATCCAGCTCTGAAAATAAAACTAAAACACACCCTGCAGCAAACAGCCTAAAATGAAAGTAAAAAGTTGCCAGACAGCCCAGCTCCACCCGCACTCTGACATCACTGATAAACACTCATTTCTTAAAGGTACATTTCTTAAACACTAATTTATTAAAGATACTCTCACATGACAGTTGGAATCTGGAACTCACTGTCTGAAAGGGCGGTGGAGACAGGAATCTTCACAGGAGAGAAGCTTTTAGATGAGCATTTAAAAACGCCCTAGTTACGGACCGGACACGGCTGAGGGGATTAGAATAGATAGGTGTTTGATGGCCGCCACAGATACAATGGGCCTCCTTTCTATGCTGTAGCATTGTGGATAGCACAATTGCTTCACAGCTCCAGGATCCCAGGTTCGATTCCGGCTTGGGTCACTGTCTGTGTGGAGTCTGCACATCCTCCCCGTGTGTGCGTGGGTTTCCTCCGGGTGCTCCGGCTTCCTCCCACAGTCCAAAGATGTGCAGGTTAGGTGGATTGGACATGATAAATTGCCCATAGTGTCCAAAATTGCCCTTAGTGTTGGGTAGGGTTACTGGGTTATGGGGATAGGGTGGAAGTGTTGACCTTGAGTAGGATACTCTTTCCAAGAGCCGGTGCAGACTCAATGGGCCGAATAGCCTCCTTCTGCACTGTAAATTCGATGATAAAATACCTATGATGACTATGATTTCATACAATGTACGGAAAGTTACAATCTACTGGTTCCCTTGTTACATTGTGAAAGTTAATGGGAAGGCCTGTAGAAATCAACAGTAAAGCACTGCAGTACTTTACCAAGCATAACCATTGACGAACCCAATTGAAGTCCATGATTGCCAATGCACCGATTGCACCGGAAGGCGCAGGAGGAGTAGAAGGTGTCTTGGGAGGAACTATTCCTGGGGCAACATGTGGTATTGTTCAGTGTGGGTCTCCATCTGGTTGGCAACAATGCCTCAAGACGCATCTTTTTCCAATTGTCAGGGAAAAACAATTTGGAAAATCTATATTGTGCTTTCAACACCATGAACGATTTTCAGAGGGCAGAAATATCCAGTTGGAGATTTGGTCTCGATTCAAACTGGAAGAAATACTTACACGCAGAGGACTCCGAATATCGAATTCTTCATTTCCTTTGGGTGTCCATTCAGTTTCTGCCTCGGGATAACCCTTTGCCGGCGGCTCAGCTTTTGTTGTAGGTGGCGGACACGGCTAACGGTCAATCCGTTCCTTCGCTCCATCAACCTTACTGGCTGATTCAGGCCAAATGAATTGGTCATTTGAAATGAAATGAAATGAAAATCGCTTATTGTCATGAGTAGGCTTCAAATGAAGTTGCTGTGAAAAGCCCCTAGTCGCCACATTCCGGCGCCTGTTCGGGGAGGCTGGTACGGGCTGGTATGGCTGCTCAGTGTTGAAAACAAAATGATGCAGCAAAGATCAAGTGTTTGAGTAAACATCGTCATAAATTCTTTTGAACTGCCTTTCCTGGAAATCATGGCATTATTTTGCCAGCTATCGAGCCAAATTGCATTCAGTGAAGCATTTGCTACGCTTTTTGGAAGACGTGTGACAGTAAACTGCACTCACAGGTTTCCTTCCATTCAAATTGTGAGATAACTTTAGTATCAATGACTGTCTGTGTGGAGTTTGCACTTTCTACCCGTGTATTAAATAAATTGGTCAGGTTTGGGTGGCACAGGGCAGCACGGTGGCGCAGTGGGTTAGCCCTGCTGCCTCATGGCGCTGAGGTCCCAGGTTCGATCCCGGCTCTGGGTCACTGTCCGTGTGGAGTTTGCACATTCTCTCCATGTTTGCGTGGGTTTCACCCCCACAACCCAAAAATGTGCAGGGTAGGTGGATTGGCCATGCTAAATTTCCCCTTAATTGGAAAAAAATAATTGGGTACTCTAAAAAATTAGAAAAAAAATTAAAAAGGTTTGGGTGCCACAGTGGTTACCACTATTGCCTCGGAACACCAGAGACCCACATTCGATTCCGACCTTGGGACACTGTTTGTGTGGAGTTTGCATGTTCTCCCCGTGTCTGCGTGCGTTTCTTCCGGGTGCTCCGGTTTCCTCTCACAGTCCAACGATTTGCAGGTCAGGTGGATTGGCCATGCTAAATTGCCCCTTAGAGTCCAAAAGGTTAGGTGGGGTTACCGAGTTACAGAGATAGGGTCGAGGCGTGGGTGCTCTTTCCAAGGGCTGGTGCAGACTTGATGGGCCAAATGGGCTCCTTCTGCTCTGTAAATTCTATGATTCTAATAACACCATCATGGAAGGAGTGAATCAAACTCTTGAGGTTTGCTGATTTTACATTGCTTTTGGTTTCTCTTGATATTGCAGTAATGGCTCACGCCTTTGCCCACACATGAGGACTTACGAAACAATTTTGATGCAGATACCATTTAACTCATAGAATCATACAATTTACAGTGCGGAAGGAGGCCATTTGGCCCATCGCGTCTGCACCAGCCCTCGGAAAGAGCACCCTACCAAAGCGCACACCTCCATGCTATCCCCATAACCCAATAACCACACCTAACCTTTTTGGACACTAAGGGCAATTTAGCGTGGCCAGTCCACCTAACCTGCACGTCTTTGGACTGTGGGAGGAAACCGGAGCACCCGGAGGAAACCCACGCAGACACGGGGAGGACGTGCAGACTCCGCACAGGCAGTCACCCAAGACCGGAATCGAACCTGAGACCCTGGAGCTGTGAAGCACCAGTGCTAACCACCGTGCTACCGTGCCACCCTGTTCAATTAAGATGCTGGAAATCTGAAATAGAAACTGAAAATGCTGGATAGCCAGCCATTCTGGCAGGGTCTGTGGAGAGAGAAACACGGTTAGTGTTTCAGGTCTGTGGTGTTTCGTCTGAGAAATGGTCAGTTTGGACAATAAACCTCGGTACACTGCAGAAAATTTTAACTGGTTAATGACTGTTGAGTTTGAGGAAGCGACCAATCAAGAGTGTAAGGAAACAAAAGGTTTATTGGCATAGAACGAAGACTCTATGTACACTGGTCACAGAAGGGAAGTACCAGAGCCCAGCCCACACTCGGGACGGGGTTTTTATATCCGGATACGCTCCACTGCTGATGAGGGAGCTCCGCCCCCTTAGCGGGGATGCTCGCACACCGCGAGACTCACGGGGAGTCTAATCGGCCCGGCCCCGTGGACCTCTTGTAGGTTGCAATAATAAAAAGATCTGCAGAAAATATTTGTGACTACATTAACCTTTTTAGAAGCAGGGGATTGGTACAGGTTTTTAATTTGAAGTTCCACTTCTAATTAACATCCTGGGGGTTACCATTGATCAGAAACTGAACTGGACTAGCCATATTAATACTGTGGCTACCAGGGCAGGTCAAAGGCTAGGAAGCCTGTGGCTCCAACAACACTCAAGAAGCTCGACACCATCCAGGACAAAGCAGCCCGCTTGACACCCCCTTCCACAAACATTCAAACCCTCCCCCACCGACGCACAGGGGCAGCCGTGTGCACCATCTAGAAGATGCACTGCAGCAACTCACCAAGGTTCCATAGACAGCACCTTCCAAACCCACGACCACTACCATCTAGAAGGACAAGAGCAGCAGATACCTGGGAACCCCACCACCTGGAGGTTCCCCTTCAAGTCACTCACTACCCTGACTTGGAAATATATCGGCCGTTCACTGTCACTGGGGCAAAATCCTGGTTCTCTCTCCCTAACAGCGTTGTGGGTGTAGCTACACAACAGGGACTGCAGCGGTTGAAGAAGGCAGCTCACCACCACGTTCTGAAGGGCAACAAGAGAGGGGCAATAAATGCTGGTCTGACCAACGATGCCCGAGACGCGTAAATACATTTGAAAAAAGAATAGTAACAAGAGCGAAGGTAACAAAATAGAGAAATACGATTCCTAAATTAAAATGCTGAGAGGTTTCCAGCACTTCAAAAGATGTAACCACCTATTTATTAAGAAAAGCTGATAGGACAACCAGAAAACTATCTCTTTATTCATTCAGCATTGAAGATAACTAACTACGTGGGAAAGACTGCAGCGTGGAACTGGAAGGTAAGGGAGTGTGATTAAAGGGACTTGGAAACAGAGGTACTTAGAGATTTGTCACTGCAGGGGAATAAAAATAATGAGGTCAATGTGGGATGATACATGGTCAAAAATATGAATTGTCACATGAAAGGGATGGGAAGGAGATGTAAAGTACGTTTTGGGACAGGTACACTTGACGATTCAACCAATGTTTAATCAATTTGTAACCCAAGTAACACGAAGTATGATATCACAGTCAGTGAATGTATATAATAAATCGATTACATCTGACATTCAAAGGGCGGCACGGGAGCACGGTGGTTAGCACTGTTGCTTCACAGTGCCAGGATCCCAGGTTCGATTCCCGGCTTGGGTCACTGTATGTGCGGAGTCTGCACGTTCTCCCCATGTCTGCGGATTTCCCCGCGTGCTCAGGTTTCATTCCACAAGTCGCGAAAGACGTGCTGTTAGGTGAATTGGACATTCTGAATTCTCCCTCTGTGACCCGAACAGGCGCCGGAATGGGGCGACTGGGGAATTTTCACAGTAACTTCATTGCAGTGTTAATGTAAGACTACTTCTGACAATAAAGATTATTAAATGTTGCAAGTCCAGTTATGTTGATTTGCGGAGGAAATTATATGTAACAGCACATATTTACTTTCCCTTTAATGTAACAATTTGCATTTACATAGCCCCATCGACATGGTAATGCATACTCAGGTGTTTCACAACAGCATAACCAGACACTGCCCTTAAAAAGGTATTCAGTCAGATGAAAAACTGTTGTCAGCAACAGACTTTTAAGTAGTGTTTTGGAGGGGGCGATCACGGTGAAAGGTTTGAGTGAGGATATTTTGGAACTATGGCTTAGGCAGCAAAAGGCATGGCCACTAACAGTACAGTGAAGGATGCTGGGAAGGTGCGGGGATGGGCACGGGGGCACGAAGGGCCAGAGTGGGAGGGATGCAGAGTTCAGGAAAGGATGTAGGGCTGGAGGAGGTTTTGGAGGGGTGAGGCCATGGAGGGAACTGAACATGAAACCAGGACCAAAACCTTGATGGACTGCATGCCAATGTAGGACAATGCGCAGAGGGCTAGGGGGTGTGCTGGGCGGGGGGGGGGGGGGGGGGTTGCTAAATTCTGGATGGCTAGCACAGTGTTCACAAAGATCACAAAATAGCTTTAACTTGAACAAAGGTATAAATTTATTGACACTGCTTATTTGCATTCAACACTTACTCCTACATAATACAACGTTGATGAATCCACACTCATCACCTACTATTCTCTGCATTATTATAAACCATGATCTGCTCTCATTCACACTATCATTCCTTCAGTCTGTACTCTCGCTATCTCCTTTACTTCTCTCCCCCACAAGGCATCACAAGGTATATAAGCATCATTGTCTTATATACTTGTAACTCTAGCTCCCTCTAGTGGCTGATTTGGACATTTCATTAACCCTTGCAGTTCTTACATTTATCATAAAACCATGGGGGGGGGGGGGGATGAGTAGGACTTGTTGCAATTAGGACATGGTCAGCAGAATTTAGGATGAGCTTAAGTTTATGAAGGGTGGAATATGGGAGCCAGGAGAGTGTTGGAATTGTGAAAGTAACAAAAGCGTGGCTGTGGGTTTTGACAGAAGATGGGATGAGATTGGGGCTGATGCGGAATGTGTTTATGGGTTTATGCACTTTATGGTTGCAGATACAGTCTGAAGATAAGAAAGTTGTTGAACCCAACCACCCAGTGTCTAATCGTTGGGCATTGTGTTGAATTCCATTTGGAAATTCCCATTCAGAGACCGACTGCTCGGGTGTTAAGATGATGATAATCTATCCCTAACAGAGGGAAATTTGAGGTTTATTTGATTGAGGCTGAACTCCCTTTGAGTGAAAGCAGAATAGAACACCCATGGTTAAACCTTCAGCCGTGAGAAAGGGAGATAATCCCTCGCACTGTTGCTCCACAGCTCCAAGGGTCCCAGGTTCGATTCCCGGCTGGGTCACTGTCTGTGCGGAGTCTGCACGTTCTCCCCGTGTCTGCGTGGGTTTCCTCCGGGTGCTCCGGTTTTCTCCCACAAGTCCCGAAAGACGTGCTGTTGGGTGAATTAGGCATTCTGAATTCTCCCTCGGTGTACCCGAACAGGTGCCGGAATGTGGCGACTAGGGGCTTTTCACAGTAACTTCATTGCAGCGTTAATGTCAGCCTACTTGTGATAATAAAGATTATTATTATAAAATCTGTTAATAAGCAGTGCTTACTGCATGAGAATTGTCACAGCTGAGAAATCAGTCTGAACATTTGTGGCTAGAGCTGTGGGTGTAATGTGTACAAAGCTATAAAATCTGCCCTTTTGTGCAACATAGATTGAATACACTTGCTTCATATTTTAAAGCCTCTATTTTTGGATTTTCTCTTTTCCATTTTTCGTATTACTTTATGATCCAATGCTGGTACTCAGAGCTCATTTGTCAAACCACCAGCCCCATGAGGATGCCTGTTGAAGATGAATTTTATTGTGAATAAGACAGTGATGCATTTTAAATATAAATGCACTGCATATTCTCCTCTCATGAACCATTCCTGTGAAAGGTATGATAAATGATAAATTATACCCTTTGTTGACATGTTCATTGGGTTATTTATGGCTCATTAATTGAATTGAAAAAGAGCGTTGTTGGCACAGCGGGTATCTAGCACTCTGTTTGCTTAATTCTGAATGAGGACAGTTTGGCTTTATCTCGGCAAACTAATTTGTTTGGGAAGAAATTGCACCTTGAAATGAAATTGGGCCTCTCGCGAAGTAAGAGTTTTCCAAACCTCGAGGTGTTGCGGTCACACTAACAACCATTCTGCATGAGATTATTTGGTTTCAGTGAAGCTATACGGTGATGTAGCGTCAAGGAATACTGAGTACGCTCTGCACTTTGATGTTAGAGTTTACGGTCTGACTCAAGTAAGGGTTCAAGGGCAGCACAGTGGCGCAGTGGTTAGCACTGCTGCCTCACGGCACCGAGGACCATGGTTCGATCCCGTCCCCGTATCACTCTCCGTGTGTAGTTTTTCACATTCTCCCCGTGTCTGTGTGGGCCTCACTCCCACAACTCAAAGATGTCCAGGGTGGGTGGATTGGCCACACTAAATTGCCCCTTAATTGGATCGGGTTCTCTAAAAATTTTTTTAAAGTCAGGGTTCACGAGAGTTGGAATCTACGGGAGGATCCTGGAGGAGGTTATCGTGTTGCTGCAGGGGGTTAAGGGAGTTAGGGGCGGAATTGGGGTGTGGGTGTGGTGTGAAGCACTGAGAAGGGTGAACTCAGGTTCGCCATGTGCAGACTTGGGCTTAGACAGTTAAAGGTGGGACACGGGGCGTACCTATCGAGGTGTAGGGTGAGTCGGCTGTTGACGGGAGTGGAGGACAAGTGTGAGCATTGTGGGTGGGGCACGGCCAACCACGTACAGATGTTCTGGTCATACCCTGGGCGCGGTTTTGGGCCTCCTTCTTCAGCATCATGTCGCCGATTCTACAACTTGATTTGGAGCACGGATGTCTCAGCCATCGTCTCCCTGAGCTCTCGCTGGCGTGTCCTGCTGGGGTGGAGGCCGGCTTCTCCATCCTGTGCCTCAGGGTGACTGGGCGGATCTGAGCGAGTTTTACACCATGAGAAGGTTACGTTCACCAGGAGGGGTGCAATTGAGGGCTTCCACACAAAATGGCAGCCGTTTATTTTGTACTTTAGAATGAAAATGAAAAGAAAATCGCTTATTGTCACGAGTAGGCTTCAACGAAGTTACTGTGAAAAGCCCCTAGTCGCCACATTCCGGCGCCTGTCCGGGGAGGCTGGTACAGGAATCGAACCGTGCTGCTGGCTTGCTTGGTCTGCTTTAAAAGCCAGCGATTTAGCTGAGTGAGCTAAACCAGCCCCACACACAGAGACAAGAGAGCTTGTCACCATCAGCTGCCAGGGAGGGTGGGGGAGGGGTTGTTGCGGATGGGGGGGGGGGGGGGGGGGGATGTGAGCACTACTGGTTTATTTCTTTGTTTTCTATGTTATTGTGATGCATTTATAAAAATAATTTTATTTTTAAATAGATAAGATTAGGAATAGTTTGAGTGTGAGAGTTTGGGCTGAGGCCAAATCTGGTAGTATGACTAGGGGTGTTACGGTACCTGGGAGTGTGAGCTGCCATTGGTGCAGAGGGCTCACTGCCCATTGGCCCAAGTATCGTGTTCTCTGTATTCCTATTGGCTAAGAGTAAGGTAGCTCCGCCTACGAGGCGGGGTATAAGAACCCGTGTGTCCCAGCAGCCAGGCCATTTCTGTACGTCTGCTGCCGGGCACACTTCTTGCTGATTTAAAGCCTTTCGTTTCGGACTTCACCTGCGTTTCGTGCCCATTGATTGTGCATCACCAACATTAAGATGAAGCCTAGCTTTAGGCCGACAGTTAATTCTAGGACTGGGACCTGACTCGGCTGACAGCCAGGGTCTGTGCTGGGGTTTGAGCTAGGTGTACAGTTCCACTTCGAGTTGAGTTTGGAGTTTGGTCTCGGCCTAACTCAGTCGGTTATGTATTCCTGACGAATGGCGGGGTTCATCGTCATTAATTCCAGAACATGTCAACAAGCCATGTAACTTATTACTTATCGCACCTTTCGCAGAAGCAGTTCACTGGAGGAGAACAAGAAACTTAATTCAAAATTCATTCCTGCGTTATTATTTACACTAAAATTCATGATTGCAGGGCTAAGGGGAAAGCAGTGGAATGGAACTAATTGGATAGCTCATTCAACGTGCCAGTATAGGTAAGGTGAGCTGAACGTCATCCTTCTATGCTATATGAGTGTTGTATTGGTTGATTGATTGATGCTGCACAATGTTTAGTTAAGTTATTGGGATTGAACCCAGTGTGGAAAAGTTGCTTGGGATGTTTATATTAGTTTCCAGCTGTCTTTGGACAGGGTGGAGTTTTGAGATCATCTGTGATGTGACTCAACAACGCTGGGCCCGACACAGCCTTGATTCTGCTGCCGTGCTGTGATGAGAGAGGGGTGGCTGGTGAATTGACATGAAACCAGAGCCAGACTGTTGTTGAGGCTGGCCTTGAACATTTGGGACCCAGAGAGGGAGGACATCGTGATGCAGGCCACATCGGACCAGTTGGGCGTCTGTAAGATCGATAGGTTCTTGATTAATAAGGGGATCAGGGGTTACAGGGAGAAGGCAGGAGAATGGGGATGAGAAACACATCAGCCATGATTGAATGGCGGAGCAGACTCGATGGGCCGAGTGGCCTAATTCTACTCCTGTGTCTTATGGGGGCCGGTTTAGCTGAGTTGGCTGGACAGCTGGTTTGTGATGCGGAGCGAGGCCAGCAGCGTGGGTTCGATCCCCGTACCAGCTGAGGTTATTCATGGAGGCCCCGCCTTCTCAACCTTACCCCTCGCCTGAGGTGTGGTGATCCTCAGGTTAAATCAGCACCAGTCAGCCCTCCCCCTCAGATATTGAAGGGTGGCCTTCAATAAGACATTGCAGTCTGTGTACTAAAGATATTGCTCATGTTTGGGCGGCATGGTGGCACAGTGGGTTAGCACTGCTGCCTCGTAACACCAGGAAGCCGGGTTCGACCCCGACCTCGGGTGACTGTCTGTGCGGAGTCTGTACTCCCCCTGTCTTGTGGGTTTGCTCCAGGTGCTCTGGTTTCCTCCCACAAGCCCAAAGATGTGCAGCTGAGGCGGATTGGCCATGCTAAATTGGCCCTTGGTGTCCAAAGGCTAGGCGGGGTTACGGGGAGTGGGCCTGGGTAGGGCGCTCTTTCAGAGGGTCGGCGCAGACTCGATGGGCCGAATGGCCTCCTGCACTGTAGCAATTCTATGATTCTATGAAAAGTGCACGAGGAATTTGAGAAGCTATCGGAAATTCCAACAAAACTCTGAATGACGCAAGGACTAAAATCTCTAAAGGTATTGAGTAAAGTTCCACGTACAGCTAAAATTAATCGTGGAGTTGAATGCAATGATTGAACATAAGAACATAAGAACTAGGAGCAGGAGTAGGCCATGTGGCCCCTCGAGCCTGCTCCGCCATTCAATGAGATCATGGCTGATCTTTTGTGGACTCAGCTCCACTTCCCGGCCCGAACACCATAACCCTTAATCCCTTTATTCTGGTAAGGAGATGGTTGGAGAATGAATATGTACTCAAATTGGAAGGAAGTGATTTTCCACAAGGCTTGGTGTTGGGGCCTTAAACTATTAAGTATCTTAATGGCTTAGATATCACAGTGGAAGGACGTGGATCTAAGTTTGCTGATAACGATAACTGGGATCTAGCTTTGCTTCAGAAATGCGAACCCTAATTCGGGCACATCGAGAGTACTTTGAACAGATTTGGGGATTGTGTTTAACAAAGGGTATATTAGCCATGGGAGGAGTGTAATGGAGATTCACTCGACGTTTAATGGCGGCCCAATGGTTAAATTATGAGGAGGCTTCTATATAAAGCCAGGTTTTTATTTCTTGGAATAAACAACAGCAACTTGTATTTATATGTCACCATTTTCACACAGTAAAATAACCCCAAGCCAATCCACCTAATGGTATATTCACAGTAACTGAGAGAGAAGGTTAGAGAGGAAAATCCAAAAGGGAGATTTCCTGGACCTCCAGCCGCATTTTTCTCGGCAACGCTCCATTCCCTGGCATTGGGATATATCTTCCCGCCGCTTGTCAATGGGATTTCCCATTGTAGCCGCTGGGAAACTCGATGGTTGGGATCCGCTGCCAGTGGGAAAAGTGAATCGTAACGCTGGGAGAATTCTGTCCCAGATCCTTAGGCCTAGACTACTGACGTGCACCACCAGCGGAGTGACTGAAAGCGGGGATGTCCAAGATCCCAGAACTGGAGGCATGCGGAGATTTCGGAGCGGTCATAGGGTGAGTGGCGAAATGGGGAAGGGGAGAGGTAATGGAGGGATTTGAAAACGAGGATCAGAATTTTAAAGCTGAGCTGTTGGTGGATCAGGACTGATGAGACGGGCAGGTAGAGCTGGGGGTTATCATGGGAGATCAGTCGTGATGTCGCTGAATGGCAGCGGAGCAGATCCGATGGGCTGAATGGCTTACTTCTGCTCCTAGGTCTAATGGTCTTTGGTCAGTGAACGCTCAGGCAATGGTCAAAGGAACTTGTTATGAGTGAAGCCACAGAGTTTTAGATAAGGTTACATTTACAAAGGGGACCAACCGAGGTGAGCATCAAGAATATCTGAACCTAAAGATAATGAAGGCCATGAATGGTTACAATTTCTTTATTCTTTCATGGGATTAGTTATCGCTGGCAAGTCCAGCATTTATTGCCCCTCTCTGTTTGCCCTAGAACTGACTGACCTGTGGGCTATCAGAGGACAGTTAAGTCCCATGGAGGCCAATCAGATAAGAATGGTAGATTCCCTTCCCTCAGGGACATTAAACCAGGTGGATTCTTACAGCCATTGCTGATAGTTTCATGGTCACTATTACTAAGACTTTTTTCTATTCCAGATTTTTGCTGACTGAATTTACATTTCACCAGCTACCATGGTTGGATATGAACCTGGGCTCCAGATCTTTAGCCTGGACTTCAGGATTACTAGTTGAATGGCATTACCACGACACCACTATCTCCCTATAATTGACACAATAAAACCTGAATTTGTGCAGAGGACCTCTTTATTCACTGGGTAATGTACTTAAATGCATCTGAAGACATTCCAACTTTTACAATGTTTTAATGGTCATTTACCTTTTCTAAACGAGGCTCTATAAAAAAATCACTATTGATTGTGAATTCTATGTAAATTATTATACTTACATCATGACCTGTGAAGTTGGAAACACCTTTTGAACTTATCAATCAAAAGGTTCCCTGATTCTATACTCTGGTTCGCCCATGATCTGTGAATCCTCTGAGATGCCATGATCAATATTGCCCACCAAAAATGGCTGGACTCCATATGGGCGGCACGGTAGTACAGTGGTTAGCACTGTTCCTTCACAGCGCCGGGGACCCGGGTTTGATTCCCGGATTGTGTCACTGTCTGTGCAGAGTCGGTACGTTCTCCCCGTGTGTGCGTGGGTTTCCTCCGGGCGCTCCGGTTTCCTCCCACAAGTCGCGTAAGACGTGCTTGTTAGGTGAATTGGACATTCTGAATTCTCCCTCTGTGTACCCGAACAGGCGCCGGAAAGTGGCGATGAGGGGATTCTCACAGTAACGTCATTGCAGTGTTAATGTAAGCCTACTTGTGACAATAATAAAGATTATTATTATCATTAAAATATCAGGAGACCAAAAATGTAAACTCCTCCAATGGAGTCAGTAAGGTTAAGGCTGCTGGGTTGACGCGGGGTGGTGGGAGGGGTGGTGCGGGGCTCGCTACCCCCATGCTTATCCCATCCAGTTAAAAATAGTGAGCAACAGGATTGGGGGGGGGGGGGGGGGGGGGGGTGGGAATCCCAGAATTGGGACTCGGCTGATATTTGCATAACCCAGGTGGAGGCACAAAATCTGCCCCTCAGTATAACAAGGAGAGGTCAGCATTCACTGAGTACGTACCACAGTAGGAGCAGCAGTTACTCTGTGCACCAGTAGGAGGCAGCATTTACTGTGTGTGCCAATCGGGTGAAACAATTATTTATGATTGCAGTATAAAGTTTCTTAAGTGAAAATGGCATGTGGTAATGAACATATTTTCTGTTGGACTTGCAGAGAAAACGCTAACATTGCAGACCATGTCTCCCTTTAATGGGAATTTAATACTTAAATTAGATTGTGCAGAGATAATGAGCAATAGATCATTTATCTTTCAGATTCATTAATCTGTTCTCTGAGTGCTGATCTGTTTTGAGATACTCAAAGTCAATTTGTCAAGATTTGTTAACTGGTTATGTATAGCCTGTCAGCACTATATTGTTCCAGCCCACTTCCATGATTTATAGTGAACCCATTCAATTACATGGGCTAAAGAACTAATGAAACTGCCTGGATGCAGAAAATAAAACGACGGAAAATAAGAATAAATGCTAAAGCTAAAACTATGTAATGCTAATGAGCAGGGACACCTGGTGCACGTGGCAACACTGGAATAAAACAGCTAACAATGTTGTGCAAATACATTATGAGTGGATCAGAAGATCTGGAGCTGGATTCTCCGATCCGCCAGCTGCGCGTTTTTCAGCGACGCCCCGTTACATCCTCCGTTTCCGCCGCTCGTCAATGGGATTTCCCATTGATGCCATCCTGGCGCAAGCAGAGAATCCCAACGGCCGTGGAATTTCGACCTTGGTCTATTGACTGGCAGACATCGTGGGCACCATTCCCACTTCATTCCATGTTGTATCAGCATGCACCAATTGGGAACAACACAGAGCAGCGCAAAAGATCGGGAATTTTCACGTCGCGCCCATAGCCACTTACGCTCATTTTGTAAATGGTTCAGTACGCCGTTCTGGCATTTTCGGTCACTTTTAAACAGTGTATTCACAGATGGAGGACTGATTTAGAAAATGCTTATTCTCACTGAAAACCCCATTTTCAGCTGTTTTAATAGAATTGCACCAGGCGACCACTTCTGATTAATAAGCAGAAAATACACTATTGTGCTCTGTTACATTGTGCCCTGTTACATTGTGCTCTGTTACAGCGTGTTATGTTACATTGTGCTCTATTATATTGTGCTCTGTTACAGTGTGCTCTGTTACGTTGTGCTCAGTTACAGTGTGCTCTGTTACGTTGTGCTCTGTTACAGTGTGCTCTGTTACGTTGTGCTCAGTTACAGTGTGCTCTGTTACGTTGCGTTCTATTATATTGTGCTCTGTTACAGTGTGCTCTGTTACGTTGTGCTCAGTTACAGTGTGCTCTGTTACATTGTGTTCTATTATATTGTGCTCTGTTACAGTGTGCTCTGTTACGTTGTGCCCTGTTATATTGTGATTGTTCCATTGCGTTCTGTTACATTGTGCTCTGTTACATAAGAACATAAGAACTAGAGCAGGTGTAGCCATATGGCCCCTCGAGCCCGCTCCGCCATTCAATGAGATCATGGCTGATCTTTTGTGGACTCAGCTCCACTTTCCGGCCCGAACACCATAACCCTTAATCCCTTTATTCTTCAAAAAACTATCTATCTTTACCTTAAAAACATTTAATGAAGGAGCCTCTACTGCTTCACTGGGCAAGGAATTCCATAGATTCACAACCCTTTGGGTGAAGTTCCTCCTAAACTCAGTCCTAAATCTACTTCCCCTTATTTTGAGGCTATGTCCCCTAGTTCTGCTTTCACCCGCCAGTGGAAACAACCTGCCCGCATCTATCCTATCTATTCCCTTCATAATTTTAAATGTTTCTGTAAGATCCCCCCTCATCCTTCTAAATTCCAATGAGTACAGCCCCAGTCTACTCAACCTCTCCTCGTAATCCAACCTCCAGATCTGGGATTAACCTAGTGAATCTCCTCTGCACACCCTCCAATGCCAGTACGTCCTTTCTCAAGTAAGGAGACCAAAACTGAACACAATACTCCAGGTATGGCCTCACTAACACCTTATACAATTGCAGCATAACCTCCCTAGTCTTAAACTCCATCCCTCTAGCAATGAAGGACAAAATTCCATTTGCTTTCTTAACCACCTGTAAACCAACTTTTTGCGACATATGCACGGGCACACCCAGGTCTCTCTGCACAGCTGCATGTTTTAATATTTTATCTACATTTTAAAATAAACTATCTACATTTTAAAATAAAAATATTTTATTTACATTGTGTTCTGTTACATTGTGCCCTGTTACATTGTACCCTGTTACGTTGTGCTCTGTTACATTGTGTTCTGTTGCATTGTGCTTTATTGCATTGCACTCTGTTACATTCTGCTCTATTACATTGTGCTCTGTTACATTGTGCTCTGTTACATTCTGCTCTATTACATTGTGCTCTGTTACATTGTGTTCTGTTACATTGTGCTCTGTTACATTGTACCCTGTTACGTTGTGCTCTGTTACATTGTGTTCTGTTGCATTGTGCTTTATTGCATTGCACTCTGTTACATTGTGTTCTGTTACATTGTGCTTTATTGCATTGTGCTCTGTAACATTGTGCTCTGTTACAGTGTGCTCTGTTACATTGTGCTTTTTTGCATTGTGCTCTGTAACATTGTGCTCTGTTACAGTGTGCTCTGTTACATTGTGCCCTGTTACATTGTGTTCTGTTACATTGTGCTCTGTTACATTGTGCTCTGTTACAGTGTGCTCTGTTACAGTGTGCTCTGTTACATTGTGGTCTGTTACGTTGTGTTCTGTTACATTTTGTTCTGTTACATTGTGCTCTGTTACAGTGTGCTCTGTTACATTGTGCTCAGTTACGTTGTGTTCTGTTACATTGTGTTCTGTTACATTGTGTTCTGTTACATGTGCCCTGTTACATTGTGCCCTGTTACATTGTGCTCTATTACATTGTGCTCTGTTACATTGTGTTCTGTTACATTGTGCTCTGTTACATTGTGCTCTGTTACATTGTGTTCTGTTACATTGTGCTCTGTTACATTGTGCTCTGTTACAGTGTGCTCTGTTACATTGCGCTCTGTTACATTGTGCCCTGTTACATTGTGCTCTATTACATTGTGCTCTGTTACATTGTGTTCTGTTACATTGCGCTCTATTACATTGTGCTCTGTTACATTGTGTTCTGTTACATTGTGCTCTGTTACATTGTGCTCTGTTACATTGTGCTTTATTGCATTGCGCTCTGTTACATTGTGCTCTGTTACATTGTGTTCTGTTACATTGTGTTCTGTTACATTGTGCTCTGTTACATTGTGCTCTGTTACATTGTGTTCTGATACATTGTGTTCTGTTACATTGTGCTTTTTTGCATTGTGCTCTGTTACATTCTGCCCTGTTACATTGCGCTCTGTGACATTGTGCTCTGTTACATTGTGTTCTGATACATTGTGTTCTGTTACATTGTGCTTTTTTGCATTGTGCTCTGTTACATTGTGCTCTGTTACAGTGTGTTCTGTTACATTGTGCTCTGTTACAGTGTGTTCTGTTACATTGTGCCCTGTTGCATTGTGCTCTGTTACATTGTGCTCTGTTACATTGTGCTCTGTTACATTGTGCTCTGTTACATTGTGCCCTGTTGCATTGTGCTCTGTTACATTGTGCTCTGTTACATTGTGCCCTGTTGCATTGTGCTATGTTACATTGTGTTCTGTTACATTGTGCTCTGTTACATTGTGCTCTGTTACATTGTGCTCTGTTACATTGTGCTCTGTTACATTGTGCCCTGTTGCATTGTGCTCTGTTACATTGTGCTCTGTTACATTGTGCTCTGTTACATTGTGCTCTGTTACATTGTGCTCTGTTACAGTGTGTTCTGTTACAGTGTGTTCTGTTACATTGTGCTCTGTTACATTGTGCCCTGTTGCATTGTGCTCTGTTACAGTGTGCTCTGATACATTGTGTTCTGTTACATTGTGCTTTTTTGCATTGTGCTCTGTTACATTGTGTTATGTTACATTGTGCTCTGATACATTGTGTTCTGTTACATTGCGCTTTTTTGCATTGTGCTCTGTTACATTGCGCTCTGTTACATTGTGCTCTGATACATTGTGTTCTGTTACATTGCGCTCTGTTACATTCTGCCCTGTTACATTGCGCTCTGTGACATTGCGCTCTGTTACATTCTGCCCTGTGACATTGCGCTCTGTTACATTCTGCTCTGTTACATTCTGCCCTGTTACATTGCGCTCTGTGACATTGCGCTGTTACATTCTGCTCTGTTACATTCTGCCCTGTTACATTGCGCTCTGTGACATTGCGCTCTGTTACATTGTGCCATTACATTCTGCTCTGTTACATTCTGCTCTGTTACATTCTGCTCTGTTACATTCTGCTCTGTTACATTCTGCTCTGTTACATTGCCTTTTTCTGCTGCTCCATGGAAGATTTATCGTTAACTCATGTAAAAAAATTTTTTATTGGAAACATGAAACAACCCAATCATTGGAATTTCAAGTACATTTACACAGATACATGGAAAATAGGAGCAGGTGTAGGCCATTCGGCCCTTCGAGCCTGCACCGCCATTCGTTATGACCATGGCCGATCATCTAACTCAATCGCCTCTTCTTACTTTCCCCCCATATCCTTTTTTAAAATAAATTTAGAGTGCCCAATTCATTTTTTCCAAGTAAGGGGCAATTTAGCGTGACCAATCCACCTATCCTGCACATCTTTGGGTTGTGGGGGTGAAACCCACGCAAACACGGGGAGAATGTGCAAACTCCACACGGACAGTGACCCAGAGCTGGGATCGAACCTGGGACCTTGGCGCCGTGAGGCTGCATGGCTAACCCACTGCGCCACCGTGCTGCCCCTTTCCCCCCTATATTCTTTGAACCCCTTTGCCCTAATTGCGATATCTAACTGCTTCTTTAAATCATACAATGTTTCGGCCTCAACTACTTCCTGTGGTACTAGAACATAGAACAGTACGCACCGAACAGACCCTTCGGCCCTCGATGTTGTGCCGAGCTTTGTCCGAAACCAAGATCAAGCGATCCCACTCCCTGTCGTTCTGGTGTGCTCCATGTGGCGATCCAATAACCGCTTGAAAGTTCCTAAAGTGTCCGACTCCACTATCACAGCAGGCAGTCCATTCCACACCCTAACCACTCTCTGAGTAAAGAACCTCCTTCGGACATCCCTCCTATATCTCCCACCCTGAATCTTATAGTTATGCCCCCTTGTAACAGCTACAGCCACCTGAGGAAATAGTCTCTGAACGTCCACTCTGAACGGAGGGGGGGGGGAGGGGGGGGGGGGGGGGGGGGGTTGTTGGGTTACGGGTATAGGGTGGATACGTGGGTTTGAGTAGGGTGATCATTGCTCGGCACAACATCGAGGGCCGAAGGGCCTGTTCTGTGCTGTACTGTTCTATGTTCTATGTACCCTCCAATCCAAGCAGCATCCTGGTAAATCTCCTTTGCACCCTTTCCAATGCTTCCACATCCTTCCTATAATGAGGTGACCAGAACTGCACACAATACTCCAAATGTGGTTTCACCAGGGTCATGTATAGTTGCAGCGTAACCCCGCGGCTCTTAAACTCAAGCTAGGGGGATGGGAACCAGATTAGGAAGTTAGAGGACAGTAAAGAGGCAGCAACTAAAGCCAGTAAGGTACTAGATAATAAACTCAGTGTGACTAAGGGGAAGAGCAGACAGGGAAGAGATGATGAACGCAAATGGACAGATGGTCTGAGGTGCATTTGTTTTAATGCGAGAAGTGTAGTAGGTAAGGCAGATAAACTTAGGGCTTGGATCAGTACCTGGGAATATGATGTTATTGGTATTACTGAGACTTGGTTGAGGGAAGGGCAAGACTGGCAACTAAATATCCCAGGGTATAGATGCTTCAGGAGGGTTAGAGAGGGAGGTAAAGGGGGTGGAGGAGTTGCATTACTGGTCAGAGATGATATCACAGCTGCGATTAAGGAGGGCACGATGGAGGATTCTCGAGCACTGAGGCAATATGGGTAGAGCTAAGAAATAGGAAGGGTGTCCCCTCTCCTCATTTGCGGAAATTCAGCTAATTGGCCACAAATGGGAAGTTGGTGTCAAAGTGAAAAACATCCTTATTCTCCATCGGTGCTCTCCCAGTACCTCAAGAACAAACAACTATAAGTTAATAGCTCGTTGAAAAAAAAATCATCCATCGACCCTTTCTGTGTGAAGGACAAAAAGAATGTAAATCGTGCCTGGGTACAAAGTGGTGTTGAGAAAGGTTGAGAAAGACATAGATTGCTTGATTTTACACATTCCTACTATATCCCAAAGTTTTTACAGTCAACTCCGAGCTTTTGACTCACTGTTCTTTTATAGGCAAAGTTAAACCTGGATGCCGGGCATATATGCGGGTATTCAAAATGGTACTTATAGGAGGCGACAGAACCTCACCGGGATGAATGAGCTGGTGGCAGAAGCGACAAAGTTAACTGGTTATCTGAGAGCACATTGCCTGTGAACCTCCCCTTTGGAATTGAAAACTGTCATTTAGAAAATCAAAAAAGGAATTTTTTCATGGTTTGTTAGATTAGTGCAAAGGTTTTCTGAATTCAGACCAAACTCATTAGCTCGTGCAGTAAGGTGCCAGCATCAAGGAATTTCTATTTGTTTTGCACTTAAAACTTAGTTTAATAGGAATAAATAAGTAAAGTCGTCATTGTCCCAGAGGACCATAGACAGCTTTCCCCTGTGGGGGGGGGGGGGGGAGCTGACCGGTGGTGATTTAACCTGAGGGTCACCCACACCTCAGGTGAGGGGGCAAGGTTGGGAAGGTTTATGTTTCGGCAGGCTGGTCCGACGTTGACTGCAGCTGGATGCAGGGAAGCTAGAAACAAACGTCTGACACCGGAGATGATCCAACACGGTTTTATTTAAACTATGAACGGCTGTACATGTTCGGCTGTGGGTTGACACTCTACTAACCCCACTGACGACCTCTTACTGGCTCGACCAGACCTACGAGCTACCACATGGCAATAATGTCCACTGAGTTGTCCAATCTGACTGTCTCAGTGTCTGGGTCCCCAAAAGAGCGGGAGTCTTAATGCCCTGTGGGCTTTATAGTGGTGGTGTCTTGTCCGGTGATTGGTTGTTCTGTGTTGTGTGTTCATTGGTCACCCTATGTGTCAATCACTGCCTGTCTGCATCTCATTATGTACATGAGTGGGTATTATGACATCTCCCCTTTTTAAAAAATAAGTTATGGAATGTGAAGGTATATACATGTCTGACTATGTACAAGTGGTGAGTTAACGAACATATGGGCAGCAGGGTAGCATGGTGGTTAGCATAAATGCTTCACAGCTCCAGGGTCCCAGGTTCAGTTCCCGGCTGGGTCACTGTCTGTGCGGAGTCTGCACGTCCTCCCCGTGTGTGCGTGGGTTTCCTCCGGGTGCTCCGGTTTCCTCCCACAGTCCAAAGATGTGCGGGTTAGGTGGATTGGCCGTAATAAATTGCCCTTAGTGTCCTAAAAAATAAGGTTAATTGGGGCGGGGTGACTGGTATAGGGTGGATACGTTGGCTTCAGTAGGGTGATCATTGCTCGGCACAACATCGAGGGCCGAAGGGCCTGTTCTGTGCTGTACTGTTCTATGTTCTATGTTCTATATGTACATGGGAAGGTGTCTATCGTGCACATACAGAGGAAACTGAACAAAATTTACAAAAGTAAAGTCTATAGATTCAGCCTTTGAGGCGGGCGACGAATTCTGGTCGATCGCCGCAGAGGTGGAGCAGGAGACGCCGGCACTTGGCCAGACGGGATTGCTGGCATTGCGGCGGGATAGCTGGCATTGCGGCGGGATTGCTGGCATTGCGGCGGGATAGCTGGCATTGCGGCGGGATTGCTGGCATTGCGGCGGGATAGCTGGCATTGCGGCGGGATTGCTGGCATTGCGGCGGGATTGCTGGCATTGCGGCGGGATTGCTGGCATTGCGGCGGGATTGCTGGCATTGCGGTGGTGCCGTGGACATGGTGTGGACTCGCTGGACCAGATTCAGGAGCTTGCAGGCCCCAGCACCAAGCAGGGACGCCCTGCCAGGCCGAACGATCTCGAATCTTAAAGTTGCCTTGAATCCCTTGTGAGATACCCCCTAGCCGACATGATCCGCTGGCAGCTATGGCATCGCCATTGTAGTCGAGGAGTTGGCATGCTGGTGGAAGAATGCTCGGTCGGTCACGGATGGTGTTGAGATCTGACTGCGATATGAGGTTCGCAGATGCGCCGGTGTCCAGTTTAACTCGGATGCGAGCCTGGTTGACTGTAAGGATAGCAGACCACTCATCGTCGGGATCCACACTGAGGATCGAAAGGTGGGTTCCAGGTACAGTGGAGACCAGCTCACGTGTGGTTATGATGCCCACCCGATATGGAGACTCGAGGCAGTCAGCATCGGGGTCTGTTGGGCTGTCGGGATCAGCGTCCTGCATGTCTTGTACCGAGCGGATACTTCTGCGCCGTATCTGGGACCGCTGGCTGATAATCGATGGAGCGGACCTGCAGAAGGCCGCGTAATGGCCAGGCTTCCCACACTGTAGGCATCGCCGTCCTTTGGCTGGACATTGTCGCTTTAAATGGGCGGAGCCACAATTCGGACACGTCATAACGCTGATGTCAGCGCGTTCCGTGCGCCAACGCGCATGCGCAGTGCGGTCGGCCGATGTACGCACCTGTGCATCAGGGTTTTCGGCCTCGTCGTCCACCCGGTTGTGGCGTGCATGCGCGAAACAGCCACTCCCCTCGTTATTCAGTCCTTGCATTTTTTCAATGGCCTGCTCCCGTTCTTCCTCGTGGGAGGCCAGTTTTGCAGTTTCTGCCGCCCTGATCTGGGAGTAACGATTCTTGGCATGCTCATGGACTATGCACATCTCCATAGCGACGGAGAGGGTTAGCTGTTTGATTTTGAGGAGCTGCTGCCGCAGGGAATCGGAGTGGACCCCTAAAACGATCTGATCCCGGATCATGGAATCAGCCGCCGAGCCGTAATTACATGACTGCGCCAGGATGCGGAGCTGGGTAGGGAAGGATTGAAAAGGTTCATCCTTACCCTGAAGTCTCTGTTGGAAGATGTATCATTCAAAGCTCTCATTCACTTCAATGTCGCAGTGGCTGTCGAATTTTAGCAAGACCGTTTTGTACTTTGCCTTGTCTTCGTCATCGGCAAGTGTAAGCGAGTTGTAGATATGGATGGCGTGATCCCCCGCGGTCGAGAGAAATAGCGTGATCTTCCTCGCATCCGATGCTGCCTCGAGGCAGAGGCATCGAGAGACAGGAGGAACTTTTGCTTGAAGATTTTCCAATTGGCGGTGAGGTTGCCGGAGATGCGGAGCTGCGGAGGAGGCGGGATGTTTTCCATGTCGCTGGATGTCCGCTTGCTGGTCGTTACAGATTCACTCGAGGTAGGTTCGGCAGGATTAATAGCTCTCTGGTACCATAATGTGTCAGGCGGGTTGGTTCGTCGTTGACTGCAATTGGATGCAGGGAAGCTAGAAATAAACGTGTAACACGGGAGATGATCAAACGCGGTTTTATTTAAACTATGAGCTGCTGTACATGTTCAGCTGTGAGTTGACACTCTACTAATCCTTGTGGATAGCACAATTGCTTCACAGCTCCAGGGTCCCAGGTTCGATTCCGGCTTGGGTCACTGTCTGTGCGGCGTCTGCACATCCTCCCCGTGTGTGCGTGGGTTTCCTCCGGGTGCTCCGGTTTCCTCCCACAGTCCAAAGATGTGCGGGTTAGGTGGATTGGCCATGATAAATTGCCCCTTAGTGTCCAAAATTGCCCTTAGTGTTGGGTAGGGTTACTGGGTTATGGGGATAGGGTGGAGGTGTTGACCTTGGGTAGGGTGCTCTTTCCAAGAGCCGGTGCAGACTCGATGGGCCGAATGGCCTCCTTCTGCACTGTAAAGTCTGTGATAAATCCTACTGATGACCTCTTACTGGCTCGACCAGACTTAGGAGCTACCACATGGCAATAATGTCCACTGACTTGTGCACTCTGACTGTCTCAGTGTCTGGGTCCCCAAAAGAGCGGGAGTCTTAATGCCCTGTGGGCTTTATAGTGGTGGTGTCCTGTCTGGTGATTGGTTGTTCTGTGTTGTGTGTTCATTGGTCATCCTATGTGTCAATCACTGCCTGTCTGCATCTCATTATATACATGAGTGGATATTATGACAGGTGGGACCTTCATGAATAATAGGAATAAAGGTCTTTCAAATGGCATTTCAGTGATGTATATTGTCTCAAGGTCAAGGAATACTAGTTGGCTGTTAAGAGGTTAAAGAAATATGTAGGGCAATTGAGGGGGATTTGGGTGGGTGAAAAATAATGTAAAAAAGATCTTGGAATTATGTGGTGTCATCCGCCCTTCTGCCGTGGTGGAAGTTGAACCCTGTTCCGCAGAGCATTACCCAGGCCTTTGTAAAACAAGCCCAACGATAATGGCACTACATCACCACTGTGGCTATATGACAGCACATGTCCTGTTTTAGTCATAGAATTTACAGTGCAGAAGGAGGCCATTCAGCCCATCGAGTCTGCACCGGTGCTTTTGGAAAGAGCACCCTACCCAAGGTCAACACCTCCACTCTATCCCCATAATGCAGTAACCCCACCCAACACTAAGGGCAATTTTGGACACTAAGGACAATTTATCACGGCCAATCCACCCAACCTGCACATAGAACATAGAACAGTACAGCACAGAACAGGCCCTTCGGCCCTCAATGTTGTGCCGAGCCATGATCACCCTACTCAAATCCACGTATCCACCCTATACCCGTAACCCAACAACCCCCCCCCCTTAACCTTACTTTTATTAGGACACTACGGGCAATTTAGCATGGCCAATCCACCTAGCCCGCACATCTTTGGACTGTGGGAGGAAACCGGAGCACCCGGAGGAAACCCACGCACACACGGGGAGGACGTGCAGATTCCACACAGACAGTGACCCAGCCGGGAATCGAACCTGGGACCCTGGAGCTGTGAAGCATTTATGCTAACCACCATGCTACTGTGCTGCCCGGGCTGTTTGTCCAAAGCACTTAAGGGACTCGTATCTCGATGACAGACTGTGGGAGACGGAGCCTTGGAGCCTCAGTTGATAGATTGTGAGTTGCCCAACCAGCGGAGTGATGATAATTTAGTGACTCCACCAAAATAAGTTGTAAGTTCTGTTTGCTTTGAAACACCACCCATCCCCAACCCCATCATGCTCGCAAACGTCCCGATCCCGCAGTCAAAGTGTCCCTTATTTTCTTTCACAAGTGTTGGTCACCCGTGGATGTGGTAAACATTCAGCTTTTTAAAATAACAGGAGTGTGTTTTGGAGATTGTTGCAATCGCATCTCATAGACGCACAACGGAAAATCCTTCTCATGTTGGGAATTTTCACAGGGCCCCTCAGTCCAAATTGTCCTCCAACGTTGTAACCATTTGCAGATCCTCAATCTTGTGATGATGGTCCTAACGGATCTGGCTAAGGGCCTTGCGTTACTATAAACATTGGAGAGAAAAATGTTCAAATGCTTGAACCTTCTTGAAATAAAATATGATTCCCCAGTTGTTTTCGCTGATTGTGTGGTAGTTTTGTTTTATGTTCGCAAATGTTTTTTTTGCCACTAACCAATTAAATATGAAAATCAAAGTTGTTCTGTAAGGTATGCTGATATGATAAAATACACAATTTCAGTTGTACACCTCAGCCATACCATACCTATCCCTCAGCCATACCATACCTGTCCCTCAGCCATACCATACCTATCCCTCCGCCATACCATACCTGTCCCACAGCCATGCCATACCTATCCCTCAGCCATACCATACCTATCCCTCAGCCATACCATACCTGTACCTCAGCCATACCATACCTGTCCCTCAGCAATACCATACCTATCCCTCAGCTATACCATACCTGTCCCTCAGCTATACCATACCTATATCTCAGCCATACCATACCTACCCTCAGCCATACCATACCTATCCCTCAGCCATACCATACCTGTACCTCAGCCATACCATACCTGTCCCTCAGCTATACCATACCTGTCCTTCAGCCATACCATACCTGCCCCTCAGCCATACCATAACTGTCCCTCAGCCATACCATACCTGTCCCTCAGCCATACCATACCTGTCCCTCAGCCATACCATACCTATCCCTCGGCCATACCATATGTGTCCCTCAGCCATACCATACCTATATCTCCGCCATACCATACCTATCCCTCAGCCATACCATACCTATCCCTCAGCCACACCATACCTATCCCTCAGCCATACCATACCTATCCCTCAGCCATACCATACCTACCCCTCAGCCATACCATACCTGCCCCTCAGCCATACCATACCTATCCCTCAGCCATACCATACCTATCCCTCAGCCATACCATACCTGTACCTCAGCCATACCATACCTATCCCTCAGCCATACCATACCTGTCCCTCAGCCATACCATACCTATCCCTCAGCCATACCATACCTATCCCTCAGCCATACATTCCTGTCCCTCAGCCATACCATACCTATCCCTCAGCCATACATTCCTGTCCCTCAGCCATACCATACCTGTCCCTCAGCCATACCATACCTGTACCTCAGCCATACCATACCTGTCCCTCAGCCATGCCATACCTATCCCTCAGCCATACCATACCTGTACCTCAGCCATACCATACCTGTCCCTCAGCCATACCATACCTATCCCTCAGCCATACCATACCTGTATCTCAGCCATACCATACCTGTCCCTCAGCCATACCATACCTACCCCTCAGCCATACCATACCTATCCCTCAGCCATACCATACCTGTATCTCAGCCATACCATACCTGTCCCTCAGCCATACCATACCTACCCCTCAGCCATACCATACCTACCCCTCAGCCATACCATACCTATCCCTCAGCCATACCATACCTGAGCTGAGATCAGTTCACAGTTTTTAACTCACCGCAGGTAACACAATTATTCAAAACCTGATCGCTCATGGGATGTGAGGCCTCAGTTGCAAAACCAGCATTTGATGCACATCACTTGAAAAGGTGACTGCGAGCCGCCTTCATGTTCCGCGTGTGTTGGGCAGACGGAGGCCATTCGGCCCCTCGTAACAGCACCAACCCTCCAAAAGAGCACTTCACCCAGTCCCACTCCCCCGCCCTATTCCCGTAACCCCACCTAACCTACACATCTTTGGACTGTGGGAGGAAACCGGAGCACCCGGAGGAAACCCACGCACACACGGGGAGAAAGTGTAAACTCCGCACAGACAGTGACCCAAGCCGGAATCGAACCCACATCCCTGGAGCTGTGAGACGGCAGTGTTAAACAACGTGCCGCCATGCCTATCAAGTATTGTTTTGGAAACCCTCTCTCCTACCCCGGTGGGGGGAGGGGTTTGGGGTAGCACAGCGCTGATGTAAGCAGGCAAGTGTACAACAGTAAGTTTGGACCCGGCTGGGAAGGTTCCAGAATCACATTGGACTTAACTTGTGTCCAGTACAGATGAGTGAGCAGACCCTTGAAAGTTCAAGTAACTTTGGATGACATTCTTTGACTCGCGAAAATTACTTCTTGACTTGTTGAGGAAAAGTAAAATTCTAAATATTTGTGTGACATTGAATATCAGGTCCGTTCCTTGTACCGTCATTACTGTTACGTACAACGTCGGTGTCTGCCCTTTCAACTGCAACTATTTAGATTCACCTCACAGGAATTTGTAATTCAGTAGTTGCATTGCTGGGTCTCTACGCAGCACATTTCCACACACCATCCTCCCTTTGCAATACAGAACAGGACGCAGGTAAAGATTGTCCCAGCTTAATTGAAGAAGTCATAGATATCATAGAATTTACAGTGCAGAAGGAGGCCATTCGGCCCATCGAGTCTGCACCGGCTCTTGGAAAGAGCACCCTACCCAAGGTCAACACCCCCACCCTATCCCCATAACCCAATTTTGGACACTAAGGGCAATTTATCATGGCCAATCCACCTAACCTGCACATCTTTGGACTGTGGCAGGGAACCGGAGCACCCGGAGGAAACCCGCGCACACACGGGGAGGATGTGCAGACCCCGCACAGACAGTGACCCAAGCCGGAATCGAACCTGGGACCCTGGAGCTGTGAAGCCATTGTGCTATCCACAATGCTACCGTGCTGCCCACGTCCCTGATATTCTGCACACATAAATGGGCAATGGTCATTATCAGGGACTTTGAGCATCAGACTCCACATGGAAGCACAGTGGTTAGCACTGTTGCTTCACAGCGCCATGGTCCCAGGTTCGATTCCCGGCTTGGGTCACTGTCTGTGCGGAGTCTGCACGTTCTCCCCGTGTCTGCGTGGGTTTCCTCCGGCTGCTCCGTTTTCCTCCTACAGTCCAAAGATTGGTGAATTGGACAAACTGAATTCTCCCCCAATGTACCCAAACAGGCACCTGAATGTGGCAACTAGGACACTCTGAATTCTCTGTGTACCCGAACAGGCGCTGGAGGCTTTTCACAGTAACTTCATTGCAGTGTTAATGTAAGCCTACTTGTGACAATAATAAAGATTGTTATTAGGAGCTGATGTAGTCACGTTGCAAGACTTGAAGCAAGGACAACTGAACACGTGCTGAATGTATGGGCTTCCGATAAACAGCAGCTCCCTCTTGTGAGCGGTTTTTAACAGAACAATGATATTTCAGCACTCCTGCGACATAATCCCCTGATATGTGGGTTCAGCTCACTTGGCCCACTGTTGGAAAGTATTGACGGCACATCACCGTGCAACTCTGCCCAACAGATCGACGCTGGTGAGCTTCTCATGTGCTTTACAGGCTGAATTCTTCGCAAAAGCAACACCCAGAGACTCGTGCTGCAAGGAGTATATAGTGAATCATTCATGAAGGTTTCCTCAGAGATCGTGGCCGAAGCTCTGACAGAATCTAACACGCAGATCTCTGGATTAGTTCCAACGTAGTCTTATTTGGGGTCCATTGTGTACTCTGAGGTCCTAACTCATGAAAGGTTAATTGACGTGCGATAAACTGGGGCGCAATTCTCCCAAAGGGAGACAAAGTGCCGACGCCGGAGTGAAACCCGGAGTGTTTCACTCCGGTGTCGGAGGCCGCTCCTCGCCTCCTCGCCCCCTATTCTGCCCCCCCCCGGGGCGGCTAGGAGCGGCGGCGCGTCAATCTCACGCGCCGGGCCTTGACGCTTGCGTCAAAGTGGCGCGGCCTGAATGACGAGGCCGGCGGCGCCTAAATGACGTCACCCGCGCATGCGCGGTTGCCGTTTTCCCCTCCTCTGCCCCGCAAGACATGGAGGATTGTTCCAGCGAGGAGGCGGAGGGAAAAGAGTGCGTCTTTTAGAGACGCCGGCCCGACGATCAGTGGGCACCGATCGCGGGCCAGACCCTTCCTGAGCACGCCCCTGGTACTCGATCATCCCTCCGCCCCCCACAAGCCCCACATGCAGCGGTCGCGCGATGTTCACGCTGGCAGCGACCAGGTGTGGTTGGCGCCGGCGTGAACCGGTCGAGTTCGGCAGGCCGCTCGCATCTGGGCCGGAGAATCGCTGCTCGACTGGAGCGGCGATTCTCCGAGCGGCCTGTCGCAAAACGAGACACGCCATTTTGGGGGGGTGGGAGAATCGCGTGGGGGTGCCAGGGCGGCGTGGCATGATTCGCCCGGCACTCCCGCGATTTTCCCACCCGGTGTGGGGGTCGGAGAATCGCGCCCCTGATTTTAGAGAACTCGGGGTAGCTGTACAGTTGTCGGCCCAAGTAGAGGGCAAAAACTTTTTGCCTCGTGCAGGATTTAAACAAAAAAAGCAAAGCTTTGGAGACTGCCCAGAAGGGGGAAAAAAACAGCAAAACGGGGAAATAAGGATATTAATCCAAACTGCTTTTCCCATCTGGGTGAGAAATGCAGGGGCTTCCTTTAAGATGTAGGTTGGCACAGTGGTTAGCACTGCTGCCTCTCAGCACCGGGGACCTGGGTTCAATTCCGGCCTTGGGTAACTGACTGGATGGAGTCTGCACGTTCTCCCCGTGCCTACGTGGGTTTCCTCCGGGTGCTCCGGTTTCCTCCCACATGCCAAAGATGTGCAGGTTAGGTGGATTGGCCATGCTAAATTGCCCCGTAGTCTCCAGGGATGTGCGGGTGAGGTTTCGGGGTTACGGGGATCTCTCCAAGAGTCGGTGCAGAGTTGATGGGCCAAATGGTCTCCTTCTGCACCGTAGCTCCGGGTTTGAGTTTCACTCCAGGACTTGATGGCCAAGGAAGGCCCTGGTTTGTGCTGCATCTGACCTTTCAAACACGCCAGTGGGTGGCGGGATGAGAGGGAGAGACTCCTGGTCAGAGATACTTGGAGAGGCGTCCTCAAGCTATCAATCCCCTGCGACAGACTAGCGAGCTGTCCCGGGAAGTACTCGCTTTGGAAATGGACCAAAGTCTGCCTCGGTATACCATGAGCTGTGGGAAGGGAATTGGAGTTGCCTTTCGGGACGGTTTGTCACAGACACCATTCCATTACAATTTGCCGTTTTCCGTGCTATGGATTTGACAGTGTGCAACACAGTTTATAATCTCAGCAGCAAGTGGCATTTATCAACCTCTTCCACGCAACATAATCACTCCGATGGAAAGGAAGGATTCATGCTGTGCAGTGCAACGTGCTTCCTGAGGCTAACATTAATAAATGTTGTTGAGGTTTATCAAAAGAAGCTTCATTGTCCAACATCTGGTGTTAATGTCCTGGTGGTGTTTCATGGGACAGTATAAAAAGTGGCTTTACTCTATATTTCGCCTGGGCTGTTTCTGTCCTGGGAGAATTTGATAATACAGTTCAAAGGGAACTTTACTCTGTATCTAATCTAGACAGCACCTAACTTGTGTGTGCTTAATGGAATATTTTAAAGGACTTTAAATGGTGCATTTGGTTTGTGCTCCACCTGTCCTGGGAGTGTTTTATGGGGAGGGACAGTCTGGAGGAATCTTTACTCTGTATTTAAGCTGATGGCTGCTATGGATCACCTTACTTCAGATACATAGGCAGAAGAATTCAATCCACTTTTCCTGCTGGTTTCCCAGCGGTGTGGGGGTGGCTTCAATGGGAAATCCCATTGACAAGCGACGGGAGTCGAGATTCCCGCTGCCAGCGAGCGGCGCATCAAATTCTCCATCCTCACTGGCAGTGGTAGTGGGGTGGACTCGCCAAAGGAGAATCCTGGCCAAAGAGCCATCTATAGACACCAGGAGGAGGCCATTCAGACCATCAGGTTAATGCTGGCTCTCTGTAGAGCAACCCTTCAATCCCATTGCTCCAATCTATTCCCGTGGCCCCGTTTCAGTTACTGCTTCCACCACATCAGAAACAATCTCTTCCTCACACCCTCCCAGCACCTTTTTGATGTTGATTTTCTGTGGCCTTGACACAGGATTCAAAGAACTCCTTCCGGGAACAACTTGTTCAAACAAGGTCTGCTTTAGATCATAACTGAAATGAAATGAAAATCGCTTATTGTCACGAGTAGGCTTCAATGAAGTTACTGTGAAAAGCCCCTAGTCGCCACATTGCGACTGTCCAGGGAGGCTGGTACGGGAATCGAACCGTGCTGCTGGCCTGCTTGGTCTGCTTTAAAAGCCAGTGATTTAGCCTGGTGAGCTAAACCAGCCCCTAACTGGAGGTGACCTGAGCGAACAGAAATGGATTCGCTTCCCCTGACCTTGGCTCCTTTGAACTAGTGAGCGACGATCAGTGGTTCTGTGAGTGATGGAGGGAAACTTGCAATCAACATCATTCCCACCACTAAACACTCCCAATGACCCCAGAGGCTGGCACACTCACACTTCATGATGCCACCATCATTTATCTCACAGAAAATCTCAAACTGATTGCAGCATAAAGGCAGAGGGGGGCTCGAGGGGGGGACGGGGTTGGAATGGCTGCCAAAATGACAGCGCCACGTTTTACAGAGGGAACCCTCAGCAAACGTCTGGGTGGGGTTGAGCACCCTCTACCCACGATTGCGAAAGTCAGCTCGCTCCATAAGAGGATGGGGCTGCAGGGCCGGAAGACGATGAATCGTCTTCGTGCAGGCAGGGTAAGTCTACCCCCTCATCTCTCCCGCTGCATCCCTTAAACGCACCCCTCACACACCTCCACGGTGAGCTCACTCCCACCCACCTCAAGGGGTCACGGCATTTGTCTTACGCTCCTCCCCCCACCACCTCCCCATAATCACCCCAGTAGCCCTGGTGCCTGCTCCCGCTCACGCCCTCACGCATGCCAGACTTCATTGCCATCTGATGTGGCGCCACCCCCGCCTACACTCTCTCCATCTAACTTATTACAGGAGAACAGCAGGAATGAGCGGGCACCATGGGTCAGAGTGATGCCAGTGCTCAAAGCCTAACCCCATCCATAGGACAAGCCCTTGAGCCTGCCAGCAAGGAACAGGACTCCACCCATGCAGAGGGCCAGATGGGTGCCAAAAGGACAAATGGCACAGAGACTGCAGAGTGTGGTGAACTCAGCCCAACGCATCACACAAGCTTGCCACCCCCACATTGATTCTGTCTACACCTCCCGCTGCCTCAGGAAGGCAGACAGCATTATCAGAGACCCCTCCCACCCAGGGATTGCCTTCTTCCAGACCCTTCCATCAGGCAGAAGGTACAGAAGTCTGAAGACCCGCACATCCAGACATAGGAACAGCTTCTTCCCAACAGACTCCTCAACGACTCCCCCTCGGACTGATCTGTTCCTGTCAGAACACTATTCACGACGCCCTATGCTGCTCTTGCTCATGTATTTGCTTTGTTTGGCCCCTTGTTCCGCACTGTAACCAATCACTGTTTGTCGATGTACCATTTGTCAACGTACTCTGTTGATTATACTTTTTTTGTCTACTATGTACGTACTTTACTCAGAGAGTAGTAAGGGCGTGGAATGCCCTGCTTGCAACAGTAGTGGACTCGCCAACATTAAGGGCATTTAAATGGTCATTGGATAGGCATATGGATTATAAGGGAATAGTGTAGATGGGCTTTAGAATGGTTTCACAGGTCAGCACAACATCGAGGGCCGAAGGTCCGTACTGCGCTGTAGTGTTCTATGTTCTATGTACTGTGTACATTCCCTTGGCTGCAGAAAAATACTTTGTACTTTAGTACATGTGACAGTAAATCAATATCAACATCAATCAAATGACCCCCAACACATCCAGCCATGGCGTAAGCCTCACTTGAGTGACCTTTCACCTATCGGTATTCCCCTGACCGGCACTAATGCCATTGCTGTAATAGCCTTCACGGGGGCTCCGGGGTGGGAATGGTTATCATCGCCGTGGCTCTCGCAGAGTACAGGCTCCCACGCTGAAGGCGGGGGATCTCTATTAACCTTTGACTAAAAGGTCGGCCAGTAATACGCCGACCAGAACAGCAACCCAGCAGAGATCTACCGGGCAGCGTATATATAACTTGTCAATAAAACTACGCGTTCTTATTAATAATCACCATTCCACTGCAGGTCAATCAGCAGACTCGCCTGGAGCAACCCCCTGGCTCCTCAATGCGATGGACCCCCTGGCTCCTCAATGTGATGGACCCCCTGGCTCCTCAATGCGATGGACCCCCTGGCTCCTCAATGCGATGGACCCCCTGGCTCCTCAATGCGATGGACCCCCTGGCTCCTCAATGCGATGGACCCCCTGGCTCCTCAATGCGATGGACCCCCTGGCTCCTCAATGTGATGGACCCCCTGGCTCCTCAATGCGATGGACCCCCTGGCTCCTCAATGTGATGGACCCCCTGGCTCCTCAATGCGATGGACCCCCTGGCTCCTCAATGCGATGGACCCCCTGGCTCCTCAATGCGATGGACCCCCTGGCTCCTCAATGTGATGGACCCCCTGGCTCCTCAATGTGATGGACCCCCTGGCTCCTCAATGCGATGGACCCCCTGGCTCCTCAATGTGATGGACCCCCTGGCTCCTCAATGCGATGGACCCCCTGGCTCCTCAATGCGATGGACCCCCTGGCTCCTCAATGCGATGGACCCCCTGGCTCCTCAATGTGATGGACCCCCTGGCTCCTCAATGTGATGGACCCCCTGGCTCCTCAATGCGATGGACCCCCTGGCTCCTCAATGTGATGGACCCCCTGGCTCCTCAATGCGATGGACCCCCTGGCTCCTGAATGCTATGGACCCCCTGGCTCCTCAATGCGATGGACCCCCTGGCTCCTGAATGCTATGGACCCCCTGGCTCCTCAATGCGATGGACCCCCTGGCTCCTGAATGCTATGGACCCCCTGGCTCCTCAATGCGATGGACCCGAGCAGCTCTGAGGAAGACATCTCGGAGACACCAGCATTGGAAAGGCAAACTCACACAGGGCCTGCCCAAAAATCCATACACAGATTAAACAACTGCACTGAGTAGAGACTTGAGTGTTTTTAATAATTAACTCCAAATGATCAAACCTGAGAGAACAAGGGAAGTCAATCCTTTACATGAATAATCTAAGGGCTGGATTCTCCGAATGTGAGGCTATGTCTGGACGAAGTGTCCAGTTTAACGATGAAAAAGTTGGCGGTACCCCCGCACCAATGCTGCGCCCGTGGGGGGGGGGGGTAGCAGCCGCGGCAGATAAAACATCCGTCATTCCCGACAAGAATTGGCCGGAGAATTGCCGGCTCCGTAGCCGCGCATGGGCACGCCGGTGACCTGCAGCGGTCGTGGCGTACAACCTGGCGTGGATCCGGCCCTGTACCCCTATCGCCACCCTCGGACCACCCCCACCAGCCCCCCCCAGCCCTTGCTGAAGCCCACCCCGGCCAGCGGGACGCCCCCCCCCCCCCCCCCCCCCACCGACTGTGGCAGCGCTTGACACAGTCCGTGGCCGTCACGCGGGTTTGCCGAAAACTGAGAGCACACGCGCCCCACGCCGTCGGGAAGTCGGCCCATCGGGGGCGGAGCATCGGGGGAGGTGACGTCCTGAGTCCGTCCCAATGCCGAGCGGCGTACTCCCCGATGACACCGTTTCGGAGGGGGCGGAGCATCTGAAATCTGGCGCCGCCCCTAATTTTGGCGTCAAAAAGGATTCTCCGCCCAACCGGCGATTGCGATTTCAGCCTCGGGCAATGGAGAATCCCGCCCTGAGTCTCTGGAGTGTGATCTGCTCCTTCTCACACTGATGTGGAGTTACTCACGTCAAACATGAGCTGAAGCAACCAGCATGCAGCAGGGTGGGCTGAGCATTGTCCCAGGACGTTCGGATACTAGTTTTTGGGCAATGACTCTGTGGGAAATTGGTGAAAGCTGGACAGTGCTGAGTGAAAGCAGCGAGGTGACTGTCGGCCGAGAGTGGGCTTGCCAGAGTCTCAGGGCAGTCTGCCCGTAGCTGGGTGTAAAACGAGACGGCAGGAAGGAGATTCCAGACTGACCTCGGGAAGAGCTGCACCTCCAGTTAGTGGTGTCAAATTCCGAAGTAATGTGAAAACATCGTTGGTTCGTTTACGTACTGTTTGTCCCTCCTCCTGTAACTTGAGAAAGCTTTCTGGGGAACGACACGGACTTAATGCACAGAAAGCAACAAAACCTGGTCTGTTACTTTGAAATGATATGAATTCAGGGACCTGCGTTCAGAGTAGAGGCATGGTGATTTTATACAGAGGGAGCTATACTTGCTGTTTCACCGCTTCTCACTGTCAAAGATCCCAAACGCTCTGTTCACATGAAAACATCAATTTATATGCATTCCGCAGGGATTGTTCCCTCCAGGATACCCTGGTCCATTCCTCCAACACCTCCCCTCTTCCCAGGGCACCTTCCATGCAATCGGAAGTGTAACACCTGCCCCTTTACCTTCTCCAAAGCCTAAACACTCTTTTCAGGTGAGGCTGTTCTTCACGTGCACCTCCTTCAATCTGGTCTATTGCATTCGCTGCTCCCAGTGGGGTCTACTCTACATTGGAGAGACTAAACGCAGGCTGGGGTGACCGCTTTGCAGAACACCCCCGGTCCGTCCACAAGCAGGACCCAGACCTTCCTGTCGCTGCCATTTCAGCTCCCCGTCCTGCCCTCACACCCACATGTCCGTCCTTGGCCTGCTGCAATGTTCCAGTGAAACCCAGGGCAAACTGGAGGAACAGCACCTCATCTTCCCATTAGGCACGTTACAGCCTTCCGGACTTAACATGGAGTTCAACAACTTCAGACTGTGAACGCTTTAGTCCACCTTCGCCCCATTATTGTTTTGATCAACTTATTTTCATTTCTTCCATCTCTCCGTTTTTTCTCACCATTGTCCCCCCCCCACCCCCCCCCCCCCCCCGCCCCCACTCCACTTGGGCCATCTGTTCCCTGTCCCTAGTTGCCCTCTGACACACTGCTCACCGTTGTTCTGCTATTCACACACTCTAATCTCTTTCTGTGCCCCTATCAGCCCCTTCTTAGCCTTAATCACCTCCATTTACATCCCCTTTGTCTTTCTGTCCACCACATCTTTGTCAATCTCCACCTATCGTTGCCGCCCTCTCCAGCCCCTCTGCTCCATGCCCCCACCCCCTCCCCCTCCCGCCCCACTACAGTGTAAATGTGACCCTATTTCCAGTCTCTCCAGCTTTGACAAGGAGCCACCCCGAATCGTTAGCTCACTTCCCTCTCCACGGATGCTGCCAGACCTGCTGAGATTGGCAGGTATTTTCAGTTTTGGTTTCAGATTCCAGCATCCGCAGCAACTTGCTTTTATCAATTTGTATGGATTTTTTTCCATTTGGGAAACTGTGTTCACAGTTCACAACGCCGCCTGCTTTACATTGAGAAGATCAAATCTCGATTGGGTGGCTGCTTTGCGTAATCTCCCCATTCAGACTCCGAGCGTGACCCCAATCTGACACCGACCTCTCTGACCTCGGCCTGCAGCCGTCTTAATTCAATGAAGCTCAACCTACGTTCTTTACATTACGGCATCCCAGGCTCAGTAGGTGGGATTCAATGCTCTCCCCATGACAGGTTTGGTATTTGAGGGGTCATTTAATCAGGCTGGAAGCATGAAGGGCGGGGATCTGCAGCAAAGAACAATGCAGCACAGGAACAGGCCCTTCGGCCCTCCAAGCCTGTGCTGACCATGGTACCTGCCTAAACTAAAACCGTCTGCACTCACGGAGTCTGTATCCTTCCATTCCCACCCTATTCATATATTTGTCTAGATGCCCCTTACATAGAACATAGAACAGTACAGCACAGAACAGGCCCTTCAGCCCTCGATGTTGTGCCGAGCAATGATCACCCTACTCAAACCCACGTATCCACCCTATACCCGTAACCCAACAACCCCCCCCCCCCCCTTAACCTTACATTTTTTAGGACACTACGGGCAATTTAACCTGGCCAATCCACCTAACCCGCACATCTTTGGACTGTGGGAGGAAACCGGAGCACCCGGAGGAAACCTACGTACACACGGGGAGGACGTGCAGACTCCGCACAGACAGTGACCCAGCCGGGAATCGAACCTGGGACCCTGGAGCTGTGAAGCATTGATGCTAACCACCATGCTACCGTGCTGCCCCTTAAACCCGATTAAATCAGTGATGAGAAAGCCCGTGGATGCCCCCCAATTCTTGTCATTTAATCTCTCCTGCGTTTCACCCTATCACCGACCTTCCTTTTTGTTCATGTCCCCACTCCCCCCCCCCCCCCCCCCCCCCCCCACCCCCCCCACCCCCCTTGCTTCATTTTAACTCTCTCGTTTTTCCCAGTTGCGATGAGAGGTGATCGGACTGAAATGTTAACTCTGTTTCTCGCTCCCCCAATGCTCCTTGGCTTGCTGAGCAATTCCAGCGTTTGCTGTTTTTGTTGGGTGTGTATGACGCTGCTCTGCCTTTTTCACAATAACGGTGTATTTATATTTGGAATAATGTTCAATAATTCAGTCTTCCGGCAGCTTCCTGTCAAAGAAACGTCTCGAGGGATGTTTACAAGCGACGGCGGCTGAGCAGTAAGTGACAGAAGTGTCAGCCCTGGCTCCATGGTAACACGGTTGATTATGGGCCGGATTCTCCGGTTCCCCAGCCGCGTGTTTCTCGGCAGCGCACTGTTCGCTGGCGGCGGGCGCCAGAGATCCAGAGAATTCCAGCCTAAGTCTCGCGGGGAGATGGGAATATACTCCGGAGGCTGGCGGAGAAAACGCGGCAAATCCTCTGGCCCCGGCCTCATTAATTATGCGCCCGGGTGTTTTACGGCCTATTGCGTGGCGGGGCAGGCCTGGAGTCCGCCATGTTGAAAAGGCGCCCAACATCACTGACCCACGATTGAGGAAAGAAGGTGGACCACCTGAAAATGGGGATGGATCTCCCGGGGCACCCTGAGTCCAGAGGGTGGACCGCCTGACAACGAAGATGATGGATCTCCGGGAACTCTCTGAGTCTGGAAGATGGACCCCTCCAGGACATCGAATCTGGAAAGTCCAGGGTCCCAGGTTCGATTCCCGGCTTGGGTCACTGTCTGTGCGGAGTCTGCACGTTCTCCCTGTGTCTGCGTGGGTTTCCTCCGGGTGCTCCGGTTTCCTCCCACAAGTCCCGAAAGACGTGGTATTAGGTGAATTGGACATTCTGAATTCTCTCTCTGTGTACCCGAACAGGCGCCGGAGTGTGGCGACTGGGGGCTTTTCACAGTAACTTCATTGCAGTGTTAATGTCAGCCTACTTGTGACAATAAAGATTATTATTATTATAACTCCCATCTGCCTGTCTCGCTTTGATCATTCTCAATGCCCTAACCTCACCAATCTATGTTTTGATTTTTTTTTCGAAACCTCGAGCCTCAACAGCTTTTTGAGGTCGGGAGTTATTTTCATTACCCTTTATTGCTTCCTGATATTTCACTGGACCTGCCGAGCTCTGATTTTTGGCAGTGTTTATCCCGTGCTGCCACACTAGAGGGAGCACTTCCTGCACGGGGGTGAGCACAGTGTCAGACGCAGTGAATCAGTCTGTGACTTTACCATGAATGAGGCTTTCACGCGATGTGAATAAAATTGGCATGATGACTAACGTAAAACAATCAGGTTAGGCAGTACTGTTCCCCATAAATGTCCTGTTCATTTGTGGGTTGCCATAATAATTAAAAATCTCATCATGAATTCATTGGGCTTCTTTTAAAGGCTAAAAAAAAAAATGATTTATTCTATTTTCCACAAATGTGAGTAATAATAAATAAAAAGTCAACAATGTTAAGTAAAAATCATCAGCCTTGGGTCACTGTCTGTGCGGAGTCTGCACGTTCTCCCCCCGTGTCTGCGTGGGTTTCCTCCGGGTGCTCCGGTTTCCTCCCACAGTCCAAAAGATGTGCAGGTTAGGTGGATTGGCCATGCTAAATTGCCCCTTTGTGCCCAGAAGGTTGGATGGGGTTACGGGGATAGGGCGGGGAGTCATGGGTCTGGGTGGGGTGTCCTTTTGGGAGTCGGTGCAAACGCAGTGGGCCGAGTTTCTTGATTGTTGTTGGAGCTGCGTTCATCCAGGCAAGTGGAGAGTATTCCTTCACACTGCTGACTTGTGCCTTGTAGATGGTGGACAGGCTTTGTGAGGTCAGGAGGTGAGTTAGTCGCCGTAGGATTCCTAGCTTTTGACCTGCCCTGGTAGCCACTGTATTAATATGGCTAGTCCAGTTCAGTTTCTGAGGTGGAAGTGAATCAGCAGCTCGGCAGGAGGGGGGGGGATCAGCAGGCAAACACATCCCCAATCCCCCTCCCCCACCCCACCACCATCCCAATGCCAGATCCCTCGATCAGGCTCCAAGTGCCTTTGAAGAAAGAGAGGATTCTGCCCACTGTCCCGTGTACTAGATTCAAACAGGGAAGGCAGGCAAGGGGATAAAGCCTTTACATTGGAGTGAATTACCCACCTACTGACCTCCACTGGTGGCAGAGAGGGAAGGACATCCACGGGCCTACCCGCCGTGGTCCCCACCCTCCCTCCCACCTGATTAAATGCCGCCAAACTCACCACAGGGGAGGGCATTACGTTCTGCCCAGTAAGCTGCCCAAGCTAACATGTCATACTTTGTTTTATAATTTTCCTGTCACGTAACCTGGGAGGTCTTGTTGTGCTGAAGGCGCTATAAATGTAAGATGTTGTTGTTCTATTATTGCGACCAGAATGAATAACTTCGTACTTTCCTAGTTTCTGCTCTATCTGCCACCTTGATGCCCCCTGACTTAACCTGTCGCTATCTCTTTGCAGCTTTTCCCTTCTGGGGACTAAGTCCCCACGGCGGCGGGAGAATCAGCGGCAACCAGTCAACAGCCCGCGAAAGTGAGGAATTCTCCGCACTCTCGGGGGCTAGGTTGCTGCCGGAGGGGTTGGCGCCGCTCCAGCCGGCGGCCAAAGGGCCGGCGTGATCTCGCGCACACGCGGAACCGCTGGCGTGGTTTGCCGCATGCGCGCGGGGGGGTCTCTTCTATGCGGCGTCTATGGCGCAGCCCTACAGGGGCCGGCGCAGAAGGAAGGAGTGCCCCCCCCCCCGGATCAAGCCCACCCGCAGATCGGTGGACCTCGACTGCGGGCCAGGCCACCGTGGGGGCCCCCCTGGGGTCGGTTTCTCCACCACCGCCCTCCCGAGGACCGCCCCCACCGACTTACCTGCCAGGTCCCGCCGTGTGGGCCCATGCATAACCCACGCCAGCGGGACTGGCCAAAAACGGACGGCCGCTCGGCCCATCGGGGCCCGGAGAATCACCGGGGGGGGCCCACTGCCAACGGCGTGGCGTGCATCCCGCCCAAAAATAGCGCCAGAGAATATGGCAGCCGGCGTCAGGGCGGCGGGGCGGGATTTGCGCCCTCCCCCGGGGATTCTCTGACCCGGCGGGAGGGAATCGGAGAATCCCACCCGTATTGTTTAAGGTGTAGGTGTTTATTGGGAAATTTAGTAGTAGTGTTTAAGGTGTAGTTGTTAAATGGTACATTTAGTAGTAGTGCTTAAAGTGTAATGTAAGCTGTTCTTTTTGGGCGTCAAGTTAAAAAGTTTAATGTTGTGGTCATAATAAAGTTTTGTTTTAAAAAATACCCACGCCCTATTTTTTCACGCAGTCGCTCCTGGAGCGAATCATTCTTTCTGGAGTTTTACAAATAAACTAAAATATTGGGGTTTTGGTACAGTACCTTCGCCACTGTTGGAATCTGGTCTGGGATTGTAACACTATCGTCAATGTCCCCACATTCCGGCCCCTGCTCGGGTACACGGAGGGAGAATTCAGAATATCCAATTCATCTAACATACGTCTTTTGCGACTTTTGGGAGGAAAGCGGAGCACCCGGAGGAAACCCATGCAGACACGGGGAGAACGTGCAAACTCCACACTGACAGTAAACCAAGCTGGGAATCGAACCTGGGTCCCTGGCGCTGTGAGGCAGTAGTGCTTTTTTAAAAAATTATAAATTTAGTGTATCCAGTTCATTTTTTTTCCAATTAAGGGGCAATTTATCGTGGCCAATCCACCTACCCTATACATCTTTGGGTTGTGGGGGCGAAACCCACCCAAACACGGGGAGAATGTGCAAACTCCACACGGACAGTGACCCAGAGCCGGGATCGAACCTGGGACCTCGGCGCCGTGAAGCAACAGGGCTAACCCACTGCGCCACCATGCTGAGGCAGCAGTGCTAACTGCTGTGCCACCGTGCCTTGGCCTACTCCAACACCGCTGTCAAATCTTCCCTCAACCTTCTCTTCCCCAAGGACAGCAATGCCAGAGTTTCCCTCCTGCTGAAGTTTCAAATCCCTAGAATCATTCTCAAATCTTCTTTGTCCCCTCTCTTAAAACCTTCCTGAATTTATTGGAGGTTGTTTAGCGTCGGACGAGCAGTCCCGTTGCCCAGGCGGATGTGTCCGGGGCATCACCTTGTGAAAACGTGCTGGGGAAGTAGTTGTCCTCAAGTGGACAAACAAGTAACGAGTTGCACAGGAGATTGTTGCATTGGTGCTGTGTAATCCCATCGAGTAGAGTGTGGATGGCTGCTACTCTCCTTCCTCTTCCTCTCTCAGTTTGTGTAAATCTTGTTGAAGACTCTAACTGTGTCAGTTCTTGCACTGAGCCCTGCCCTGCCAAATACTGCACAGGCATTCATCCTGAGAAAGACATCTACAATTAAACATGAGGGAGCAGCTCTCCCGAGGGATCAAACCAGGGCTCCTCCACTCTCCGGTTATTAATGAACTTACCTTTTCACAATTACAAAATGGTCAATTTTCATGGGTATTTTTAAACTGCTGCAAATCCAGCGGAGTCGGTTTGACATTGGATTGTACCCTTTCAGGAACGATCGTTTTTTTATAATAACACGTCCGCCTCAGAACAGCTAAAATGGATCAGGATTCTTCTGGTTGCATTTAAGACAAACTCTGCACGTTTGTAAGCCGGGGTCTTCCATTCAGAGCCCAGTTATCTCGGAAAGTGTGCTAAGGGACCTCTCGGATGTTCCCACATGCTGACTATATGGGAATTACCCAGGATCCGTCTGACAGCCCCCCTCCCCCAACAGCAATCCTCCAGATCACCTGAGCACTTCCCAAACCCCTAACTACCATCCCACCCTCGACCATCTCCGCAACCAACACCTCCCCATTCGCTCAAATACCACCCGACTGTCCCCTAAATTGACCACCCCTCCATCACTGACTGCCTCCCCAACACAAACCCCCACTCCCCGCTCCGACTATCCCTCCAGCCTCTTGACTCCACCCGCTGCCCACCTACCCCTCTGACCCCCCCCAACTACCCACCCAGCCCCCACACGACACACCCACCCCTGCCAACTCTTCCCTCAATCCCCTCCCGCCTCACCAACTTACAATTTCTCTGCACGTTGACAAAGTGCCATTTAAACAAAGGGGTATTTAAACAAAGGGATATTTAAACAAAGGGGTATTTAAACAAAGGGCCATTTAAACCAAGGGGTATTTAAACAGAGGGTTATTTAAACAAAGGGGTATTTAAACAAAGGGGTATTGAAACAAAGGGGTATTTAAACAAAGGGGTATTTAAACAAAGGGCCATTTAAACCAAGAGGTATTTAAACAAATGGGCATTTAAATAAAGGGCCATTTAAACAAAGGGGTATTTAAATAAAGGGCCATTTAAACTTATTGCAGTACAGCAGCTAGTGCCAGAAAAAGGGGGCTCGGCTTGGTGAAGGACTCAAGGAGCAGAAACGCTCCACATTTCTTAGGAGGCCCAGTTTGAACATCCAGGCACGAAATGTGCAACTCCAGGGTGGGGTAAGTAAAAAGGAATGGAGCGGCAATCTAACGGTGAACAGCAGAACATTCTTGTTGCATTTTGAGCTCTTTTGCCATTACCCAGGTACTTTGCAGTCAGCAATGCACAGATTTGTGCTGATGCATCGGGCGGCGTTGACCCCATACTAGAACAAATGAACAATGATGGAGAGGAAAGGACCTCCTGGCTCACTCAGTTTCTGCCACAAAATTGGCATATTATATTGTCCGGAAATCTCCGGCCTGTTGCCATTCACTTTTTCCGCCGGCAGATCACCCCCGCCCATGGGCTTCCCGGCGACGTGGGGAGACTTCAATGGGAAATCCTATTGGCAAGCAGGGGGAACTCAGAATCCCGCCGCCAGTGAACGGCACTCCGCCAAGGAACACACGGACGGTGGGGGGCAAATCCTGCCCATTGTGTATACTGCACATCCCACCTTTGCCACTAAAACTATCGGATTTCTTGGGACCAGCGACAAAGCTAAGAACGGAGCGCCAACCTGCTTGGAAAAACTAAACTGCCTTTTGGTTAGCGACGAATCCTAATTTGATACCCACCAACTCCCAGGGGCCAGAGAAGTCCCAATCCCGATTCCCATCTGCTGTCAGGTCGGAATAGTGTCCCCCCCACCCTCGCTGGTTCGATAAAGCTGTGGGAAAACCATCTTGCCTTCGGTACTGAACCTTTGTGCGGAGCCAATAAATCAGCTTCGGTTTGAAGAATGAGCAGACAATGTCACGGGAGGAGAATTAAAGGGACGCTGTGTCCTTGAAATATATTAGCTAATTTTTACAACCGCTTTGGAAGTAAGGTGGAACAGAAATCCGATTGCATCAGTAACGTCAACTCGGGATTGTTTTGCCGGGTATATTCCTCCTCTACTTAGCCGATGGATTGAGCCGGTGGGTGGGGAATAGCTTATTCCCGGATCCCCCGACACGGATGAGCAAGTGGACCACAGGTTGTTCCCAGGTTCCGATACATGGTGAGAGGGAATAGCATCTACTCCCACATTCCCAAATATGGGTGAGAGTGAGTGGGAGCCAGAATATTCCCACATATGGACAGAGAATGGGAACAGGCTGCTTCCAGGGATGGAATTGTCCCCAAATATTACTGAGGGCGTGATTCTTCAGCCCCACACTCCCGCTGACTGACATTCCCGTCCAAGGTCAACGGAGGTCACCGGACCCTGACATGGTCCCCGTCCTGTCTGTGGGGATCCTGCGGCGGGCCCGGCCGAAGAATTCAACGCTAAGTTGGGAAGAAAATCCGGTGCGATTCACGCCGGCCGCTTCGGCGCGATTCCCATCGCAATTCTCCCACCCTCGGCCAGTTTGTTTGGAGCCAGGAGTGACGCTCGCCGAAACAGCGGTGCGTGGGACTCGAAGGCGCCGGCAAGCTCGGCCGTACAGAGGTCGGGGCGCTGTTTTTAGCCCCCATCTCAAAGTGAGAGTACAGACCCCGCACCCCCCTCTCCCCGCCCCTCCCAGGATCGCTGGCATTGGGGCATCAGGGATTTCCAAAAGGGTCTCCCGTCAGGTCCTTTCTAGCCGCAGTCAGATCCCCTCCCCAATCATTGGTCCAAGCAACCCCCCCCCCCCCGCCATACCCAGATGAGCGACACCCCACTATGGGGTCGCCAAATGCTCCTCCTTCATTCCCCCCCTTCATGTCCCCCCCCACATGGCCACGCCCCATTTCATGGCCATGCCCCCTTCAGACCCCGCCCCTTAGCAGTGCCATCCTGCCGCGCCAGGAGACAATGTCAGGGTACTGCCCTGCCATGTCCCTGACCACCTGGGGGCTCCACTGGTCATCGCTCCTGGTCTCTGGTGCTGGGCTAAGGAGATGGCGTGATATCATAAGGAGGGTGTCCTTTTGATGATGTCAGTCCCACTGCTAGCCTAGATCTCAGCACTGGGTGACCCACTGCTAGCCTAGATCTCAGCACTGGGTGACCCACTGCTAGCCTAGATCTCAGCACTGAGTGACCCACTGCTTGCCTTAATCTCAGCACTGAGTGACCCACTGCTAGCCTAGATCTCAGCACTGAGTGACCCACTGCTAGCCTGGATCTCAGCACTGGGTGACCCACTGCTAGCCTAGATCTCAGCACTGAGTGACCCCTGCTAGCCTTAATCTCAGCATTGAGTGACCCACTGCTTGCCTTAATCTCAGCACTGAGTGACCCACTGCATGCCTTAATCTCAGCACTGAGTGACCCACTGCTAGCCTAGATCTCAGCACTGAGTGACCCACTGCTTGCCTTAATCTCAGCACTGAGTGCCCACTGCTAGCCTAGATCTCAGCACTGGGTGACCCACTGCTAGCCTAGATCTCAGCACTGGGTGACCCACTGCTAGCCTAGATCTCAGCACTGGGTGACCCACTGCTAGCCTAGATCTCAGCACTGGGTGACCCACTGCCAGCCTGGATCTCAGCACTGGGTGACCCACTGCTAGCCTAGATCTCAGCACTGAGTGACCCCTGCTAGCCTTAATCTCAGCACTGAGTGACCCACTGCTTGCCTTAATCTCAGCACTGAGTGACCCACTGCTAGCCTAGATCTCAGCACTGAGTGACCCACTGCTAGCCTGGATCTCAGCACTGGGTGACCCACTGCTAGCCTAGATCTCAGCACTGAGTGACCCCTGCTAGCCTTAATCTCAGCACTGAGTGACCCACTGCTTGCCTTAATCTCAGCACTGAGTGACCCACTGCTAGCCTAGATCTCAGCACTGAGTGACCCACTGCTAGCCTAGATCTCAGCACTGGGTGACCCACTGCTAGCCTAGATCTCAGCACTGAGTGACCCCTGCTAGCCTTAATCTCAGCATTGAGTGACCCACTGCTTGCCTTAATCTCAGCACTGAGTGACCCACTGCATGCCTTAATCTCAGCACTGAGTGACCCACTGCTAGCCTAGATCTCAGCACTGAGTGACCCACTGCTAGCCTAGATCTCAGCACTGAGTGACCCCTGCTAGCCTTAATCTCAGCATTGAGTGACCCACTGCTTGCCTTAATCTCAGCACTGAGTGACCCACTGCATGCCTTAATCTCAGCACTGAGTGACCCACTGCTAGCCTAGATCTCAGCACTGAGTGACCCACTGCTAGCCTAGATCTCAGCACTGAGTGACCCACTGCTAGCCTGGATCTCAGCACTGAGTGACCCACTGCTAGCCTTAATCTCAGCACTGAGTGACCCACTGCTAGCCTAGATCTCAGCACTGAGTGACCCACTGCTAGCCTGGATCTCAGCACTGGGTGACCCACTGCTAGCCTAGATCTCAGCACTGAGTGACCCACTGCTAGCCTAGATCTCAGCACTGGGTGACCCCTGCTAGCCTAGATCTCAGCACTGAGTGACCCACTGCTAGCCTTAATCTCAGCACTGAGTGACCCACTGCTAGCCTGGATCTCAGCACTGAGTGACCCACTGCTAGCCTAGATCTCAGCACTGAGTGACCCACTGCTAGCCTAGATCGCAGCACTGAGTGACCCACTGCTAGCCTAAATCTCAGCACTGAGTGACCCACTGCTAGCCTGGATCTCAGCACTGAGTGGCTCAGCCATCTCTCAACACCATCTCATCCTTGGGAATTAGAGCATGTAGGGACACCTCCCCCAGTCTGGTTGGTACTTTCTTAAAAATTCATAGTTACGGGATGTGGACATCGTTGGCAAGCCTGGCATTTGTTGCCCAATCCTAATTGCTCGTAAACTGAGTGGTTTGCAAAGCCATTTCAGGGGGCAGTTAAGAGTCAACCACATCGCTGTGGGTCTGGAGTCACATGTAGGCCAGACCAGGTAAGGACGGCAGATTTCCTTCCCAGTTGGCAGGGTGCAGCATTTGAAGCTGCATCACTGTCCTTGACCGTTCATGTGACGTCATGGAGCTTGTTGTGGTACTGCGTCCAGGTGTTGGACACCCGGTATTGAGTACTTCCCCGGAGAGCAACCTGGCCCACTGCAGATAGCGGGGTATCTCTCTGACTCCCCACCTCTTTCGCAAGTCCTCCAGTGTAATGTCCAAGAGGCCCACACTGTGCCATTCTTCACTGTATCCCTGGTAATATTCACTTGCTGGATGCCCGGACACAGTAACCCTCGCCGTTTTAGTGTAGGCCAGCTTGGAGCAGTAGCTAGCTACAACTGGTGCTGACAAATTATGGTTGCGGCCTCCTGCTGATCAACACAGTTGATGAACAATACAGAGAGTGTGGTAGTATGACTAGAGGTACTACAGTACCTGGGAATGTGAGCTACCATTGGCGGAGAAGGCTCGCTGCTCATTGGCCCAAGTGTTTGCCTTTTCATTGGTCGAGACGTCAGGTAGCTCCGGACAATGAGGCAGGGTATAAGAACCCGTGTTTCCCGGCAGCCATCCTTCTTTCTGTACTCGAGCTGCTGGGGAAACACCTTGTAGATTAAAGCCTTCAATTCGGACTACGTCTTCGTTTCAGTAGTTATTGATTGCGCATCAGAGGGCAACACAGTAGCACAGTGGTTGCTTCACAGCTCCAGGGTCCCAGGTTCGATTCCCGGCTTGGGTCACTGTCTGTGCGGAGTCTGCACGTTCTCCCTGTGTCTGTGTGGGTTTCCTCCGGGTGCTCCGGTTTCCTCCCACAGTCCAAAAATGTGCAGGTTAGGTAGATTGGCCATTATAAATTACCCTTGGTGCCTAAAAAAGGTTAGGTGGGGTCAGTGGGTTACAGGGATAAGTTGGAAGTGCGGGCTTAAATGAGCTGCTCTTTCCAAGGGCCGGTGCAGACTCGATGGGCCGAATGGCCTCCTTCTGCACTGAAAATTCTATGGCTATGGACACAGTGATAATTGGCTGCACTGGGCAATCTTTCGAGTGAGCAGACAACACAAAGTTGACGTGTTGACTGCGTTTCAATAACGGGTGCAGGTTAACAGCACTTTGCGATACCCCACCCCCGTTGACGGGGGCCTGTCCCATTCAGTTGGCACAGTTTTTTAATATAAATTTAGATTACCCAATTATTTTTTCCAATTAAGGGGTAATTTAGCGTGGCCAATCCACCTACTCTGCACATTTTTGGGTTGTGGGGGCGAAACCCACGCAGACACGGGGAGAATGTGCAAACTCCACATGGATAGTGACCCAGAGCCGGGATCGAACCTGGGACCTCAGCGTAGTGAGGCGGTTGTGCTAACCACTAGGCCACCGTGCTGCCCCAGGCACAGTTTTTTGATCAGTTGCTCGCCCTGTCTGCTGTGATAAATTCTCATTGTTAATATTTTGTTTTTGACAACTATGAACCAAATTGGCACATCCACCAACTGCGCGCTATGTGTGACTGTGGGGTACCTGGAAACGTGACCTCTTATTTTTTATCACACAACCGTTTCAATCTTTTGTTGAAAAACACCACAGCTGTGGTTTTCTACAAGGGTTTCTGTTCCTCTCTGCCCCTTTCTCATTTATTGTGTTACAGTCGATATGTTTCAACTTACAAAACATAGACCGTGACTGGAAGGAGTCTGAGGTGCAGATACAGAGACTGATCTTCAGGCAGTGACTGTGATATCTGATTAACCGGCCTATCTCTGGCTGAGCAACATTTGCAGCAATAATTGAATTGTTTTGAACAGTAGAAAGAGCAGTTTCCAGCAGGCGATTGAGATCTCTCCACCGCCCCTCCGCACAGGGTTGAAGAGAGTCTGGCTGGTCGGTATTCGCAGTTCAGGGACTTGCAGGATTCCACATCCTCACAAAGATTCTGGGTGGGTGGGGGGGGTATTCCGCCGCCCGCACCTTGGCTATGGTCTCCAGCAGGTTCCCAGCTGACTGTTCCCCCCCCCCCCCCCACAGCAGGAATGGTTAGGACATTTTGGCCACTGTCCCCAGCAGGATCCCAGCTGACCGTCCCCCTGCGCCCAGCAGGAATGGTTAGGACATTTTGGCCACTGTCTCCAGCAGGATCCCAGCTGACCGTTCTCCCCCCCCCCCCCTCCCCCCACCTCATAGCGGGAATGGCTAGGACATTTTGGCCACTGTCCCCAGCAGGATCCCAGCTGACCGTTCCCCCCCCCCCCCCTCCCTCCCAGCGTGAATGGCTAGGACATTTTGGCCACTGTCCCCAGCAGGATCCCAGCTGACCGTTCCCCCCCCCCCCTCCCTCCCAGCGTGAATGGCTAGGACATTTTGGCCACTGTCTCCAGCAGGATCCCAGCTGACCGTCCCCCCGCTCCCAGCAGGAATGGCTAGGACATTTTGGCCACTGTCTCCAGCAGGATCCCAGCTGACCATTCTCCCCCCCCCCCTCCCCCCACCTCATAGCGGGAATGGCTAGGACATTTTGGCCACTGTCCCCAGCAGGATCCCAGCTGACCGTTCCCCCCCCCCCCCCCCTCCCTCCCAGCGTGAATGGCTAGGACATTTTGGCCACTGTCTCCAGCAGGATCTCAGCTGACCGTCCCCCCGCTCCCAGCAGGAATGGCTAGGACATTTTGGCCACTGTCCCCAGCAGGATCCCAGCTGACCGTCCCCCCCCCCCCCCCCACCTATTCGAGAGCCTGGAGCTTGGCGTGTTTAGCGAGGTGTTTCTGGGCAGCTGCAACACTGAGAACCGTCCCGCGATTCAACGGCACTTTGCCACCTTTTGGGCCTCGGGGAGATTCTCTCTACCGAGGCTGCACTTGGAGGGATTTCAAGCTCGCCAGCAGGTACGCCACCTCGCAGGTCGGGGTGCCATTGGGGCGAGCTTTCAGGACACCCCTTCCCCCTGTTTTTTTGTGACTGCCCTCATCCCCCCCCTAACCTTGGAGTGCCCCCTCCCCCCGAGGCACTCCCCTCCCTCACCACCTCCCCCCCCCCCCCAACCTGGCAAGGCGCTCACCGACCTGACCCCTGACAGTGCCAACCTGGCACCTGGGCATCCTGGTGGTGCCATTACGACTGGTGCGTATTTGTGTGGACCGGTACTAAACGGCGCCCTGCGAGGTCTCGGGCCCCAGGTGAATATGGCCAACGAATATTTAGAGGAGCCACTGTGCCCCCCTGGATCTCGTCCAGTCAGAGCAAGATCCAGATAGCGACGCTCGCGCGATTCCATTGAATCGCACAAGGCGGTTTATGTGTATCGAATCTCGCGGAAGGCCTCGCAAGAGATTCAACGGCCTGGTCCCAACCCCAAGCTGGGTGTAGCGAGGGTGCTGGATCTACCCTTTAGCCCAGTTGATCAGGGCAGGTGTAGCCTCACCACCGCTGCGTTGACCAATAGGGGACGAACATGAGAGAATGTCGTTTGGGGAGAAAAAAAAATCGCGAACGAGTGGGTCACAGATTTAAAACAATTTGCAAACAAGGCAAAGGTAAATATTTCACGCAGCGAGCGGTTGAGATCGGGAATGCACTGAGGTTGTGATGAAGGCAGGTTCAATCGAAGTCTCCAAAGGGGTATTAGACTGATATCTGAAAGGGATGAATGTGCAGGGTTACGGGATGAAGGCAGGGGAATAACATGACGCTAATTGCTCATTCGGAGAGCCGATGGGCTGAATGGCTTCCTTCCGAGCTATGGCAACTATGCATGGAGAGTAACAGAAACTAATCTGACTCAATCCCCCCCCCCCCCCCCCCCCCTGCTCAACTGTCCCTCGAAACCTCCCACATGGGATGTCCCGTTCTTGAAACTTACTCAGAAACTGGCCATTTGGCCCAAATAGTCCAGGCAAGTATTTATGCTGCCAGTGATCTCCTCCCATTCTGTTCACTTCATACACAGGAATTAGGAGGAGTAGTAGGCCATTCAGCCCCTCGGGCCTGCTCTGCCACTCAATAGGATCATGCCTCATCTGGTTGTGGTCCAACTCCACTTTCCCGTCTGTCCCCTTGTCCATCAAAAAAATCTACTCAATCTCAAAACATTTCAATGACCCAGCCCCCATTGCCCTCTGGGGAATAGAATTAATTCCACCCAATCAATATAATCGTCTATACCTCCCTCCCTCATGTGCCGCACTCGCTTCCTTATAAAACCTCACCTTGTGAGAATAGTTCTCAAGTCTGCCTGGTACTTAAAATAGTTCAGGGCTGTCTGGTTAATGATATTCCTCCTGAATTCCTTATTGGATTTACTTGTGTTTTTTTTTACTTGTATTTTTTAATTTATGGCTGCTAGTTCTGCAATAACTCCATGAGAAGCATGGTTGTGATTATTCACTGGATTCCCACTCAGACAATCTTCAGTTTTACTCTGGGCCTGCATCCTGAATTGACCTTGAACTGAGTGGTTTGCTGGACCATTTCAGAGGCCAGACTGGTTAAGGACGGCAGATTTCCTTTCCTGAAGGGTGTTAATAAACCAGGAGTGTCTGTAATAATACATCATAATATATAAAAATGTCCGACATTTGTCATAAACTTTGCAACAGCGGAGGCAGGCGGATGATGTGAAACTTGGGCAAGACTTCAGTACGACCTTAGAAGTCCTTTTATTTAAATGCTATAAAACTAATGGGAAAAGGTGCATTGTAAATTTACCTGGTTGATGCAGAGGTTTGGTAAGGAATCTGAGACGTTAGAATGTTTGTAATTGATGCTAATTGAGAAGGTTATCGAGAGGATTGCAACATTCTGATAATGCAAAAAGTCATGCATTGCTTCAAGTCCGATAATAATAATCTTTAAGAATAATCTTTATTGTCACAAGTAGGCGTACATTAACACTGCAATGAAGTTACTGTGAAAAGCCCCTAGAAACCACATTCTGGCGCCTGTTCGGGTACACGGAGGGAGAATTCAGAACGTCCAATTCACCGAACAGCACGTCTTCGGGACTTGTGGGAGGAAACCGGAGCGCCCGGAGGAAACCCACGTAGACACGGGGAGAACGTGCAGACTCTGCACAGACAGTGACCCAAGCCGGGAATTGAACCTGTGACCCTGGAGCTGTGAAGCAACAGTGCCAACCACTGTGCTACCGTGCTGCCACGGTACAGTAACGAGAGGACATACCTTCAGGAAAATCACAAAAAGGAGCAAAGAGGAGACTATAAGGTAATTCTCTACGGGGAGAATGGTCACATTGTGGCAATGTCCAACATAAATCTCCCCTGTTCCTGATTCCTGTTGTAAGGTACAGTCATGTGAATAGCAGAGGAATGGGATCAGATCCAGCCGTGATTATTTCAACAGCTTACTGACATTCATTGTAAGTCTGTTAATTATTCCTAGTATGAAGTAGCCAAGGGTCACCAGTGCCTTGAAATTCTAACATCAAAACAAGTCAACTGAGGAAATCAAGAGGCTGGATTCTCCGTCGGCGGGATGCTCTGTTGCCAGGGGTTTCCCGACGGCGTGGGGCTGCCGCACAATGGGACACCCCATTGACCAGCCGGCATAACGGAGCATCCTCCCCGGCGGGGTGAAACAGAAATGTGGCACGGCTGGGTGGAGAATCCAGCCCAAGATGTCAGAGAAAAGACCTGGGATACGTCTGATGAATAGTGTTGGGTTTAAACCTGCATCAACTATATCCTGTTTGCATATTTTAAGACTTAAAAAAAAAAACTTTAATAGGTTTCTTTCCAGTTTTTTGAATACTGCTGAAAAAAGAGGCATGCTGTCGAAGCTTTTCATCTTGCATTCAGCAGGACAAACTCAGGAATGCCAAATTTCAAAGGGCGCAACAATTTTATACTGCATGAGCAAAGGGTGCTAATTGGTTGGCAAGTCAACTTTGCTTGTTCAAGGCGTTGCCGTGGGTAATGTACCAGGGAACTATTTAAAAAATAAATTTAGCGCACCCAATTCATTTTTTTCTCCTATTAAGGTGCAATTTAGCGTGGCCAATCCTCCTAACCCGCACATATTTCAGTTGTGAAGATGAAGCCCACACAGACACGGGGGGGAATGTGCAAACTCCACACGGACAGTGAATCCAGGGCCGGGATCAGCGCTGGTCCTCCTTACTGTTGTTTAATTTTTAAAAGGTGCAACGCTGGACATGTTGCCTTTACCTGCAGAAGGTGGGCCTCTTCTCACTTACTGGCTTCTCACAGAAGCCAATTATATTCATACGCAGAGATCTGTCCTCTCTCTACCTGTCTCTCCTTTCCGACACTCCTTGAGACCTACCGCTTTGAATAGGTTTTTGGCTTCCCGTTTTAATACTTAATCTTCTGTAGCTCCTGTTAAATGTTGTACGTTGATGAAACCACGAAGGTCAGGATAATTGATCGAGCTGGATGGTGTCAATGAGCTTGACAAATATACTTGGGTTAATACTGGTCAGGATTCATTAGAAGGTGGCTTGTTGGTCTGGGGGTATGATTCTCACTTTGGGTTTTTTTTAGCTCAGTGGGTTAGACAGCTGGTTTGTGGTACAGAACAAGGCCTGCAGCGCGGGTTCAATTCCCGTACCAGCTGAGAATTCTGAATTCTCCCTCCGTGTACACGAACAGGCGCAGGGAATGTAGCGACTAGGGGCTGTTTAGCACACTGGGCTAAATCGCTGGCTTTTAAAGCAGACCAAGGCAGGCCAGCAGCACGGTTCGATTCCCGTAACAGCCTCCCCGAACAGGCGCCGGAATGTGGCGACTAGGGGCTTTTCACAGTAACTTCATTGCAATGTAAATGTGACAATAAAGGTTATTTATTTATTTATTTTAATTGAACCTCTAACATTTTCCAAATCACAGCATGGCGAAGCTTAACCACTTGTGCCCCATTACATCATTAGCGCTCATCTAATAAATAAAAATGAGCCGGAGACGAGTTCTAATTGCACAAGAAAATAACCGAATTCCCAATTTATAGTTCTTTGTGAGTGCTATCAGCCCTTTATTCCTAATCTCAATTCTTTATAGCTGATGGTAAATTTACCTCTTTGAAATTCATTTAATCCAAGGTGACATATTTTGATTTAACCTTAGGAAAGGGTGGCACGATGGCACAACGGTTAGCACTGCTGTCTCACAATCACAGGGACCTGGGTTAAATTCTGGCCTTGGGTGACTGTGTGGACTTTGCACGTTCTCCCCGTGCCTGCGTGGGTTTCCTCCGGGTGCTCCGGTTTCCTCCCCCAGTCCAAAGATGCACAGGATTGGTGGATCAACCATGATGAATTGACCAAAGGTTAGGTGGGGTGACTGGGTTACGGGGATCGGGTGGGGACGTGGGCCTAGGTAGGGTGCCCTTTCACAGGGTCGCTACAGGCTCGATGGGCTGAATGGCCTCCTTCTGCACTGTTGAGATTCTATGATTCTAAAGGAAGAGGCAGGCTGTAACCTGAAAATTAAATCAAATTTACAGCCACAGGAAGAAAAATTAAGATTGCATTTGTATAGCACCTTTCATGACCTCAGCACAGCCCAAAGTGCTTTCCAGCCAAAGGAACATTTTTGAGGTGTGGTCACTGTTTTCAAACCTCAGCTCTGAAGCTTAATCCGTGATCACCTTGCAAAGGTCATTATGAAGGAAGAATCTTGGCGTGAGGAATATTCTGGAACATTCTGAAGGTGATCGAATTGTACAGGGCAGACGGAGAGCGTTCGACACATTGGGAGATGGCACCGGAGTGGTAATGGTAATGTCACTGGACGAGTTAACCGCGGGCCCAGGCTAATGTTCTGGGCACACGGGTTCAAATCCCACCTTGGACAGTCAAAGATGGGCAACAAGCCAGGCCATGAATGAACTGTAGGAACGCAAACTCCATTTCTCTTTTCACAGATGCGGCCAGGCCCGCTGAGTTTATCCAGCATTCCCTGTTATTAGCTCTCCATTCATGTTTGTTTAGCGGTTTTTAAAAAATATTGAAAAAGGGGACAAAAAGACCATTTGACAGGCTGGTGCGTTTGAAGGTGGGAGGTGTTGTGACTAAAAACTCTGGAATTATACCCAAATAGAGTAGGTAATCCTGGTTACATCAATTGGTGAACAGATTACATTCTAAAATTAAGTGACTCTGCACAGCCGTAAACAAATAGCTTCTCCATAGGGACATGCTTCAGGAACAAGTGTTCCATTAAAAACAAAACACATTGCTTCTGAAAACAAAGTGGTGACAGAGACAGAGAACTCACAGTCAGATGGCTTACAGTGCAAAATATTCACCCCACTTGATCTGCAAGAAACCACTGGAGGTTTTTGAGCCAAACCTGTAGAAGCTGCAAGGAGCAGATTAGTTCTATCAAGTCATCTAATCAGTTCTTTATAAAGTGCTTGGTCTGGTATTTGGGGAGTGCTGCAGCTCCTTAAAGCAAAAGCAACTACTATTTCTATTGATCGAATAAAACACTGCAAATACATGGGCTGGGATTCTCCAAACCTTCGCTGCGGAATCGCGTCCGGCACGGGGGGGCGGAGAATAGCCAATGACACCGGAAATCGGGTGCAACGGCGCTTCCGCGATTCTCCCAGTCGGGACCGTTGAAAGAGGCCCTCGCACCGATTCTTCGAGGAGACCAGGCGAGTTCCCGCCACGTTCCCGCCGGCGTGGTTTACATCTGGTTCCACCCGGCGGGAGCTGATGGTGGCGGCTGGTCGTGGCCGTCCTGGTGGGGGGGGAGGGGGGATCAGACTCCCGGGGGGGGGGGGGGGGGGCCTCCTCGATGGCCAGGGGCAACCGATCGGCGGGCGCGCGCATTCCGGGGCGGCGCCTCTCTTCTTCCGTGCCAGGCCGCTCTCGGACTCCGCCATGTTGCGCAGGGGCCGGCGTGGAAATGGCCACCATGCGCATGTGCAGGGCCGCGTTTCGGCAGCAGGAGCTGCGGGCCGTGCGCCGGGGCCCTTCTATCACTCTTAAAACTGGAGAATCACTCCGGACTTTTTTGGAAAACGTCCGGAGTGATTCGTGCCCGTTTCTTGGCGGGCGTGGGGATATAGCCCCAATGTTGGAGAATCCCAGCCATGAAGTCTGCAATAAAAACAAAAATGTTCTGACAGTTAGCGGGTCAAATAACATCCACGTGGAGTGTTTGCCCTCATTTTGAGTTTTTATTATTTATTATTGGGAGACTGTTGAAGCAGCCAATGTTGTCCCTAACTGCTTCAGCACATTTGCCTTTATCTCATTTCCCGAGAAAATAAATTAAACCATTGTTCGAGTCATTTGCTGCTGCCTGCACTGGCAAACAAACTTTGGGTGTAAAAGTGGTTGATTAATTGTCTGCCTGTCCAGTGTGTGTGTGTGTGTACGTGTGCGTGTGAGCTTGCATGCATGTATGTGTGCATGTGTGCATGTACATGCATGTGTGGTGTGTGTACATGCGAGCATGTTCATGTGAGCATATGCATGAATGAAATGAAATGAAAATCGCTTATTGTCACGAGTAGGCTTCGATGAAGTTACTGTGAAAAGCCCCTAGTCGCCACATTCCGGCGCCTGTTCGGGGAGGCTGTTACGGGAATGTGAGCATGCAAGCATAGAACATAGAACATAGAACAGTACAGCACAGAACAGGCCCTTCGACCCTCAATGTTGTGCCGAGCCATGATCACCCTACTCAAACCCACGTATCCACCCTATACCAGTAACCCAACAACCCCCCCCTTAACCTTACTTTTTATTAGGCAATTTAGCATGGCCAATCCACCTAACCCGTACATCTTTGGACTGTGGGAGGAAACCGGAGCACCCGGAGGAAACCCACGCACACAGGGGGAGGACATGCAGACTCCACACAGACAGTGACCCAGCCGGGAACCGAACCTGGGACCCTGGAGCTGTGAAGCATTTATGCTAACCACCATGCTACCCTGCTACCCAGCATGTGTGTGTGCATATGTGTGTACATGCATGTGTGTGAGCATGTTCATGTGAGCAAGGATGCATGTGGATGTGTATGTGTGCATGTGTGTGTGTGTATGTATGCACATACAGCCTTAGATCTGTGAACACTGTGAATCTTTGGAATTCTACTCTTTAGAGGTTCGGATACATTGAATACTTTTAAGGTTGGGATGGACACATCTTTGGTCCTTTCGGGAATTAAGAGGTATGTAGAGCGGGTGAGAAAATGGAGTTGAGGCTCAAAATCAACCATGATGATATTGAATGGTGGAGTAGACTCGATGGGCCAAATGGTCCACACTTGTTCCTATTTTGCGTGCTCTGATATTCTCCGACCCTTGTCTTCAGCTGCCTCTGAAATCTCCTCGCTACGATTCTCCACATCTCCCCCATTTCTGTAATATGATCTTTGAAACCTGCCTCTCTGCTCTCCTCACTGGGATTGGTGTCATTTTCTCTCTGACCGTGTTATAAAAATTCAGGTCACTCTGCTTGCTTCGCTGATTTATGTGGTTATTTTTCACACATGTTACATTCTGGGTCAGGGAGTGCCTTTCCGATGATTAGAAGCAAGGCAGCAGTAAATGTGGGGCCGGAACTTTGTTGAGTAAACATGGTGAGCCAGACCCAGGTACGGGAGAACTGCCCCCATTCCCAACAGGTCCAATTTTGTCTGGTACGGAAAAGGGGGGTGGGGTGTGATTCATGCAGGAGTGAAACCCAAACTCAGCAAGGCTGTTTGAACTGCATACCGTGTTCAAACAGGCCCCTATTTGGCTGTTGCAAGGATTTTAACCCATTGTGTTGAAGTTGCAAATTGATGGAGTAGATGACATGAAGGATGGATAAGGTCTGTATAAACGTCAGGATATGAAGTTTTTTAAAAATCTCCAGACTTTTAACTTTAACAAAATAGGCTACAGCTGTTACTGGGTATTTAAAACAATCCTCTGCTGGACTGCTTTAATTGACAGGCCATCTGCTGCAGGTTAGAAAAACCTTTTTTTGGTCCAGCAGGTACAAAAGAGTTCTTTGTTGACATTTATTCAAGGGTTATTATTATGTCATTATGAATTCTTAGCTGAGTTGCAAAATTATCTCAGCATGGGGTGCTGAGTTAACAGTTTGATCGACAGTTTAAAAAGGCTATGAAAGGATGAGGTATCATCGAGGTGGGGGTCTGTTTTTTACAGGAGATTAACCACTTGAAGAGATTTAAAAGCTTTCAATGGGTTTTATGAATGGAAGATTTTTCAGTCACGTGTGCATGAATGAGATTGTTATAAATTATTTTGTTTTCATCTCCACCTGGCTCCTGAGGTCTGCCAATGGTGGATACCGGGTGAATGATTTTGGAGGTGGTTTGGAAGATATGAGGGGCCTTTGTGCTGGGTGGGGGGGAATGAGTTGGCACTAAATTGGCATGGGCAGTGTGAGGGTCCATGGAGGTGGGTGGGGGGGGGGGGAGGTGAGGACGTGAGAGCTTGAAATAACATGCTATTAAACGCTAAGAACAAAGGCTGTGAGAACCGAGGCAGACGTTCCAGCCAGTCTGCCTTGGCACTCGCCCATCGCTTCCCCGCATGCGGCCGCCTACACTCTGCTTCTGGGGTTTGCAAGGTCCAACTCTATTCTGCACCCAACCCCCACATCCCCATTTCCCCACCCCTGAGCCCAATTCGCATGATTTGGGTATTCTTTTATCCCGGCAAGTTCAACGACTCAGGAAATTTCCTACTTACCTCAGTAGTGAAGACCATTAACTTTCTCTCCGCTCAGTCGCTGTCTGACCTGCTCAGCCTTGCCAGCCGTTTCTGTATTTATTTCAGATTTCCAGCGTCTGCGGTATTTTGCTTTGGCAACAAACATCTCCCGAGGCATAGCAACTAGATTTGTGACGTTGAAGGGACAATCCCAGTTCGAGGTTATGCCTCGAATACTACCATCCTTTCTTAACCCTACAGCTCATTGACTTCCTTTTTTCCATTACTCTCTCACTTCAGCTCTCTCCACTGTCTTTGCCATCTCTCTCCTTCCCAGTTTCTCTCTCCTACCTCTCCCACCTCTCTCTCACTGTCACTCCCCTGTCTTTGCCATCTTGTCCACCCTCTCCCACCTCTCTCTCACTGTCACTCCCCAGTCTTTATCACCTCTTCCCCCCCCCTCTCCCGTATCTCTCCCTGTTATTAGCGTTCAGAATTCTGAAAGAAATCCCCTTTCCCGCGCCACCTTCCCTTGCAATTGCAGAAGGTGCCACACCTGCCCCGTTGCCTCTTCCTTGTTCACCATTCGGGGCTGGTTTAGCACACTGGGCTAAATCTCTGGCTTTGAAAGCAGACCAAGGCAGGCCAGCAGCACGGTTCGATTCCCGTACCAGCCTCCCCGAACAGGCGCCGGAATGTGGCGACTAGGGGCTTTTCACAGTAACTTCATTTGAAGCCTACTTGTGACAATAAGCGATTTTCATTTCATTTCATTCAAGACCCCAAAAACCCTCCTTTCGGTAAAGCAGCGTTTCACCTGCATCTTCTTCAATTTGGTTTATTGTATTCGCTGCTCCCAATGTGGTCTCCTCGACATTGGGGAAACTAAACGCAGACTGGGTGACCGCTTTGCTCATTCCACAATCATCACTCCGACTTTCCTGTCACTTAACATTTGAACTCAGCACCCTCCTGTCGTGTCCACATGTCCGTCCTCAGCTTGTTGCAGTGTCCCATTGAAGGGGTGGTGGAAATGTCGTGGTATTGTCACTGGATGTGGCGCTAACAATTGTACACAAAGACTCGAGTGATGTACAAGAGAGGCTTTATTACACTGAGATTCTATTCCTCCGGCGGCGGCTGTAGAATGGCATCTCAGTGAAACTTACGAATATTTACACAGCTCCCTGTGGGCGGAGCTAGCCGGCAGGGGCTTACCGGAGAAATCTGTAGTACAGGTACGGCCATACATCCCCCTACTGCAAGCACCCATATATACAGTGGCTGGATCACCACACTGGGCCAGGGTCCCAGGTTCGATTCCCGGCTTGGGCCACTGTCTGTGCGGAGCCTGCACGTTCTTCCCGTGTCTGCGTGGGTTTCCTCCGGGTGCTCCAGTTTCCTCCCACAAGTCCCGAAAGACGTGCTGTTAGGAGAATTGGGCATTCTGAATTCTCCCTCTGTGTACCCGAACAGGTGCCGGAATGTGGCGACTGGGGGATTTTCACAGTAACTTCATTGCATGTTAATGTAAGCCTACTTGTGACAATAAAAATTATTTTTTTTAAATCCAGAGTCCGAGGGAAATGCGCTGGGGTCCCAGGTTCGAATCCCAGCAAGGCAGTTGGTGAAATTTGAATTCAATAAAAGATCTGTAATTAAAAGTCTAATGATGAACATGAAGTTATTGTCAATTGCTGTAAAATCCCATCTGGGTCACTAATGTGCCTTAGGGAAAGAAATCTGCCGTCCTTACCCGATCTGGTCTACATGTGACTCCAGGCCCACACAGTGAGGTGGTTGACTCTTAACTGCCCCCCCCATGCTGAAATGGCTCAGCAAGCCACTCAGTTCAGGGGCAATTAGGGACGGGTAATAAATGCAGGCCCAGTCAGCGACACCCACTTCCCAAGAGCCAATAAAAGAAAGCCCGTGGCAAGATGGAGGAGTAGCATCTCATCTTCCGGCTGGACACATTGCAGCCTCGTGGGCTCGACATTGAGTTCAGCAACTTTAGATTGTGACCTTTCACAACCCATCTTCTTGTTGCAATCTCCCACAGCTCCAATTTAATATCTAACCCATTCTCCCTCTCTCTGATGAAGAGCCAAAGGGACTCGAAACGTTAACTCTGTTTCTCTCTCCTGGCTGATGCTGCCAAGTTCTCGTTGCAAGTCAGGGGTTTACTTTAAGTAGCGACTGCGATCTGTTTTTTTAAAATTCGCTCGAGGATGCAGTCCGTGAAAAGATTGGCCACCTTTGTCTTCCTTTGCTGACTTTTCCCGCCTTCCTCTATGGGTGATGCTGACCAATCCGCAGCGTCCCATGATCCAATGGGCTGTTAGTGTCTCTGTGGCAGTGCCCAATGCATTGAGTGATTGGCTGCAGAGAGTGAATTGACCTGTTACTTCCTCCTCAATCGGTGGTCTGTGTGCACTCAGTGAATCCCACTCACCACAGTCACAATGAGTCTTGATCGAACCCTAACAGTTAGCAGTGCAAAGCATTTCCCAGGATGGCAAACGGGGGGGGGGGGGGGGGGGGGGGGGGGGGGGAGAAAGAAGTGAAAAATGTTCAATTCTTATTGAATTGTGTCACAATCCATCATAATCATTAATCAAACCTTTGAAGGAGTATTCCCCTGGTCCAGTATGAAAACTGGAATATTTGATTTGATAAATTAAAGGGTAGTGCGGATTTGATAAGTGTTATGTTGCTGTCATTTTTCATGGTTCCTGTGAGAACGTCTGACAAACATTACAATGACTGTATTCTAGAAATGGATTACACTTTGAAAAATGACACAAAGTCAACCAGTACACACGCTGACTCCTACTGACGGACAATTACCACCTACTTGACTTGGGGGTCACCCACAACTAACAGACTATTCGGATTTAAGAACATAAGAACTAGGAGCAGAAGTAGGCCATCTGGCCCCTCGAGCCTGCTCCGCCATTCAATGAGATCATGGCTGATCTTTTTGTGGACTCAGCTCCACTTACCCGCCCGCTCACCGTAACCTTTACTGTTCAAAAATCTATTTATTTTACCTTAAAAACATTTAAAGAAGGAGCCTCAACTGTTTCACTGGGCAGGGAATTCCATAGATTCTTTGGGTGAAGAAGTTCCTCCTAAGCTCAGTCCTAAATCTTCTTCCCCTTATTTTAAGGCTATGCCCCCAGTTCTGCTTTCACCCGCCAGTGGAGACAACCCGCCTGCTATCCCATCTATTCCCTTCATATGGGTGGGGGCGCCTGGAGAAGCCACAAAAATAGCAGCGGGGCCCCGATAGCTTATTGGAGCGCAGGCCTGGGGGGGGGGAGGGTCGGGGTCCACGGAGGATGGGGGTGGCTCGTGCCATGAAGTCCAGGGGGTTGCTGCGCGGCCTGGGGCGTATGCGCGGGCGTTCAGGTCAGCAACCTCCAGGGAGGTTGCAAGGGTTCGTGCCTCAGCTAGGCTGAGGGAGTTCTTTTCCAGCAATCGTTGGCGGCTAGAAGGGGACTGCATGCCAGCAACGTAAGCGTCTCTAATTAAAAGTTCCATGTGCTCAGTCGCCAAAACTTGGATGCATGCGCGCATTCTCCCTAGAGCTGCGAGGGCCTGGTAAAACTCGTCGAGTGACTCACCAGGGAACTGTTGTTTAGTCGTCAGGAGATGCCGTGCGTATACTTCGTTGACCGGCCGGGGAAAGTGTTCTTTGAGAATCTCCATGGCCGCACCAAAATCGCTTTCGTCCTCAATCATCGAATATACCCCCGTGCCCACGCATGAGTGGAGGATGTGGAGTTTCTGCTCCTTGGAGGGTTTGCCGGCTGCAGTTGTCAGGTAACTGTTAAGACACGCCTGTCAGTGTTTAAAGATTGCAGACGCATTTGAGCATGCGGGCTGGTGTGGAGGCAGTCAGGCTTGATGCGTAGCTCCATTCCAAAATTCTAGCTGATTAAATTGATGCACCATCAATTGGATTCGAGACACGATGATGATCCGAACTGTGGCTTTAATCAGCTAGTTGTTAGCCCGTTGGTCGACTACAGAGAAAGGCCGACCGCTGGGAAACCTGGGTACTTATACCCCGCCACGGAGGCGGGGCCTACTTGCCTCTCGACCAATTGGTGAGCAGTCACATGACTAGTCCCAGCCAATTGGATGAGAGGCACATGACCAGCCAGAGCCAATGGGGAACCAATGCCCTGCACCAATGGCAGTGCTCACATTCATACCACCACACCAAGTTATATTCCCTTGAAGGGGAAAGGTAGGATAAATAAACCCAGAGCGCCCTGGATGAGGAGAGGAATAGAGGTGAAGATGAACAGGAAGTGTGAGTACGACAGAGGTCAGGGAGGAAATACAGTGGAGAGTCAGGCTGAATATAGAAGTACCGGAGGGGAAGTGAAAAAAACTAATGCTAATTAGAGAAGCAAGGTGAGAGCATGAAAAGACACTGGCAGCTAACATAAATGGATGTGCCAAGGTCTTCTGTAAGCGTGGACATAATAAAAGGGTGATAGAAGAAAGAGTAGGGCCAATTGGAGATTGGTGGAAGAGGAAATCGCAAAGTTATTAAACAAGAACTTTGCAAAGTCTTCACAAAGGAGGAATATGCCAGCCAGACTGAGGTGACTGGTAGACTCAATGAACCGAGAGGGAGGATCTGTTATATACATAAATAAATTACTTTAAATTGATAAGGAACTCGGGACAGATTAAATAGTGAGAAATTGTTTCCCCTCGAGAGCATCAAGAACTGGAGGGTGCTGAGGTAAAATAACTGGCAAAAGGGGGGTAAACGTGATGTGGAGGAAAATGTTTTCACCCAGAGGACAGTTGGCATCTGGAACAAACGTCCTGAGGGTGGTGGAGGCAGGCCCGATTGCGGAGTTGAATGGCCACCTGAGAAGGCAGAATGTGCAAGGTTGCATCGATAAGGCAGGGGAGTGGGGACTGGGGAGAATGTTCTTTCAACAAGCCAGTGCAGACTCGATGGGTCGAAAGGCACTGTATGGGGTTCTACGTTTCAATCTTGTTTTATTAATTGGCACCATGATACTTCTATTCCATTCTTTGTCAATGACGAGCACTGAAGAGGAGTTGTGCAGACCCGGAACACTGACCCTGTTTCCCTCTCCACAGACCCTGCCACACCTGCCGAGCCGAGCCAGCATTTTATCTCTCTACTCCCATTTAATGCGTCGTTTTCCTTGCTCTCTTTCAAATTATTTTCAAACTTATTCCCGCTGACCTGCTGGCTTTGTGTGACCAAACTTTAAGCAGGAAGTCTGGTTAATTAAGACTGCATAATGTCCATCAGGGTGTCCCCATTAAGCAGCCTTGATTAGGACTTAGCAGGGGGAGTTTTAATAGCATTTCTCTGCACGGAAATAGTCACTCCGCTGCCCGAGGCTGTAAAAAATGCAAAGAGTGATATTAGCGCAAGTGTTTTCTTACAGGTCAAAGATTAACAGTGGCCAACAGCTGCCTCAAACACTTGGAGCAAAGCTAAATTTGAAATAACCTGCAAACTGGTTTAGCACACTGGGTTAAATTGCTGGCTTTTAAAGCAGGCCAGCAGCACGGTTCGATTCCAGTACCAGCCTCCCCGAACAGGCGCCGGAATGTGGCAACTAGGGGCTTTTCACAGTAACTTCGTTTGAAGCCTACTCGTGACAATAAGCGATTTTCATTTCATTTTTCATTTCATTTCAACTGGGGCTGCTGAGCACAAACTGGGGCTGGTTTAGCACAGGGCTATATCGCTGGCTTTGAAAGCAGACCAAGGCAAGCCAGCAGCACGGTTCGATTCCCGCACCAGCCTCCCCGAACAGGCACCCGGAATGTGGCGACTAGGGGCTTTTCACAGTAACTTCATTTGAAGCCTACTCGTGACAATAAGCGATTTTCATTTCATTGAACTCCAAATATTAGCCTGGGTTTTTGTTGAGCTGCACATCTGCCGCTTACAGGGGTGAACTTGGTGCAGTGTTTATCAGACAGTTTTCCCGTGTTTCTATATTTGAACAGAACGTTGTGTCGTGCCGGCCTCTCCCATTCGAATTGTGAGGAGCTTATTCAATTCTGCAGAGATCAGCCTCGGAAACCTTCAATTCGATTCAGCCCTCTCAGGCTCACATTTTGCTGACACCTTTGCTCTCTTTCACTTCAGTGCGATTAACAAAGCGAGATAAAAAAGAAAGTGTGGCCAATTTGATCAGGTTGTTGTTGCTGCTCAGGAGGGCGTGCCACTCACTGGGTGGTTGTTTGTGCAAGTTAGGTATTTAATGCATTGTGCGGTTGTGAAAGGTGAAAGAAATGGTGATTAAATGTGCTAACGTGGCTATTTTTCTACTCTCTGTTGAAGCCAGGCTGTTTAAAGCTCGCAAGCTCCTTCTCACACGGTGCCTAGTTTGTGTTTTAACTTTTGAACTGTGCGCAGAATAGGGGGTTAGGAGAGTAACGAACACGGAAGGTTCTTAGAATATCGGCTGCTTGTTTGTTGTTACCGGTGCCTAACGAGGCATTATTTTCAGGGGTTTAGATAGACCGGTAAGTATAGGCTCATGGTGGCACAGTGATTAGCACTGCTGCCTCACAGCGCCAGGGACCCGGGTTCGATTCCGGCCTTGTCTGTGTGGAGTTTAATAAGGACACGGGGTGTCCACACCGAGTCAAATAAGAAACAAAGTTTTATTTAAATAATGATATGTGCCCTGCTCGGAAAATCCCCACTGGGTTCCTATCTGCCCCGGTGCCTTACTGACCTTATATACATTGGTTAATTGTGATACCCCGCCTCTAGCAGTGGTGCTTGCACTCCACAAGTAGCACGGGGTAGATAAGCTTCCCACCCCTGTGGGATATTATATGGAGTCTGCACCCCGTGTCTGCGTGGGTTTCCTCCGGGTGCTCCGGTTTCCTCCCACAGTCCAAAGATGTGGGCAGCAGGGTAGCATGGTGGTTAGCATAAATGCTTCACAGCTCCAGGGTCCCAGGTTCGATTCCCGGCTGGGTCACTGTCTGTGTGGAGTCTGCACGTCCTCCCCCTGTGTGCGTGGGTTTCCTCCGGGTGCTCCGGTTTCCTCCCACAGTCCAAAGATGTGCAGGTTAGGTGGATTGGCCATGCTAAATTGCCCGTAGTGTCCTAATAAAAGTAAGGTTAAGGGGGGGTTGTTGGGTTTACGGGTGTAGGGTGGATACGTGGGTTTGAGTAGGGTGATCATGGCTCGGCACAACATCGAGGGCCAAAGGGCCTGTTCTGTGCTGTACTGTTCTATGTTCTATGTTCTATGTGCAGGTTAGGTGGATTGGCCGTGATAATCGTCCCTTAGTGTCCAGTGATGTGCGGGTTAGGTGGGGTTAGTGGGTTGCAGGTGTTGGATGGGCGCCTGTCTAGGGTGCTCTTTCAATGGGTCAGCGCAGACTCGATGGGCCAAATGGTCACCTTCTGCATTGCGGGGATTCTGTGATTCTTTGATATGGAATGGGAAAATGAAATGCAATGAAAAATGAAAATGGCTTATTGTCACGAGTAGGCTTCAATGAACATAGAACATAGAACAGTACAGCACAGAACAGGCCCTTCGGCCCTCGATGTTGTGCCGAGCAATGATCACCCCACTCAAACCCACGTATCCACCCTATACCCGTAACCCAACAACACCCCCCTTAACCTTACTTTTTAGTACAGTACGGGCAATTTAGCCTGGCCAATCCACCTAACCTCATCGGGTTACTGTGAACTGTGAAGTTACTGTACTGTGAAGTTACTGTGAAAAGCCCCTAGTCGCCACATTCCGGCGCCTGTCCGGGGAGGCTGGTTTCGGGAAGGGTGCAGGATAGAGGAGATTGCACCGCTGGAACACAGTCCAAAGATGTGCAGGTTGGGTGGATTGGCCATGAAAAATTGTCCAAAATTCTATGATTAACCTAGGACAAAAGTTCGGCGCAACATCGTGGGCCGAAGGGCCTGTTCTGTGCTGTATTTCTCTATATCTCTATATCTAACACCAGAACCTTTCGAGGAGCTCTGCAGCCAATGAATAGCTTTCGAACCGCAGTCTTTGATGTTCTGCAGGCAAATCCTGGGAGAGCTTCCTGATTATTTTCCAAGTCTAGATTATTCACGTTCACCTGAGTTCTCAGACTGGATTCTACGGTCGCCGCCGGAGAAATCGCGTTCGGCGATCGGCCGGAGAATCAAAGTTCCCGACCCGAATGGGGGGGTGGCCCCGCTTTCGTGATGCGCTGCCCCTTCCAAACCGCCCTCTCCGAGTATTGATGGCCTCAGGACATTGCCGGAGAGGAGGCACTATTTTGCGGGCCGGGTCCCTGAGCGGCCGCTGCAGTGCGCATACGCGGCCACCGACCCGGCAATTCTACGGGCCGTGTCGGCAGCAGGAGCCGGGTGCTCTACGCTGCTTTGGTGCTAGCCCCCAGCCAAACGGAGGGTCGGTGGCCTTTTTACGCCATTTGTTCTGGAATAAAACTCCACCGTTGCCACACCGATGTGGGAGCGTAGCCCCAGAATCGGAGAATCCAGTCCAGGGTTTCACATCGAACTGTCTGGCCTGAAATGTGGGAAGAGCAGAGAAAGGGGTAAGTTGCAAGATGCTCCAATTGCAAGACCAGCAGGATGAAGACAGGATGAATGGCCTCCTTTCTGTAAACTCCATGGGAACTATTTGTTGTTGGACTACAACGTGCCAACTTAATGTATCGACTGTCTTGCCTGCTGTAAATGGCTATCTGTGGTGTCAGAGAGAAACCTCCCTCACCGCCAGCCAGCTCCTGTTGTGGTTTTCGACTGGCTGTGGACACGGGGAGACCTGAGAGCCAATCAGAAAGCAGCATTGGCGACTGGCCACGCGGGAGTTCAGCAGGATAGCTGAGGACAGTTCATGTACCTGTCAAATCCATCTGTGAGGAACGGCGACCAAGGCAGTCAGCGATCAGCCCCATTTTGTCACCAACGCAGTTCATTCAAATCGAGCAGCGACAATGGGTGGGATTTTCCAGCCATTCCCGCCGGTGGGATTGGCCGTTCCCGCCAAAGACTGAACAGGCCCAAAACAAGTGAGGAATTATCAATACGAATGAGTTACCCCCAAGCCCATACCTGCAGGGTAGGTGGTTACAGTGGTTAGGAAGGCTTATGATATACTTGCCTTTATTAGCTAAGGAATAGAGTTTAAGAGCAGCGAGGTTATGCTGGAACTGTATGAAACGTTGGTTAGGCCACAGCTAGAGTGTTGTGTGCAGTTCTGGAATCCACATTATAGGAGGGATGTGACAGCACTGGGAAGGGTGCAGAGGAGATTTACCAGGATGTTGCCTGGGCTGGAGAGTGTTTGTTATAAAGAGCAATTGGATAGACTGGGGTTGTTTTCCTTGGAGCAGAGGAGACTGGGGGTGGGAATGATTGAGATGTATACAAAATTCTGAGGGGCACAGATAGAGTAGACAGAAAGAAACTTTTCCCCTTGGTGGAGGGACCAATGAGCAGGGGGCAGAGATTTGAGGTGAGGGGAAGGAGGTTTAATGGGGATGTGAGGGAAAACCTTTTCACCCAGAGGGTGGTGGGGGAGTCTGGAACTCGCTGCCTGAAAGGGTGGTGGAGGCAGAGACCCTCAGAACATTGAAGAAGTATTTAGATGTCCACTTGCGATGCCAGGGCGGACACGGCTATGGGCCAAGTGTTGGAAAAGGGGATTAGAATAGTTCGGTGGTTGTTTTTGACTGGTGGAGGTGTGATGGGCTGAAGGGCCTTTTCTGCGCTGCAGACCTCTATGACTCTGTGATCCCTCCCCCACCCTAGATTGACTCAACAATCGCCCTGGTTCAGGAGGGCCCGTTGATTTATGCTTCTTTTCTTCAACGTACAGTTTTTCAAATCAACTTTGCCAGGAAGCTGACCAGTGTGCACCAGCAAAATGGTTAAATGGGGCAGCATCATTATTTTTCTGAAGCATAATTTGACATCTGGCCAGCAACATTTCCTCAAAACTGCCTGTCCTCCCAGCAATTGGGAAGGTGCCTCACAGATTGGAAAGAGGTTGTGAGCAAACGGTAATCCCTTTCTGATGCACAAATTCACAGCTGCGCCCAGTACAGAGCAGTTCGAGGGTGGATACCTTCATGAAAAACCCCGTATTTGTTTTGTGGGCCGATAGTATGAATCCGACGGTTTTTCCCCCAAAACACTTGAGGTGTTGCTTATCTGAGTTCAGTCTTGGGTTGTCGGTTTGTCATGGTTTTTGTTCGTTTCCGAGCAGGACTTGGCATTCTTCCCATCATGCAATTCAAAAATGACTTCTGTTAAACGTTGCCGTCACCCGGGTAGAACTGGACAGAGGTGGACCCAAGGCCACCGGAGTGGAGTGTTCACTAACGACTAACGTGTCAGCCATGGCTGGTTGAGTAACACTCTCGCCTGCTCACAGCCTTTAACGCATACGCAGGGGCAACGCATCAGTCCAATGCTGTGGGAGTGCTGCCCTGTCAGAAGAATTATCTTTTGAACAAGATATTAAGTCAAGGATGTGCCTGCCCTCACAAACGCAAACCACAGATCCCACAGTGCTAATTGCACTGGGGAAGGCTGTTATATTTTGTGTCCTGGCCAATATATATCTCAAATAACATTGAAAAGGGATGAACTGTTCATCAACTCATTGTTGTCTGTGGTATCTTGCTGTGCGCAAATTGTCTGTTTTATTTCCTACAATGGCTCTCAAACTGTGGTCGATTGGGCTGGTTTAGCACACTGGGCTAAATCTCTGGCTTTTAAAGCAGACCAAGGCAGGCCAGCAGCACGGTTCAATTCCCGTATCAGCCTCCCCAAACAGGCGCCGGAATGTGGCGACTAGGGGCTTTTTACAGTAACTTCATTGAAGCCTACCCGTGACGATAAGCGATTTTCATTTCATTTCATTTCACGCAGACTCTGCGTAACATAGATACATAGAAGATAGGAGCAGGAGGAGGCCTTTGGGCTTTTTGAGCCTGCTCCGCCATTCATCACGACCATGGCTGATCATCCAACTCAACAGCCTAATCCTGCTTTCTCCCCATAGCCTTTGATCCCATTTGCCCCAAGTGCTATATCCAGCCGCCTCTTGAATATATACAAAGTTTTAGCATCAACTACTTCCTGTGGTAATGAATTCCACAGGATCACCACTCTTTGGGTGAAGAAATGTCTCCTCATCTCTGTCCGAAATGGTTTACCCTGAATCCTCAGGCTGTGACCCCTGGTTCTGGACACACCCACCATCTTCCCTGCATCTATTCTACCCTGTCTAGTCCTGTTAGAATTTTATAAGTCTCTATGAGATCCCTCCTCATTCTTCTGAACTCCAGCGAGAACAATCCCAACCTAGTCAATCTCTCCTCGTATAACAGTCCCGCCATCCCTGGAATCAGTCTGGTAAACCTTCGCTGCACTCCCTCAAGAGCAAGAACATCCTTCCTCAGAGAAGGGGACCAAAACTGCACACAATACTCCAGGTGTAGCCTCACCAAGGCACTGTACAATTGCAGCAACATATCCCTGCTTCTATACTCTAAACCTCTCGCAATGAAGGCCAACATACTATTAGCCTTCTTTACCGCCTGCTGCACCTGCATGCTTACCTTCAGCGAATGGTGCACAAGGACACCCAGGTCCCGCTGCACACTCCCCTCTCCCAATTTACAACCGTTCAGGTAGTAATCTGCCTTCCTGTTTTTGCTTCCAAAATGAATAACCTCACACTTATCCAAATTATACTGCATCTGCCATTGGCTTGCCCACTCGCCCAACCTGTCCAGATCTTGCTGTAGAATCCCTGCACCCTCGTCACAATTCACCCTCCCACCTAATTTGGTATCATCTACCAACTTTGAGATGTTATATTTTGTTCCCTCATCCAAATCATTAATATATATTGTGAATAGTTGGGGTCCCAGCACCGATCCCTGTGGTACCCCACTGACTGCCTGCCAATTTGAAAAGGACTCCTTATTCCCGACTCTTTGTTTCCTCTCTGCCAACCAGTTTTCTATCCACCTCAATACATTTGCCCCAATCCCATGCGCTTTAATTTTGTACAATAATCTCTTATGCGGGTCTTTGTCAAACGCCTCCTGAAAGACCAAATATACCACATCGACTGGCTCCCCCTTGTCGACTGTACTGGTGACCTCTTCAAAGAATTCCAACAGATTTGTCAAGCATTATTTTCCCTTCATAAATCCAAAGTGTGAGTGCGCTTACTGAGCGGGGCAGGACCACCGGTTGAGTGGTGAAGGTGTCCGGGCAGGGTACATTGGTAACAGGGCACTGTGATCAAGAGTGAGTGAATGATTGGTGGATGGAGGGGGGGGGTTGGCGTGGAGCTGAGAGTGGAGATAAGTGCAATTGAGCACAGCAAACGGGAGTGACACTCGGGTCAGGGACGTCTGTTGAGAGGGGAACAGTGTTAATGGGTAGGATTTGTTGATTGGTGGGGTTTCCTGCTCCACCACCCAAGGAGTCGGTGGGGGAGCTTCAAACTGCTCATTCTTATTTTCCGATCTCCCCAGTGCAACTTTCCTGAATGCTACATCGCAGCGACTGCTTTAGAAACTCTGCTCTGGCAATCTCTGTCCTTCAGCCCCACATTCAACATCTCCATTCATTGAAGACATTCAATGCCTCTTCCCCTCCCACAACTCTTGCTGGACACTTTGCCACCCATCTCCTCCTCAAAACGCATTCCGATACGACAACAATGTCGTCTCTTCGAGAATAAAAGGTAAAGTTGCCACAGTCCCGGATGACTGCTTCCCCCCTGTGAGGGGGGAGAGCTGACTGGCGGTGATTTCACCTGAGGTGAGAGGCAAGGTTGAGAAGGCGGGGCCTTCATAGATAACCTCAGCCGGGACGGGAATCGAACTCACCCTGTTGGCCTCGCTCTGCGTCACGAACCAGCTGTCCAGCCCCCAGTTCAGAATGCTTCATTGGCAGTGAGGCACTTTGAGACAATCTGAGGTTGTGAAAGGTGCTATAGAAATGCAAGTCTTCCTTTCCTCTTTGGCAAAACAAGCCTTTCTTGTCCGTGTCCTAACTTGCTGCTGTCACTCGTGGGCAGAGAGTTTGGCGGAGAGTGCCCCTGCAAGATGAGTTATTTCTGTTAACTAGCACGCCTGTTCTGAAGTCTCCTCTGCACTTTTTTTGTGGGACTACGCGACATCACTTGCTAATATTAGTCTGTCCCCAGGTCCCGACGGCGATGCGGTAATGCTTGGTGCACTGCAGCACTTCACGAGGGCGGGCGGATGCAAAACTCTCTCCCACACATTCGCACAGTTTGTGATCACAGCTGGGGCCATGCAGGAAGCCCTGAGGCACCATTCACCCACAATGGAGGAAAGGAAAAGTTTCTGTCTCACACATTTGTCTGCCACTGCTGTGTGATCGCAGTGAGTGAGGTGTGTAGGGCCTGTTCATCCCGTAGACCTCTTGACCCACGCCCATGCAGGCAACGCTAGGTGGGCAAGTGAAATAGTCTGCATTGTTGTATTTACAAGACAAAGATGTGGACGTTAGATGGATTGGCCATTCTAAATTGTCCTTAGTGTCCAAAAAAGGTTAGGTGGGGTTACTGGGTTACGGGGATAGGGTGGAGATGTGGGCTTAAGTAGGGTGCTCTTTCCAAGGGCCGGTGCGGACTTGATGGGCCGAATGGCCTCCTTCTGCACTGTAAATTTTGTGAGAAAGTTAATGACCTCTACGCCACTCCCAGCTTGTATATAGGGAAATGACATTATTCTGTTTCCGACACGGATTAATTCTTGTTCCCAGTGTTCTTGTGCATAGCGGCTACACCACCCACCTGCAAAGTTCCCCTCCACCATCCTGACTTGGGAATATATTGGCCGTTCCTTCACTGTCGCCTTGTCAAAAACTCCCTCCTCACCCCCAACAGCACTATGGATGGACCTACGCCACGTGGACTGCAGCGGTTCAAGAAGGCAGCTCACCACCACCTTCTCAAGGGTAACTAGGGTTGAGCTAGTCAGCGATGACCAAATCCTGGGAAGGCATAAAAAAAGGTTACAAACAGGGGCGGCACGGTGACACAGTGGTTGGCACTGCTGCCTCACAGCGCCAGGGACCCGGGTTCAAGGGGCTGTTTAGCACACTGGGCTAAATCGCTGGCTTTGAAAGCAGACCAAGGCAGGCCAGCAGCACGGTTCGATTCCCGTAACAGTCTCCCCGAACAGGTGCCGGAATGTGGCGACTAGGGGCTTTTCACAGTCACTTCATTTGAAGCCTACTCGTGACAATAAGCGATTTTCATTCATTTTTCATTCTTTCATTTCATTTCATTCATTCAATTCTGGCCTCGGATGACTGTCTCTGTGGAGTTTGCACGTTCTCCCCGTGTTTGCGTGGGTTTCCTCCCACAGTCCGAAATATGTGCAGGTTAGATTGATGGGTCATGGAAAATTGGCCCTGTGAATGGGTTAATTTATGGACTGCTATCAGCAAAATAATCTAGAAAACTGCCAAAAACCCACTTGGTTCCCAATATCTTGCTGTGAACCTTAAGGTTAAGGGGGGTTGTTGGGTTACGGGTATAGGGTGGATACCTGGGTTTGAGTAGGGTGATCATTGCTCGGCACAACATCGAGGGCCGAAGGGCCTGTTCTGTGCTGTACTGTTCTATGTTCTATGTTCTAAGACGAGCCTGACCCTCCCTGGAATCAAAACCAGAACAAATATAGATTCACAGAAACGTTTTCTTTATTCATTCACGGGAGGCGGTAATCGTTGGCTCGGCTAGTATTTAATGCCCTCCCCTAATCGCCCTTGAGAAGGTGGGGGTGAGTTGCCTTCTTGACCCGCTGCAGTCTGTGTGGTGTAGGTACAGCCACAGTGCTGTTAGGGAGGGAGTTCCAGGATTTTGACCCAGCGACAGTGCAGGGATTTTTTGCCAATTTGTCTCTCAAATCCGGCTGCCGTCACCTCCATCAGCTCATCCACCATAACTGGTGTAGCCCAACCCGAGCTGGCCTCCGCCATCTTTGTTCCCAACGGGACTCCGCACCTTCCCCATTCGTCCGGAGGGCTATCACCCGCACCCTGCTTCCCAACATTCTTTTTACGTTCTTTGCGATCTTCTTGTAAAAGGCACCTTTAGATCAATGACACTTTGCATTCGTACAGCCCCTATCACATGGCAAACTGACCCAAGGATCTGCCCACAACCTATCCCCGCGAACTGGATTAAAAGGGCCGAAAACCGAGTCCTCTGGCGGGAGCAACCTTGCGTGCGACCTCCTTCCACCGGCAGTCGGCAGTGAAGGGGCGGTGATATATTTCCAAGTCAGGATGGTGTGTGATTTGGAAGGGAACCTCCAGGTGGTGGGGTACCCAGGTATCTGCTGCCCTTTTCTTCTAGGGGATAGAGGTTATGGTATCGGAAGGTGGGCTACAAATCGGTAAAAATACAGCATGACCGGACGAGGGGAGCGGGTCAGGGACAACGGGTCTTATCCCTCTGCCTGAAGGACATTAATGAAATGTTTAGTGTGATAATCTGGCCGTTTTCATCAATTAACATGGATTGCACGAGATGCTTTTAAAGGAAGCAAGTGGAAGGTCAACAACATCTTTACCGGGGTATCACGGTAGCATGGTGGTTAGCATAAATGCTTCACAGCTCCAGGGTCCCAGGTTCGATTCCCGGCTGGGTCACTGTCTGTGTGGAGTCTGCACGTCCTCCCCGTGTGTGCGTGGGTTTCCTCCGGGTGCTCCGGTTTCCTCCCACAGTCCAAAGATGTCCGGGTTAGGTGGATTGGCCATGCTAAATTGCCCGTAGTGTAAGGTTAAGCGGGGGGGTTGTTGGGTTACGGGTATAGGGTGGATACGTGGGTTTGAGTAGGGTGATCATTGCTCGGCACAACATCGAGGGCCGAAGGGCCTGTTCTGTGCTGTACTGTTCTATAAGTTCTATAAGTTCTATCATTGCTCGGCACAACATCGAGGGCCGAAGGGCCTGTTCTGTGCTGTACTGTTCTATGTTCTATCACTGGGGGAAGGCAGAGAATGAGTCCATCTTACAAGCTTCATTTTAGTTAGTTTTTGTTAAATTTATTCTCTCATCGGATGTGAGTGTGACTGGCAGAGGCGGTATTTGCTGCTCATCCCGGCTGCCCTTGAACTGAGTAAATTGCTTGGCCATTTCTGAGGGTAGTTAAGACACATCGCCCTGGGCCTAGTCAGTGTTGATACAATTGATGATGGTTTCATGGCCGCCATTGCTGAGACTAGCTTTTTTATTCATTGAATTTAAATTTGATCAGCTGCCATAATGGGATTTGAACCTGTGACCCCAGGCTTGGGCCTCTGGGTTACTGGTTCAGTGACGTTACCATGACAGCATCATCTCCTAGCAAGGTTAGTGGCTCAGGGAAACCAAGGAGCGATTTAAAGAAGCTTGGCCCTTAGATCAATGACACTTTGCATTCGTATAGCGCCTATCACATGGCAAACTGACCCAAGGGCCTCCCAGGAGCGAAATCTGTTTGATACGGAGTGACATGAGGAAATATTAGAATAGGTGATCAAAAACTTGGTCAAACAGGACATTTTTGAGGCAACTCTTTTGAGGCAAAGAGTTGGATGAGGGAGAGGGGGAAAGGTTGAGAGAGAGAGAGAGAGTTATAGAGGTCAGGGCCCCACACAGCAGAAGACAGAATAATCATTAACTTGGGTTTTTATAGCACAAGGGAGGATATCGGAATGCCAAGCAGGAACGATTGAGGATTTGGCAGCACGGTAGCATTGTGGATAGCACAATTGCTTCACAGCTCCAGGGTCCCAGGTCCGATTCCGGCTTGGGTCACTGTCTGTGCGGAGTCTGCACATCCTCCCCGTGTGTGCGTGGGTTTCCTCCAGGTGCTCCGGTTTCCTCCCACAGTCCAAAGATGTGCAGGTTCGGTGGATTGGCCGTGATAAATTGCCCTTAGTGTCCAAAATTGCCCTTAGTGTTGGGTGGGGTTACTGGGTTATGGGGATAGGGTGGAGGTGTTGACCTTGGGTAGGGTGCTCTTTCCAAGAGCCAGTGCAGACTTGATGGGCTGAATGGCCTCCTGCTGCACTGTAAATTCTATGATATCTATGATAGGATACCCAACAGGAGACTGAGAAAGAGCAGGCTCAGTGCAAATTGAAGCTTGAGGTTTTCCGGATGCTTTCAAAGGCAGCAGGAGTTACAAGGTTGGAGATTCCCAAAGAGGAGGGATACAACGGCCGATAGGATGGCCTTTGGCAGATCGGGCAATCTGAATCAGTAAATCAGGTGCTAGAGGACAGGGTAACAGGCACAGACCCTGGTTACCAATTGTGCCAAACTGGAGCCATAATTGCCTGTTTAGTGTCAGGATGTAGCTGTTCCCATTGAATCTGTAAAGCAGACTGGTTTTTTTAAGGCAACCTTGATCTCGAAGTCAAGGGAAGAGTTTTGCTTGACACGTGCTTAGTTGGAACATCAACCACTTCCTCAAATGACTTCTGCTAAGATTAGTTCGCAAAGTACTATTATTGTTATTGGAACCATAGAATCCCTACAGTGCAGAAGGAGGCCATTCGGCCCATCAGGTCTACACCGACCCTCTGAATAGGCCCCCCCTCCCTATTCCTGCAGCTCCACAAACCCCACCGAACCTGCACATCTTTGGACCTGAAGGGACAATTTAGCCCGTAATCTTGTGTCTGAAACCCCCCTTCATTCGATGGCTGGGTAATTTGTCAAATCGCAATGATTGCGCAAACTCAGTGCCTGAAGAGCCAAATGCCCAGAAAATAAAACTTGTTGAATCTGCAATTTATTTCTCCAGCTATATTAGACAGAGGGCGACGATCTTGGTTCAATCTGCCGAGCATGCTGGGGTTTCCCACGTTGTCGTATGCTGAGTCTTGTGGTGAGGTCTCTGATCTTATCAACTGTGCTTCAAGTTGCAATGATCTTTACTCTCCTGCGTGCGTGAGATGTGTGAAAACTTAATATGGTCACAGGAAACTTGGGTTACATTCAAGCGGCGGTGACTCTTTGAACCGACATCCATCTGAATGTGTATTTTCGGTAATGGGAGAGTGAAGCCAGGTTGGGCTGAGTGAGAAGTTGAGAAAGGCTGGAATGACAGCTGAGGTTCGAGGTGACTAGGGGCAGCCAGGACTGATTGTGGTTCGATTCTGTCCGTACCTCGCTGATTAACCCACTGGAAACCGTGTCACCCACTCGCACCTGTGAGCGATTGGTGCAATACTGACGACTCAGAAAGCATCGTGGGTAATTGAGTAGGCTAACAGGAACCCGCGCTAGTGCACAACTGGTCACTGCAGTATCGCTCTCTCAGTTGGCCAACAGTTTTGCATTTACAAAGGTTTTGGGTTCATTTTTGCACAAATGCAGAGGAAGCAACTAAGAACACCCGGCACCTCCTGACCACTTGGCAGCGGGCAGGTTTATGCAGCGCCTGCTGCATTGGATTGTTTCTGGTTTTGGAAATGGGCAATACCATTACATGCGAGACTTAGACTGCCTGGCATCTGTACTCAGACAAGATTGGTTGGGATCAACCGTAGAATCATACAATAGAACCATATAATCCCTATATGTGCAGAAGGAGGCCATTTGGCCCATCGTGTCTGCACCGACCCGCTAAAAGAGTACCCTACTTAGGCCCACTCCCCTGCCCCATCCCCATACCCCACCTAACCTGCACATCTTTGGACACAAAGGGGCAATTTAGCATGGCCAATCCACCTAACCTGTACATCTTTGGACACGAAGGGGCAATTTAGCATGGCCAATCCACCTAACCTGTACATCTTTGGACACGAAGGGGCAATTTAGCATGGCCAATCCACCTAACCTGTACATCTTTGGACACGAAGGGGCAATTTAGCATGGCCAATCCACCTAACCTGTACATCTTTTGACACAAAGGGGCAATTTAGCATGGCCAATCCACCTAACCTGCACATCTTTGGACAGTGGGAGGAAACCGGAGCACCCGGAGGAAACCCACGCAGACACGGGGACAACACACAAACTCCACACAGTCTCCAAGGTCGGAATCGAACTAGGACCCTGGTGCTGTGAAGCAGCAGTGCTAACCACTGTGTCACTGAGCTACCTCAAACTTTCTTTGGGTCAGGGGAGGATCTTTGCTGCTCTGTGATCTTCCCCTGCCTTTTTCTTCAGAGGGAAGGTAGATGTGCTGGTCAGGTAGATTGGCCCTGATCAGTGCGCGAGGTTACGGCGATATGGAGGGGGAGTGGGCCTCGGTAGAGTGCACTTTCGGAGCGTCGGTGCTGACAACATGGGCTGAATGGCCTCTTTCTGTACTGTAGGGATTCTATGGATCTCTGAATCTAATTGTCATACAGTAGGCCTTTCTGGCCGTTTATATGGGAAACTATTAAGTAACAGTTCTGCAGTAGTTGCAAGCTACAGGATTGAGGTGCCAAATGTCATCAATACCTCATTAGCAATCCAGGAGAAGAGAGGGGACATGTCAGGAATCAGTCAAGAATATGGCCTTTACTGACATCCATGTTGTAAACATTGCTCCCAAGGAACCACTGAATCAGCCCGAAATCTAAATCCCTCTCTCAAGTCAGGCGAGCGAAGACCAATCCCAGGCCTCCAGCTGAGGCACGGCAGCACAATGGTTAGCACTGTTGCTTCACAACTCCAGGCTCCCAGGTTCGATTCCCGGCTTGGGTCACTGTCTGTGCGGAGTCTGCACGTTCTCCCGTGTCCGCGTGGGTTTCCTCCGGGTGCTCCGGTTTCCTCCCACAAGTCCCGAAAGACGTCCTGTTAGGTAAATTGGACATTCTGAATTCTCCCTCTGTGTACCCGAACAGGTGCCGGAATGTGGCGACTAGGGGCTTTTCACAGTAACTTCATTGCAGTGTTAATGTCAGCCTACTTGTGACAATAAAGATTATTAAAAAAAGATAGTAATTGCTTTCACCCAGTGTGCAGAAACAAATTCCCAATACTAATCCTGAAGATCGGGGTTGGTGCTTTTTATTGGGTAGTTTTAGGCGCAGCAGCCATTCAGAACGGTTGGGGTGTAATTCATGTGTTATTTCATTTGAAGTGTTAACTAATCCTCTGGTTAACATCGCGATGAGAAGCCAGGGGTCAGTTCACTGTGACAGACGTACAAGAAACACAAGCCTCGTCAGCGTTTCCACGTCGAGTGAAGCTCAATTGCCAGCAGTCCTTTCCAGGCCCAATGGGTGTCTAACTACAGGAAAGGACACCTCCCACCTCAACGATCGATATTCAAGGAGGTTAAATTCCGGGCAAGAGACGGTTTCAAAAAAATACCAGCACGCTGACGTGGGGGAAAATTTACATTGCGACAGGCATGAAATCTGTTTCAGTACATGTGACTCAGAAGCTTGTTTAAGCTCTTTGTTAGCTGCTTGCTGCATTTTATTTTAAAAGCAGTTTTCGTTCTTTGAAGTGACTGTGAATGAAAGCCACAGTTTGGCAACATGAATCATTGCCAACTGATCCTCATGTCAATGATCAATGTTCCAGAGGTGTGTAGAATAGGTACCAGCGTGGGTTTCACCCCCACAACCCAAAGATGCGCAGGCTAGGTGGATTGGCCACACTAAATTGCCCCTTCATTGGAATTAAAGACAACAACTTGTCCCCATTGTAATGTTTTTTGATTGGGCTGATGTGGAATCTCGATGTTTCCGTGAGAACAAAGAACAAACAAAGTTATTTATTACTAACATTGCACTAACGAATAACTAAAATGTCAAAGGTGAAGACAATTGGAAATAAATGTCTAACACAAACTTACACAGAGATACTGCTCTAATATGCAACTGCAATCAATTTCCAAACACCTTTTGAAGGAACACATGGTGCATCCCGAGACTCCGTACTCACCCCACCTGCTGGTCGGATGCCACAGCTACAACAGTGAAACATTTAACTTAGAATACTGATGCAGATCATGGATCATAGAATTTACAGTGATGATGAACTACTCCCATTATATACAGATGATAGTCTGCCTATCATCACACCCACTTGTACTGATTCTGATTATTATTATTATTACCGAGACATCCACCATCCGCTTCTGACCACCATCCATTCAGTCGCATTATCGATACCTCGTCTGCTCATTTCCTATTCACCACAGCTTTCAAATATCTCTTCCAGTTGTCATAATCCCCCCCACCACCTTCCCACACCCATCGCCTGCTGCTGCATTTAAATCACATTGCGGCCTTAAGACTTTAAGTGCCCTCTTGGAACGAGAAACTTACTATGGCTGGTCTGAGTTTCTTGAGCAGAGACAGGTCATGTGAGAAAGGACAATGTCAATGCTCACATTGGAGGGTGGGGGCGCGGGGGGGGGGGGGGGGGTTTAATTGTGGCACAAAATCCGAGTTAAGCCTGGATTTTCTGGACGGGTGGGGGGGGGTGTGGGGTGGGGGGTGGTGGTGGGGGAGGGGGTGGGGGGGGCGGTGGTGGGGGAGGGGGGTTGTGTACCTTCCTGCCATCTGAAGATTCGCTGGGGAACGCATCCCCACTGACTCTTGATGCTGGGCAAGAAATGGCCCTTGAATGGCCAATTAAAGGACCTCATTTGGGGCAAGGGTAGGCTTCCCATCTGATGCTTTGCCTCTCCCAGTGTAAAATCACTGCAGGGTCTAGGGTGGGGGAGGGGGAGGGTGTAGAACCGAGCCCTGTCCCTTCAATCTCACGCCAACCCACGCCTAAAAACCAGCCCTTTGTGTAAATCAGTTGGCTTCTAAAGGCTTGTTGCTCAGTGCAGTTTGAGAACTTTTTCACCTGCTCCAATGCCTGACGTTTTTAATGGACACAGATTTAATAACTTAGGCTTTGTTATAACCCACAGGAGACCCATGGGTTCGGACCAATTAGCCTTCCCGTGGGTCCCGTCGAGTACGAGCTTCCCCACTGAGAGGCAGGGACCCCCTCATCGGACTAATGGGCCCCACGTATAAAAGCTCTGCCCGAGTGGGAGCTGTGCGGAAAAATCCCGACTGGGAGCTGTGTACATCGTGTAAGTAGTTGTGAATCTGAATAAATGACTGGTTTCCCTACGCCCCTCGTGTGGACTCCCCTGTGGTCACAATCGGCAGTAACTATAACCTCCCGTGCGTGACTGTGTGCCATTTACCATTTATGGTAGCTCTATCAAAAAGCCATGGTCAAAATTCTGCCCTAGAGTATCACAGACTTTACAGTGCAGAAGGAGGCCATTCAGCCCATCGAGTCTGCACCAGCCCTTGGAAAGAGGTACTTAAGCTCACGCCTCCACCCTATCCCCGTCACCCAGTAACCCGACCTAATGTTTTTTTGTGGACACTAAGGGGCAATTTATCATGGCCAATCCGCCTAACCTGCACATCTTTTGACTGTGGGAGGAAACTGGAGCACCCGGAGGAAACCCACGCAGACACGGGGAGAACGTGCAGACTCCACACAGTCACCCGAGGCCGGAATCGAACCTGGGATCCTGGAGCAGCGAGGCAGCAATGCTTTTTTTTTTACAAATTTAGAGTACCCAATTCATTTTTTCCAATTGAGGGACAATTTAGCGTGGCCAATCCACCTCGTCTGCACACTCTTAATGTTTCACATTTAGGGGCTGGTTTAGCACAGTGGGCTAAACAGCTGGCTTGTAATGGAGAACAATGCCAGCAGTGCGGGGGTTCGATTCCCGTACCGGCCTCCCCGAACAGGCGGCGGAATGTGGCGACTAGGGGCTTTTCACAGTAACTTCATTTGAAGCCTACTCGTGGCAATGAACGATTAGTATTATTATTTTTGGGTTGTGGAGGCGAAATGTGCAAACCCCACACGGACAGTGGCCCAGAGCCGGGATTGTACCTGGGACCTCGGTGCCGTGAGGCAGCAGTGCTAACCCACTGTGCTACCGTGCCGCCCATGATTACATGAACCGCTGTATGTTGACATGATATGAAAGTTTTCTCACAAACATGGGGGGAGCGGGGGGTTGGAATTTTCTGGTCCCACCATGGCAACGGCAAGGGCCATAAAATGCGACAAGCTGTTCAAGCCCCATGTAGTCAAGATCTTGCCGACGGGAATTCCGTTTTCCGATTCTTGCCTCCACGTCGCCGTTTGCGCTCAGGATAAACATGGGCATGAAATCTCCCCCGTGCACTCGAGACTTACTGGGTGTTCAGCTTGTTTGTGAAACATTTAAAAACCCAAATATTATGCAAAGTAAGCCAAGTTCCATCTTGCACAACGATTACATCTAGTGTGGTACAAAACAAGTTTCTTAGAAAAACACAGATAACAATCGGTGTAAAGCAAATCGGAAGATGGAGGCACCCACACAGTTACATAAGCTGGAGGCTGCTTCGCTCAGATGGCTGGTTCGTGATACGGAGTGACGCCAACAGCGCCGGTTCGATTCCGGGGCAGGCTGGGGTTATCTGTGAAGGCCCCGCCTTCTCAACTTTGCCCTCTCGCCTGAGGTGTGGGTGACCCTCAGCTTAAACCACCACCCGCCTGCTCTCTCGCTCTCAAAAGGGGAAAGCAGCCTCTGGTCATCCGGTACTTTGGCGAAGTTATCTTTTTCACATAAGGTGGACAACAACAGCTCAAACCGTGACCACGTGTAACTCTCTCTCACTCTCAGGTTCCATTGGCTATTCTACACTTGCGTTGTCCAAAATTCTATGTCTACCTTGATCACCACAGCTCTATCTCTGTTGGTCCTGTCTATGTATCTCCATTACTCCTTCATTACCAGCATGAATCCATGTGCATTAACTGAGTTACTGTTAGCCTGTTCTTTGCTTTTTTTGCTTTGCTTTTGCTTTGCTTGCTGACCAATATGTTCAAAGCATGATTGGACTAATCAAATTATCGGCAATTATTTTGGCATAAAACTATGCAGCACAGAGAGAGGCCATTGTGTGTGTATGTGCTGAATACGCGCGATTGAATTAGCCTGACTGCCCAATGAACCTGATGCCGATGAATGCTCCTTTTGCATTCCAGCACTGCTCCGAGCCAGATCTGACTGGCAGCAGTCCCTCCCCGGGTTCAGGCACTCACCTCACAGTCTCAGAGGGCATAACTGCCAGCAGGCCTTGCCCCCCCCCCCCCCTTTAGTCCTGAAGCGAGCTGAGCTCTGCTCTGCCCGTGTCAGCCTGCAGTTTGCTGTTTTCCCTGCGGATACGATCGTTCTCAGAATTGGGAAGGACAGGGAGCGGCAGGAGTTAGGAGGCAAGGTAGAAGATATCTACAGGCGCTGCATTCCTTCAGTGGGACATCCATTCTGACGTGGCACCTGGGACTTGTTACATTGTGCATTTTGAGAATATACAAGTTGGAAGTGTGTTTTGATTTATATTACACCTTCTGTCACCGATAAGACTATTTCTGAAAAACATGGCGCGTTGCACTGGCTGCGTTACGCCCGAAAGGCAACGCGGCCGGTAGATGCCGGGAGATCCCACTTCTGGGATCTACCCAGCTGGCAACGCCATCTCGCGGGGCGTCACGATGGGAATCTCGCCCATGGGGGGGCGGTTCACCTTTTGGCAAATCTGCATAATAAGAACATAAGAACTAGGAGCAGGAGTAGGCAATCTGGCCCCTCGAGCCTGCTCCACCATCCAATGAGATCATGGCTGATCTTTTGTGGACTCAGCTCCACTTTCCGGCCCGAACACCATAACCCTTAATCCCTTTATTCTTCAAAAAACTATCTATCTTTACCTTAAAAACATTTAATGAAGGAGCCTCTACTGCTTCACTGGGCAAGGAATTCCATAGATTCACAACCCTTTGGGTGAAGAAGTTCCTCCTAAACTCAGTCCTAAATCTACTTCCCCTTATTTTGAGGCTATGCCCCCTAGTTCTGCTGTCACCCGCCAGTGGAAACAACCTGCCCGCATCTATCCTATCTATTCCCTTCATAATTTTTAATGTTTCTATAAGATCCCCCCTCATCCTTCTAAATTCCAATGAGTACAGTCCCAGTCTACTCAACCTCTCCTCATAATCCAACCCCTTCAGCTCTGGGATTAACCTAGTGAATCTCCTCTGCACACCCTCCAGCGCCAGTACGTCCTTTCTCAAGTAAGGAGACCAAAACTGATAATAGAGTGGGACAGCTAGCCTCACCCTAATGTGCATTCCCACAATCGACCCGCGGTGATGGGATCTAACCCCCTTGCCTTGGAGACCTCGGGCGAGCGTCGTTCAGTGCGGGTCTCCACAAAAATCTCCACCTGGGTGCCAGCCAGGCTGGCATTTAACCTGCATGGACCCGGGCGGGGTATGGAGAGTTGTGGGAGTGGCCTACGGACCGCCTTATAGGTAGGTGAGTTGGGGCTTTGGGAGAGTTCAGGGGTTGCGTTAGGGGGGGGGTCAAGAGAGCTGCTCAATGCAGAAAACGGGTCTAAGTGCGGCTTTGTCGGGACGTTCTTCGCTGAAGCCCCGTATCTAACCCAATGGGATCTCAGTGGCGTGGTGTTTCTCAGTGCTCCGAGCGCCGGGAAGCATCCAGCTAAACGTGCTCGCCACAGGATGCTCTTGCCATTCGGGTTGATTGTGCACAGAGATTTTTCTTGTCAAAGCTTTCCATTTTGCACTCATCAGGACTGTTTGCAAAAATACCAACATCAACTAATTTATCCTGCATGCAACAAGAGTGCTGATTAGTTGGCAAGCTGACCCTGATTAGTAGTGGCGTTGCCATGGAGAATGCACCAGTTGATGGTGATGGGCAATTCACTGCCAAGCATTGTTTGAAATTTGGACCAGGCAGCTTGACTCTGATTGAGTTAGAGATAGAGAAATACAGCACAGAACAGGCCCTTCGGCCCACGATGTTGCGCCGAACTTTTGTCCTGGGTTAATCATAGAATTTTGGACAATTTTTCATGGCCAATCCACCCAACCTGCACATCTTTGGACTGTGGGAGGAAACCGGAGCACCCGGAGGAACCCACACAGTCACGGGGAGGCTCAAGTACTTGTCCTGACAAATGTCCAGCGAATGGCTGTCACTTATTTTGTTTCGCTTCAACATCCACAATGTGCGTACATGTACATGAACCAGGCCCTATGTATCAATATATGGAGCTTCCAGTACATGTAAATGCAGCAGACTGCAAGATCGACTGATAATCTTAAATTGATTGTCAGCGTAATGTATGCATGTGGTGGATTATTTGGCAAATGTTGTCCAATCGCGGAATCACATTGAATGTTGGATACTGTGTTTGGTGATTTACAAGCACAGGCTTGTTGGGTACAGTCTATAACTTGCCCGTTGCAAAATGTGGAAGAAAATGCTGTTTGATACGATCCACCAATCTTCGGGTTCTGCCGACATACTTGTTATCACACTGTCACTGAAACTCATTTACCACATTGCTCATTTGTGTGATAGGCCAAACGTCTTTTTGGCTTGTTAGCAGCGTCCTTTCATAGAATTTACAGTGCAGAAGGAGGCCATTCGGCCCATCGAGTCTGTACTGGCTCTTGGAAAGAGCACCCTACCCAAGCCCATACCTCCACCCTATCCCCATAACCCAGAAACCCCACCTAACACTAAGGGGCAATTAGGTTGGACCCTGAGGGCAATTTATCACGGCCAATCCACCTAACCCGCACATCTTTGGACTGTGGGAGGAAACCAGAGCACCCGGAGGAAACCCACGCAGAAACGGGGAGGATGTGCAGACTCCGCACAGACAGTGACCCAAGCCGGAATCGAACCTGGGACCCTGGCGCTGTGAAGCATTTGTGCTATCCACAATGCTACCGTGCTGCCCATGTCCTGTTAGTGACGAACACCACTCGTGTTGCTGTAGCATAGTCGCAACGTGAAACAGCTAGCTTCACCTGTTGTTGAATGTTTGAGATACCTTGCCCTTACTTGATTGTTTCCCCCCTCTGCTGGGAAATCCAGAATAAGGGTTTCAGGTGAACGAGCCGATCATTTAGAACCAAAATGAAGAGAAATTTCATCACTCAAAGGAGTGCGAATCTTTGGGATTCTCTAGCTGAGAGAGTTGGCGCTGCTCCATTGTTGAATACACTTAAGGCTAAAATAGGCAGATATTTGGTCTCTCGGGGGATTACAAGATCGGAGGAGTTGACTTTAAAGCTTGAGATCAGTCTTGATCTTATTGAATGGCAATGCTGGCTCTCGGGGCTTAATGGTCACTCTTATTTCTTGTGCTATTCTATGTTGAGGTTATGTTAGAAGCTGGGACTCGCAATCCGGAGAATTTGAGTTTGAATCACACCGTCATATTTCGAGAACTTGACTTCAGTTTTAAAACATCTGGAAATCGAGAGTTGGTAATGGGTGAGACAATTATTTTTTCTCATTCAATCATGGGACATGGGCGTTGCAGGCTGTGCCAACATTTGATGCCCATCCCTGATTGCCCATGAGGGGGCAGTAAAGAGCCAACCACATTGCTGTGGGTCTGTAGTCAGCATATAGGCCAGACCAGGTAAGGACGGCAGATTTCCTTCCCTAAAGGACATTGGTGAATCAGATGGGTTTTTACGACAATGGTCATCTTAATGGACTTTTAATTCCAGATATTTTATTGAGTTTAAATTCCATCATCAGCCGTGGCAGGATTTGAACCCAGGTCCCCAGGTCATCGCCTTGGGTCTCTGGATTACCAGCCCAGCGACAGTATCACTACACCACCCCCTCCCCTGCTACAAAACTGATTTGTATGTGACATCAATCCCGCACCAATGTGGCCTCTAACGTTCCTTAGCAAACACTGAGCTATACCAAATTTCTCAAAGGAGTCAGACTACTCAAGGATTCCGAGAGATAGGAAATAGATGTCAGCTTTCCCAGCGAAATTTATATCCTGACAGCGCAGTAAGAAAAGATGGAATCGGCTCAGTGAACAAACAAATGGCGTCCAGCTAATTTGCATCATCATTGACCTCCAATGACCTCATTGAGGACCAGGATGTGCAGATCTCAGTCTTTAATTATGCAAGGCACCATTGACAATGTTTTGGGTGCGTCTGGTCTCATTTATATCCATTGTTAACATGTCCATTTGGGTGTTTAATAATAATCTTTTCAAAATAATCTTTATTGCCACAAGTCGGCTTACATTAACACGGCAATGAAGTTACTGTGAAAAGCCCCTAGTCGCCACATTCCGGCGCCTGTTCGGGTACACAGAGGGAGAATTCAGAATGTCCAATTCACCCAACAAGCACGTCTTTCAGGACTTGTGGGAGGAAACCGGAGCACCCGGAGGGAACCCACGCAGACACGGGGAGAACGTGCAGACTCTGCACAGACAGTGAGCCAAGCCGGTGATCGAACTTGGAACCCTGGCGCTGTGAAGCAACAGTGCTAACCACTGTGCAATGGCCCATATATACCTAACCTCTACTGACATTGCTTTACAATAGGATTAATTGCGACATAACTTTCGGCACATGGAGTCCTCATACATACAACAAACTATGTTGTGACTTGGGCCGATGTCTCTGACACCAAGTGCTTACATTCAGCTATTTATTTATTTATTGGTCATAACTTTAGCTTTACTGAAATCGCAGTGTTCACAATGTCATGCCAATTAAAGATGAATTATTTTTTTAAGGGAAGCATTTTTGTCTAAGTATGCAGCCTTGAAGGTTGGGCTCATTCCCAACATTTTCCTCATCTTCAAAAGATAATGAAATTGGCTCACAGGAAAATAAATAAACGCAGGGAACATCAAACAGCCCATATTGATACCATCTGTCCTATTGTGTGCTGCCAGTCGAAGATATGTTTAAATGTATATTGTTCAATGACTTGATCTGTGCTTCAGTGGGATGTTGAATGAAATCCACTTGTCAAGTTCAACCCTGAGCAATTTAACTTTCTTCAGTGTGTTTGGGAAAATCAATTTCCAGGCTTCGTTTAGACCAATAGATTGAGTCAATGGGGAGGATTTTCTATATTCTCTCCACCCCACCTCCCCCTCCCCCAGACCAAGGGGCGTTTTGCGGCCATTGGCCAACGTCAAGATCTTCGGGTCTGGCTCCTCTGTCAGCAGGATTGAAAGATCCCGCTATTGGGAACTTCCTAAAAATGCCTCCAAATGGGAAGATAAATATCCACAGTAGGGTTGGGTATGAGTGGCTTAGCGATCAAAGGATGAATGGATCTAAAGCGATAGGAGCCTTAATGGAACTTCAGAAATATGAAGAGTGATCAATCTGAGGTGAATGGATCCACGTTGTAATTGTAGACTATTACCTGCAAAGATTTCTCGTTCCACTCCAGTGTTGTTACCTCTGATGCCCCGCAGGATCTATCCGTGCCCCCCCCCTCCTATTTCTCATACCCATGTTGCCCCTCGGCGACATTATCTCAAAGCACATGATTCGTTTTCACGCATTAACTCACGACACCCAGCTCTACCTCTTCACCAGCTCTCTCCTCTCCTCCGCTATTGCTAAACTATCAGTCCACTGATCCAACAGTCGTTGCTGGGTGAACAGATATTTCCTCCAATTACATATTGAGAAGACTGAAGGCATTGTGTCTAGCCCCCATGCCAAACTCCATTCCCTAGGAACCAACTCCATCCCTCGCCTTGGCAACAGCCTGAGATGGAGACAAACCTGGGGCAGATTTTAACAATAATAATAATAATCTTTATTGTCACAACTAGGCTTGCATTAACACTGCAATGAAGTTACTGTGAAAATCACCTCATCGCCACATTCCGGCACCTGTTCGGGATCACAGTGAAGCAATCGTGCTAACCACTGTGCTGCCGTGCCGCCCCCACGGAGAGCTCATGTGGGATATTTCCCAACTTCCTATATAAAGGGCCCCCATCACTTGCAATTTTCACTCTAAAGAGGTGGATTGGAGGTGCAATCATTCTGGAGACACGGGGGTGGGCGGATTTAAAGACGGCAAGTTAACAGGCCCGCCTTACTTCTCTTGGATTTTGCGCCAGTTGTTTTAAAAACCATTAGGCCCCCTGTCCCTCACCCCAAAGACGTTGCCCTTCATCTTCCACCCATTCCTTATATCAGCTGATACCTCATGCCACCTCCATTGGATCTCATACCCTCATGCCCTTCCATGAAGCAACATAGTCACTCATTCAGTGTCCACTACGGGCAGACCTAAGGAGCCATGTAGAAATTAAAAATATTATACTTCGAACAATCAAATAGACTTCTTAATATAATTTTTTTTTTAAATAAATTTTTTAGAGTACCCAATTCATTTTTTCCAATTAAGGGGCAATTTGGCCTGGCCAATCCACCTACCCTGCACATCTTTGGGTTGTGGGGGCGAAACCCACGCAAACACGGGGAGAATGTGCAAACCCCACACGGACAGTGACCCAGAGCCGGAATCGAACCTGGGACCTCAGCGCCGTGAGGCAGCAGGGCTAACCCACTGCGCCACCATGCTGCCCTTTCTTAATGTAACTATGATGCCAGCGGAGGGGCGCGAGGCTGAGGTGGTAGTTGCCATGGACGCGGAGAAGGCTTTCGACCGGGTGGAGTGGAAATATCTATGGGACATTTTAGGCAGGTTTGGGTTTGGGCAGGGATTTGTGGAGTGGGCCCGGCTACTGTACCAGACCCCTGTGGCAAACGTAGAACTAACCGAGTTCGGTCAGAATACTTCAGTCTATGTTGGGGCATAAGGATGCCCGCTCTCCCCATTACTGTTTTACCTGGCCATAGAACCCTCAGCAATGGCCTTGAGAGCAACGAATGGCTGGCGGGGTACAGTGAGGGGGGGGTGGGTGGGGTACAGTGAGGGAGTGGGAGGGGTACAGTGAGGGGGGTGGGTGGGGTACAGTGAGGGGGGGTGGGTGGGGTACAGTGAGGGGGTGGGAGGGGTACAGTGAGGGGGGGTGGAATGCAGGGCCTCTCTCCATGTGGACGATTTGCTGCTTTATATCACGGACCCGGTGGGCGAGATGACCGGAATCATGGAGGTATTAGGAGAATTTGGGCGATTTTCAGGCTATAAGTTAAATATGGGAAAGAGCGAGATGTTTGTGATCCAGGCACGGGGGCAGGAAAGGAGGCTGAAGGAGCTCCCTTTTAAAGTGGTTGGGAAGAGTTTTAGGTATCTGGGGATTCGAGTGGCCAAGGATTGGGGGCAGCTTCACAAGTTAGATTTGGGCAAAGCAGTGGATCAAATGAGAAGGGATTTTTGTAGATGGGACATGTTCCCGCTGACGCTGACGGGGAGGGTTCAGACGGTGAAGGTGACGGTCCTTCCGAGGCTGCTTTTCTTGTTTCAGTGTCTCCCGATTTTTGTCCCAAAGGCTTTTTTGAGAAGTATGAATGTGGTGATATTGAGGTTTATATGTGCGGGTCAAACCCCGAGAGTAAAGAGGACACTCCTGGAACAGGACCGCGGGGAAGGGGGATTGGCTCTCTCGAGCTGTATTAACTATTACTGGGCTGCCAACATATCGATGGTCAGGAAGTGGGTAGTGAGGGAGGGGTCGGTCTGGTAGCGGATGGAGGCAGCATCCTGCAAAGGTACGGGTCTGGAGGCTTTACTGACGGTGCCCCTGCCATTCTCGCCGGCTCGGTACTCCACAGTGCTGTGGTGGTGGCAGCCCTGAGGGTGTGGGGGCAATGGAGGCAGCAATATGGGACTGGAGGGGGCGTCAGTGTGGTCACCGATCTGTGACAATCACCGGTTTGTCCGGGGGGGGGGGGGGGGGGGGGGGGCTTTAAGGTATGGCAGCGGGCAGGGATTGAGAGGTTTGGGGATCTATTCATCCAGGAGGCCTTTCCGACCTTGGTGACATTAGAGGAGGAGTTTGATTTGCTGGGTGGGAACGGGTTTATGTACCTTCAAGTGCGGGACTTTGTACGGAGACAGGTCCCAAGCTTTCCTCGCCTCCCCCTTAGGGGACTACAGGATAAAGTGTTGTCAAAAACAGGAGTTGGAGGTGCGAACAAAGAACAAAGAACAAAGAAAAGTACAACACAGGAACAGGCCCTTCGGCCCTCCAAGCCGGCGCCGACCATGCTGCCCGTCTAAACTAAAATCTTTTATACTTCCGGGGTCTGTATCCCTCTATTCCCATCCTATTCATGTATTTGTCAAGACGCCCCTCAAACCTCACTATTGTAAAGTTTAGGAGAGGTTTATCGGAAGGTTTCGGAGATATACAGGGGTTAGGGTGGGAAGGGCTCCCTATCAGAGAGATGAAAACGAAGTGGGAAGAGGAGCTAGGAGGGGAGCTGGAAACTGAACGGTGGTAAAAATCCTTGAAAAGGGTAAATGCATCCTCGTCCTGTGCTAGACTTAGCTTGATCATATGTTCATATGTTTTGGGCATGTCCGAAACTGAGGGAATTCTGGCAGGGATTGGCGGATGTTATGTCAGAAGTCCTGGAAGGTAGGATAACTCCGAGTCCAGAATTGGTAATATTTGGGGTGTCGGAGGATCCGGGGGTGAAGGGAGGGAACATAGAACATAGAACAGTACAGCACAGAACAGGCCCTTCGGCCATCGATGTTGTGCCGAGCAATGATCACCCTACTTAAACCCACGTACCCGTATCCCAACAATCCCCCCATTAACCTTACACTACGGGCAATTTAGAACAGCCAATCCACCTAACCCGCACATCTTTGGACTGTGGGAGGAAACCGGAGCACCCGGAGGAAACCCACACACACACGGGGAGGACGTGCAGACTCCACACAGACAGTGACCCAGCCGGGAATCGAACCTGGGACCCTGGAGCTGTGAAGCATTGATGCTAACCACCATGCTACCGTGAGGCCCCGTGAGGAAGGGAGGCCGATATCCTGACCTTCTCCTCCCTTCTGGCCCGGAGACGGATCTTGCTGAGATGGAGGGACCCGGAGCTCCCAAAATCAGGAGTGTGGGTCAGCGAGGTGGTAGAGTGTCTCAGTCTGGAGAAAATAAAGTTCGCTCTGAGAGGATCAATACAGGGATTCGCCCGGAGTTGGCAGCCGTTCATCGATTTCTTTAACAAAAACTGAACGTCAGCAGTAAGGGGGGAAAGGGAAAAGGTGGGGGGCGGGGAGGAAAACAGGAGGCATGGGAATGTTAAATAAGGACAGGGAATTCAGTACACAGGTAATTGGGGACAGGGCGGGAGAAGTGGGGGACGTGGGCAGCAGGGTAGCATGGTGGTTAGCATAAATGCTTCACAGCTCCAGGGTCCCAGGTTCGATTCCCGGCTGGGTCACTGTCTGTGTGGAGTCTGCACGTCTTCCCCCTGTGTGCGTGGGTTTCCTCCGGGTGCTCCGGTTTCCTCCCACAGTCCAAAGATGTGCGGGTTAGGTGGATTGGCCGTGCTAAATTGCCCGTAGTGTCCTAATAAAAGTAAGGTAAGGGGGGGGGTTGTTGGGTTACGGGTATAGGGTGGATACGTGGGTTTGCGTAGCGTGATCATGGCTCGGCACAACATTGAGGGCCGAAGGGCCTGTTCTGTGCTGTACTGTTCTATGTTTATTGTTTGTTGTTATTTTTGGGGATATTTTGTGCGTTGACCCACGCGGTTGTTTTGGAAATGTCAACATGTTAAATTGTGAAAATGACAAATGCTTCAATAAAATATTTTCTAAAAAAAACCAATCAAATAGAGCTCATATGCACTTAATATAAAAATATACTCTAGTTCGTGAAAGCTATTCAAAGATTTATATCCGTTTAAGAGTTAACAGTTGGTTGATTATGTTGTTAAAGAGACACGAGTACTGGACATTGTTTGATTGAAAAATGAGAACACATATAAGGAAAGCCAGCTGGGACACCGGGTGGATAGTTACGAGGCAGAGATCTGGACAAACTCTAAAGGAAAAAAAACTGTGTCTTTATTTGTACCTCACCATCTGGCTTGGTGTCATTTAATCAAACCAGTTCTAAAAACAAATATACTATCCAATAACCATATAAAAAATAGCTAATCCTTTAATAGCCTCTTTTAACTGTCAAACAAAATGTGATCTCAGCTCCCCCCAATCTCCTGCTGAGATGATAAAATGAAAAATGAAATGAAAATCGCTTATCGTCACGAGTAGGCTTCAATTAAGTTACTGTGAAAAGCCCCTAGTCGCCACATTCTGGCGCCTGTCTGGGGAGGCTGGTATGGGAATCGAACCGTGCTGCTGGCCTGCTTGGTCTGCTTTAAAAGCCAGCAATTTAGCTGAGTGAGCTAAACCAGCCCCTGGTACTTTTGAAGGTTTTGAAACCCAGCTGAGCATTCATAATGAACTAAGCGCTAATAGAAACCCTTGGGAAATGTCAACAATTAATACTAATGAAACTTCTGGGACAGATGGCAATATTTTCTTTTAATCATACCAGATGGCCTGCCAATAAAGCTGTCCAATGCATGACAGCATTAACTGAGAGCTGCAGCCTGTTTTTATTTTATTTTATTTTTGTAGGGCTGGGGATTTAAATTACATCTGATCTTTACACTTAAACATACCTTATCCACTCTTCACGAGCATCTATTCGATAAACTTGTGACCCTTGCACTGTGGGGTTAAGACCCTAGGAACAACAAAAATGGGGTCTCTGTGAACCTTAGCAATAATTTTAACTGATGAGTTTTCATTTTCAGCCTGTGTGATTATTCCCCTTCCCCCAAACAGGCAGAAATGGTACCTGTTAGAAATGGGAGCTGCACTTCTGCATCCGGATCCTACCCCTCATTTTCAAAAGTCTCCAGAATCGTCCTGACTCTGTGAAAATGCTGCTCTTTGTATCACATTTGACTTTGTGGTGCGCTGCTGACCCTGTATCCTCACTGCTGACCCTGTACCCCCACTTCTAAAACAGTCTATTTCCACCTCTGAAATATTGCTCCACTTCACTCCTGCCTCCGCTCAATTTCTGAAATCCTTCATCAAACTTTTATTACCTGTAGACTCGATTATTACAATTCACACTTGGCTGGTCTTCCACTTGTCAGGATACAGAGGCGATCTTAAGTCATTTATATTTTGGCTGTTTAGCACAGGGCTAAATCGCTGGCTTTGAAAGCAGACCAAGGCAGGCCAGCAGCACGGTTCGATTCCCGTACCAGCCTCCCCAAACAGGTGCCGGAATGTGGCGGCTTGGGGCTTTTCACAGTAACTTCATTTGAAGCCTACTTGTGACAATAAGCGATTTTCATCCATTCATTTTCATTTGTAGTTTTGTGTATTTGACAGTATAGATTTAGGTTCATTTAATTGTGTTTTTCTATGTAAAAAAGGTTAACACTTTTGTTAGATTCATGTTGAAGAAAGGTGCTTGCATGTATGGGGGTTTTGTTTTCATTTCAAACATTGTGATTAGAGAATTTACACCGTGAAAACAAACAAGTGTAAAGAAAGACTCGGCTGTTGCTCAGCAACCAGGGACCACTTTCAGTTAGAAAGATATTTTTGAGTTTTGGTTTAAGCTGGACCCGAGACAGTTAGAACTAGGTAGCTGGAGTGGAAGCATCTCTCACAGAAACTTCCTGCGGAGCGGTGGGGCAATGGAGTAAGAGTCAGAAACCAAGTTCCAGAAGATAAAGAACAGATAGTTCTAGAAACCAGGGAATGAAAGAGAGTCCCCAGGATGGTTGAAGTCAAAGGGACGAAAGAACTAGAATCTGAACAAGAAGTTAAAGAAAGGAGCAGAGCGAGGCTACCGGTTAGAGACAAAGCTAAAAGGTGTGGACCTGGTGAAATTGGCCAGCGAGAAGCTGGACATCTAAAGTAATGAACCTAAAGTTGCTGACCCTCGTACAGCCTGTGAAGCAGTGGTGTTCTGTTGGCATGGCTGAGTACCTAAGAGATTGTGTGGAAGTTTCAATGCACATAGTAATCCAAGGCAGAGGAATACGGAAAGGAGAAGTTGAAATCCTGGAGGCGGATCCTTGGTGAAACATTAAGAAAAATGTGTTTTTTAGAAGAAGATCCTAAGAAATGTCTTTTCAAGAGTGGAGCTTGGAAACACTCATGTGGAAATCAAAGCTTCAGTGGGGCCTTTTGAACATTCCTAATTTTAATCACTCCACCATTGGCGGCCGTGACTCCAGTTACATAGGCCAGGATTCTCCCCTACATATATATAGAATTTACAGTGCAGAAGGAGGCCATTCGGCCCATCGAGTCTGCACCGGCTCCTGGAAAGAGCACCCTACCCAAGGTTAACACCTCCACCCTATCCCCATAACCCAGTAACCCCACCCAACACTAAGGGCAATTTTGGACACTAAGGGCAATTTATCATGGCCAATTCACCTAACCTGCACATCTTTGACTGTGGGAGGAAACAGGAGCACCCGGAGGAAACCCACGCAGACACGGGGAGGATGTGCAGACTCCGCACAGACAGTGACCCAAGCCGGAATCGAACCTGGGACCCTGGAGCTGTGAAGCGATTGTGCTATCCACAATGCTACCATGCCGCCCCAGGGGGGTCGGAGAATCCCGCCCCTTGTCTTTAGCTCTGGAATTCCCTCTTTAAATGTCCCTGGTTGATCTCATTTTCTTCATTTAAGGATCACTTAATACATACCTACTTCACCATTTTTTTGGTAATCTGATCTAATAATAAATATGTGGCTCAGTGTCATATTTTGTTTAATAATGATCCAGTTTAGCTGAATTCCATCGCGAAATCCCCCACCATCAACCACCTAGGAGTTATCACTGTCCAGAAACTGAACTGGACTCGCTGTATAAATACTGTGGCTACAAGAGGAGGTCAGAGTCTGGGCAATCTACAGCGGGTAACTCACCTCCTGACCCCCTAAAGCTTGACCACCATCTACAAGGCAGAAGTCAGGAGTGTAATGGAATACTCTCCACTTGCCTGGATGAGTACGGCTCCAACAACACTCCAGGCTCAACACCATCCAGGAAAGGTACAGCCTGCTTGATTGGCACCCCATCCAACATCTAACACATTCGCTCTCTCCACCAGTGAGCACCGTGTACCACTTGTACCAGTCTTGCTCTGTTTACTTGCTATAAATATGGCAGTCAATATGTTCGCCTTCCTTAATCCCAAATTACCTTTACTTTCAGAGTCGCCAGGTATCTCTCGATACCGCCACACTACCGAATACTGATCAAAGAGCCGATACACCAGTTAGTTAGTTCAAAGTCAATACTATTTATTTGCACACAGTAAGATCTACTCATGCACAAAAGTACTGCAAACTAAACTATCTCTAACGCTAACGCCTATACTTAACTTCGGGTGCCCACTCAGTCAGAGGAACAATGGCTGTTGTTTGGATCTGAGGTTTTTGGGTTCAAAGGTGTAACAGGAGAACAGCTAAGGTCGTCCGTCTGGTAGCGAGCGTTGACCTTGGACTCACTGCTTCTGGTGCAGCTGATGGACGGGTCTCTCCGCTTCGAGAGCCACATCCAAGAGAGCGAATCTCTGGTGGGGGTTCCTTCTTATACCCGAAGGGGCTTCGCGCGCTTTTGGGCGGGCCTTAAACTAGTCCCAATTCATTGGGCCGCTTCTCGATCACTGTTATCGATATTGACCAATAAAGGGGTGGGTGCCCTAATGGCTGGGCGTGTCTTTGGTGGCCGCGGGCCTGGCTTTATTTGTGTCTTTCTGATGCCAGGATATCTGCAATAGTATCAGTTACTTGAATGTCATTCCTTTGTTCCCGGAGATGGGCCATCAATATGCTAATCGACCTATAGTTTCAGTCTCGTCTGGGAGCTGTTTCCCAAATATACATTCAGGACACTGCCTGTTTGCTTTCTAACATTGTCCACAGTTCCCTATATTCTTTGCGAGCGTCCATTTTGTATTCTGGAAGTGCCCAATCCCAGATGGCTACACCAGTGTACAAGATGCATTGTTGTGACTCACCAACACTCCTTTACCAGCAACTTCTAAACCCGTGACCTTTACCATCTAGAAAGACAACGGCAGCAGATACATGGGAGCTCCACCACCTGCATGTTCCCTTCCAAGTCAATCACCAGCCTAATTTGGAACTATATCGTCATTCTCTCACTGTCGCCGGGTCAACATCCTGGAACTCCCTCTCTAAAATCACAGAATTGTAATGGGACAGAAGGAGGCCATTCGGCCCATCGTGTCTGTACCAGCTCTCCAAGCGAGCGTCATGACTTAGTGCCATCCCCCTGCCTTTTCCACGTACCCCTGCACATTGTTTCTATTCAATTAAACATCTAATACCCTCTTGAGATGAACCTGCCTCCACCACACTTCCAGGCCGCGCATTCCAGACCCCAACCACTCGCTGTCGAAAACGGTTCTTCTCAAATCACCTTTGTTCCTTTTACAAATCACTTTTAAATCTGTGCCCTCTCAGTAGAGGGCACGGTGGGTCTGCCAACACCACATGGTGTAAGAAGGCAGCTCACCATCACCTTCTCAAAGGCAATTAGGGATGGGCAATAAATGCTGGCCTGACCAACGACAACCCATGAACAACTAAATGACAAAGAAGCACCTTTGGGCGTTATCATGGTGTTGAAGGTGTGATTTAAACATACACTGTTGCTATTTGTGTGATATTAAGAGTGAACAGATGCCAAAGAGGTCACTTGTTGTGGTGCAAAGACAGCTTTTGAGTTAATTGACACTCTATGATTGGCTTGTGATCTTTGATGCATGACCCCACAGAATAACGCATCCTAGGAGGAGATGGCAATGCATGATTCAATTAGCTGCAAAAAGGCAGACTTTGGAACAATTCTGATGGACAAACAAGCACCACACAGGGCAGCCAGAGGTGCTCTTCATGAATGAATCCACCAATCAGACTCTCACATTTACACATTTGGGCGTCGCTGCCCAGCCAGTACTTGTTGCCCGTCCCCGACTGCCCTCGAACGCGGCCATTTCAGTCAAACACTTTTCTGGGGATCTGGAGTCACATAGAATCCCTCCAGTGCAGAGGGAGGCCAAGTCTACGCTGACTCTCCGAGGCCCACGTCCATAACCCAATAATCCCACCTTACCTTTTGGACACTGAGGGGCAATTGATCACAGCCAATCCACCTAACCTGCACATCTTTGGACTGTGGGAGGAAACCAGAGCGCCCGGAGGAAACCCACGCACACACGGGAAGAACATGCAGACTCCACACAGACAGTCACCGGGAAGGGACCTTCCTGTTCATTCCCTTTTGTTTTTTTCCGTTACATTTTGCGATCCATGGATGATTAATGGACATGTATCTTAAAGGAAAGCAATCTTGGGGAGATCTTGAGAATCAAGATCTTGGGGGGAATCAAGAGAGATCTTGGGGTTCACGTCCACAAATCTCTGAAGGTTGCCACTCAAGTGGGTAGAGCCGTGAAGAAGGCCTATGGTGTGTTAGCGTTTATTAACAGGGGGCTTGAGTTTAAGACCTACGGGGTTATGCTGCAACTGTACAGGACCCTGGTGAGACCACATTTGGAGTATTGTGTGCAGTTCTGGTCACCTTATTATAGGAAGGATGTGGAAGCATTGGAAAGGGTTGCAAAGGAGATTTGCTAGGATGCTGCCTGGTTTGGAGGGTAGGTCTTATGAGGAAAGGTTGAGGGAGCTAGGGCTTTTCTCTTTGGAGCGGAGGGGGATGAGAGGTGACTTAATAGAGGTTTATAAGATGATGAGGGGGATAGATAGAGTGGATGTTCAGAGACTATTTCCTCAGGTGGATGTAGCTGTTACAAGGGGGCATAACTATAAGGTTCGGGGTGGGAGATATAGGAGGGATGTCCAAGGTAGGTTCTTTACTCAGAGAGTGGTTAGGGTGTGGAATGGACTGCCTGCTGTGATAGTGGAGTCGGACACGTTTGGAACTTTCAAGCGGTTATTGGATCGGCACATGGAGCACACCAGAATGACAGGGAGTGGGATAGCTTGATCTTGGTTTCGGACAAAACTCGGCACAACATCGAGGGCCGAAGGGCCTGTTCTGCTCTATGTTCTATGTTCTAATGTGTCTCTTTAATTCAAGCAGAAGGTTCCAGAAGTTACAGGAGTGAGCTCTGCTGGTTTGAACAGGGGCTGCAGTCATGTCAGCACCAAACAGAGGGATGGGGCTGGGACCCGGTTTGATTGATTAGCTGGTGGACAATGAATTGGTCCAAAAGGCAGTTTGCTGCCTGGTAACAGGTGCCGGTTGTATCATATCCCAGTGGAATGCTTTTCAGAGTGCTCAGGGTTTTCAGTTTTAATTCTGGCAGCACAGAGTCATGTCTCTGCGAACTCTCTCCAGAGAGGCAGGTAAAAGCTGCCGTGAGCGCTGGATTTCTGAAACTTGCTGATAAACTATTACAGACTGTGAAACAAAGACCAGAACCAGCTCTATCTCACCAGAAAGTTGGTAACTGCTGTATATCTAAAACTACATCCACCTGAATGAATGACTTAATGAATGAATCTACAGAGAAGATCAAAAGAGACATATAAGATAGTCAGAGGGTTAGATAGGGTGGACAGTGAGAGTCTTTTTCCTCGGATGGTGATGACCAACACGAGGGGACATAGCTTTAAATTGAGGGGTGATAGATATAGGACAGATGTCAGAGGCAGTTTCTTTACTCAGAGAGTAGTAGGGGTGTGGAACGCCCTGCCTGCAACAGTAGTAGACTCGCCAACTTTAAGGGCATTTACGTGGTCACTGGATAGACATATGGATGAAAATGGAATAGTGTAGGTCAGATAGGCTTCAGATGGTTTCACAGGTCGGCGCAACATCGAGGGCCGAAGGGCCTGTACTGCGCTGTAGTGTTCTATGTTCTATGTTCTATTACCGGCGGCAAACAGAGACTTTAACCTGCAAGCTTGTTGTGAAGGAAGGTGTGCTAAAAACCATCATCTCAAACAAAGACTCTTTTTGTTTTAACACATAACTTTACCCCTTTCCACCCCACCTGCGTCTGTCTACCGTGTGTGTGTGTGTGTGTGTGTGTGTGTGTGCGTGTGCGTGTGTGTGTAGAGGATGGGGGCAGAATAAAGTGGGGGATTAGGAATTAGCCTACAGGTAACCAGTTGTATTTATTCACTATTGATGATAGTACGTGTTAGAAATAAACAGTTACTGTGTTTACATTTACAAACCTGGCGACTCTAATTATTCAGCAGCTAAGGGCCAAAGATTTCGGGTATTTTTATAAGAATTATTGGTTATTCCAGTTGCGTTGTGACTCCGGGGCACGTGGCGCTAGCCCACGCATTGACCATGCGCTAGCCCAGGTTGTTGCGACGCACCCAAGACCGGTGTTGAACCCAGGTCCCTGGCGCTGGGAGGCAGCAGTGCTAACCACTGTGCCACCGTGCCACCCCAAGTATGGGAATTCTGAGAATCCCATTCTCATAGATTAATAGGAATATTGTACTGAAAGAGTTAAAATTTGTGTATCCAACCATTGAAATTTAAAACATAATTTGAAGTTTTTTTCCTTCCTATTTAACACAGTAATCAAACCCAGTTTCTCTGAGCGGTAATGAATGATGCATCATTATTATTTAGAAGATTCTAGCATGCCTCTGAATTGCTTCCTTTGTCTTTCAGTTCAGCCAGTGACCTATGTGCTTGGTTGGAAGGTTCTTGTTCCCAGAACACGCTGCACTGCTTTTGATCACTGGCAGTTCATTCTTTAAGCTGAGGGTTATAGGGATCATGTATTTGAGTCTATTAGGAAAGAGGCTGAGCAATGTTGGATGTCTGATCAGTGGAACAAGTGACCTCCGTTTGGCCTGGAACTGTGGGTCAAGCTTTGTTTAACGGTGTGCATGTTCACCAGCGGCACTATCTTACCTCCTGCTCAGTCTCCAAGGTCAGCAAGTAAACTGCGCCTAAAACTGGTTGCTTTCGTTGTTGTTGTTGTTGTTGAATAATCACTTCAAAATCCTGCTTATCCGAGTTATTCCACTTCAGTCTTCCCTCCGATCCAGCGGGCTCTCGCTTTGGAATGGGGAAAAGCCGTTTGAAGTTTTCAGAACCATTCTTCTAGCTATAGAACAGTACAGCACAGAACAGGCCCTTCGGCCCTCGATGTTGTGCCGAGCAATGATCACCCTACTCAAACCCACGTATCCACCCTATACCCGTAACCCAACAACCCCCCCCCCCCCCTTAACCTTACTTTCTAGTACACTACGGGCAATTTATCATGGCCAATCCACCTAACCCGCACATCTTTGGACTGTGGGAGGAAACCGGAGCACCCGGAGGAAACCCATGCAGACACGGGGAGGACGTGCAGACTCCGCACAGACAGTGACCCAGCCGGGAACCGAACCTGGGACCCTGGAGCTGGGAAGCATTTATGCGAACCACCATGCTACCGTTCTGCTTTGCATCTCTTCACCTTGCGAATGTTATGGGGCTGGATTCTCCGTCGGCAGGATCCTCCGTTTCGCCGGCAGCGCACTCACGCCCGCGGGCTACCCGACGGCGATGTGGTGCCCACAATGTGAAACCCCATTGGCCGCCAGCCGGGACGGAGAAACCCACTCCCGGCGGGGGCGCGTCGCACCTGAAAATGGGGTGTGACGGGACGGAGAATCCTGCCCATGATGTACAATCAGAACAATCGTGACGTTTCTCCCAATGAACAAGCAACTTTTAAGTGGGTTGCTGGGTTTGGAGATGGGGGGGGGGTGGGGGGGAAGAGATCATGTCGCCAAACGTGACAACCTTTGACAAGGAAGCAGTACTGTAAGGGAAATTCACAATTCCCTTGTGGAGTTCGTAATTGGTTCTAAGAACGTTTCGAAATGATTTTCAGAATTTGCATCAATTTTAAAGGGATCAGTTGTATTTCTTTTGAACCGTAAGAAATAACATTGGTCCGTGTGACCACACCAATGGTATCGGACGCCTGGCTCAGGGGACCGGAATGTGGCGACTGTGTAACTTCATTGAAGCCTATTCATGACAATAAGCCATTTTCATTTTTTTCATTTCAATTAGGGATTCAGTTAGGATGACAGAGACATAGAGTATACAGTGCACAAGGAGACCATTCGGCCCATCGAGTCGGCACCGACCCACTTCAGCCCTCACTTCCACCCAGTAACCCAATAACCCCTCCTAACCTTTTTAGTCACTATGGGCAATTGATCATGGCCAATCCACCTAACCTGCACGTCTTTGGACTGTGGGAGGAAACCGGAGCACCCGGAGGAAACCCACGCACACACGGGGAGGACGTGCAGACTCCACACAGATAGTGACCCAGCGGGGAATCGAACCTGGGACCCTGGCGCTGTCAAGCCACAGTGCTATCCACTTGTGCTACCATGCTGCCCTTCCATTTTGAATCATCCATTTTGCCAAAGGTAAGGGGCGAGATTCTCCGCACTCCCGACGGTGCGGAGAATAGCGTGGCTCGTAAAATTTTACGGCCACGCTGTTCCGACGCCCTCCCGCTATTTCCCCCCCCCCCCCCCCCCCACGCCCAACTCCCGACACGAATCGCTGCCGCCGTTTTTTTACGGCCGGCAGCGATTCACAGCTGATAGATGGGCCGAGTTCCCAGCCCTTTACGGCTGTTTTTACGAACGGCAAACACACCTGGTCTGGCCGTTCGTAAAAACGGCCGTAAACACTCGCATTTTATAACCATGGCACCATGGCATCGGTGGGCACCGATCGCGGGCAGCGGGCCCGATGCCCGTGCACTATTTCTCCTTCCGCCGCCCCGCAGTATCCATTCGCGGGGCGGCTGAGGGGCAACCCGGCCCGCGCATGCGCGGGTTTCGCGCAAATGCGCGATGACGTCATCCGCGCATGCGCGGGTTGGAGTCTTCCAATCCGCGCATGCGCGGCTGACGTCATATGACGCGTCAGTCGGCGCAAACTCAGGCAAGCGGGCTTAACGAAATTCGTTAAGCCCGTGATGCCGGAGCTTACGGCGTCGGGCTGCTATCCCCGACCGGGGACCAGAATCGGTTCCCGGTCGGGAAGGGGGGGGCTGGCATCAAACCCGCCCAGGTTTGACGCCAGCCTTACGATTTCTCCCCATACGGGAGAATCTCGCCCAAGATTTCTAATTTTTTTTTTCTTAATTGAGAGAACCAATTCTTTTTTTTTTCCAATTAAGAGGCAATTTAGCATGGCCAATCCACCTTCCCTGTACATCTTTTTGGGTTGTGGGGGTGAGACCGATGCGGACATGAGGAGCATGTGCAAACTACACACGGACAGTGATCCGTGGCGTTCGTACCGTGAGGCAGCAGTGCTAAACACATTGCCACCGAGCCGCCCAGGAAGGTTTCCAATTAAAGGGATCATGACATGGGAACTAAGGATTCACCAGCATAGAACATAGAACAGTACAGCACAGAACAGGCCCTTCGGCCCTCGATGTTGTGCCGAGCAATGATCACCCTACTCAAACCCACGTATCCACCCTATACCCGTAACCCAACAACCCCCTCCCTAACCTTACTTTTTAGGACACTACGGGCAATTTAGCATGGCCAATCCACCTAACCCGCACATCTTTGGACTGTGGGAGGAAACCGGAGCACCAGGAGGAAACCCACGCACACAGGGGGAGGACGTGCAGACTCCGCACAGACAGTGACCCAGCTGGGAACCGAACCTGGGACCCTGGAGCTGTGAAGCATTTATGCTAACCACCATGCTACCGTGCTGCCCCAAAGCACTTGGATGTTTGAGCCTGCAGCAAGAACGGAAGACCAGAGAAGATCCGTGAAGACTGCTCTCCATCTCTCTTACTTGAAGGATCTACTGCGGGTTCTGAGAGATGGCAGTGGGATCTCCCAAGCATAGCAGTAAAAGGACAGTCTCTCTGTGATTACCCTCACGAGGACCTCGGGGGTATCACTGATCGCTCTCCCTGTGGGGTCCGTGGTGCACGTGTTCCCATGGTAACGGGCAGAGGCCCACCCGGCGGGGATTCGTTAGCGAACCTTTTAAATGCCGTCCCAGACTCGGACTGTTAATTCCGGGGGGGGCACACTTGCGTTGTGCGCCACGGGTGCAGTTTTACTTTTGAGTTTAGAATAAATCAGTTTGGACCTCTATCTTTGTGTCTCCTGGACTGCCAACCAATGATGCCTGGACGGTAATGGCCAAGGAAGTCCAATGGCAGAGGTGTGGTCTCTCAAACCTGGAGACGGTGCACCGAGAGGTTCCAAACCATATTCCAAGACATTTGCAGGTGCAAGGCCCCCAATCTCTGACTTGCCCAGTATTTTATTGCACAGTCAATACATCGTGCGGCTTCACTCACTCATTTCTTATAAAAAGCTGAGGAAATACCAGAAGGTGATTCAAATGGAGGTTAATTTATACCCAAAAGAAAAGGCCACAACGTGGTCTGCAGCACAGAGGTAGCAACCAGGACTGCCAATCATAGATCATAGAATTTACAGTGCAGAAGGGCGCCATTCAGCCCATCGAGTCTGCACCAGCTCTTGGAAAGAGCACCCTACCCAAGGTCAACAACTCCACCCTATCCCCATAACCCAGTAACCCCACCCAACACTAAGGGCAATTTTGGACACTAAGGGACAATTTAGCATGGCCAATCTACCTAACCTGCACATCTTTGGACTGTGGGGGGGAAACCGGAGCACCCGGAGGAACCCCACGCACACACGGGGAGGATGTGCAGACTCCGCACAGACAGTGACCCAAGCCGGGAATCGAACCTGGGACCCTGGAGCTGTGAAGCGATTGTGCTACCCACAATGCTACCGTGCTGCCACTCCCAATCTGGCCAGCTTTTAAGGGTTGAGTATTTCCTCTGAGTATTTCCAACATGACCTGTTTCACTTTCAGACCTTCCAAAAAGATTTACCTGAATGCAGAGTTAATCAGCAGAGCGAGCAGATAGCCACTGGGATCAGTGTCACGTGAGCATCTCCATGTAGCTCGATGCTATGTCACTATGTAAAGGTCCTCATGGAGGGTCAAAACCAGACAATGCACCTTCAAATACCTTTCCCTCGCCACAGCTCCTGCTCCATCCACTCAATCTGTATCAGTGCAACTCAGACTGAATATTCTAATGCTTCACACACTTAACACCTCACGCCACATCCCACAACTATTCAACCATGGCGGCCACATCACTGAAATGTATTACATGACACACACTGACACAGGGCCGGAGAAACAAGCAGAGGGAGCCAGGAGCTAAATGGAAGACGGAGGGATATGCCTCCATACTCTAACCCCAGGGGAGGAGATGGTACTGCCCATTATTGGAAAGATAACAATCTCCTTTTGAGACCAGGGGCCTCCTGCAGTCCTCTGTAGAAACTGCCTTTCCAGAAGGTCTCCAGAAATCCTCTGTGATTTCTTTAGAATCTTTGTTACTTGGCACATTTCCCATCAGGCTACAGTCAGTGCCTCTTGTAACTTGACCATATTTCCCAGCAGGCTTTGGGCCAGGGCTACAATCTGCGGTCCTCTCGCACAGTGATACCATTCTTCCTCCTCACCTCAGTCGGCTGTCCATGGTCGTCTGTCAGCCAACCAGCCGAGTGTACAATCACCCACGTTAAGATGGCACAGTCTGCCGCTGAGCATTTTAGAGCCAGTGCTGCTCAAGGTCATTCTCTGAGGTCACCTGCAATCTCCTCAACTGAAAGTCATCAACTCATCTACACTGCAATCACTGGAGTGGAACTGAGTAGGAACACTCCAGGAAAATGCACATGGAAGACAGGCATTAGCGGAATGCGTGAGGGTCCAATATGGCATGGTTTCATTTAGCAATGTTGTTTGCAAAGTTTATATTAGATTGCTCTTTATTTTTACATTTTGATCGAGGGAAAGATTTGATTGTCAGGGACAGACAGAAGGTCACCAATACCCCAGTGCCTCATTACTTAGGTTAGTGGCACCTTTCACTTCATGTTCTTGAAACACTCTTCGAGTTGTAAGCTCGGATTACAGTGTAAAATAATAGTTATAGATAGAATTATAGAACGATACAGCGCAGTACAGGCCCTTCGGCCCTCGATGTTGCACCGACATGGAAAAAACTAAAGGCCATCTAACCTACACTATGCCCTTATCATCCATATGCTTATCCAATAAACTTTTAAATGCCCTCAATGTTGGCGAGTTCACTACTGTTGCAGGTAGGGCATTCCACGGCCTCACCACTCTTTGCGTAAAAAAACCACCTCTGACCTCTGTCCTATATCTATTACCCCTCAATTTAAGGCTATGTCCCCTCGTGCTAGCCACCTCCATCCGCGGGAGAAGGCTCTCGCTGTCCACCCTATCTAACCCTCTGATCATTTTGTAGGCCTCTATTAAGTCACCTCTTAACCTTCTTCTCTCTAACGAAAACAACCTCAAGTCCATCAGCCTTTCCTCATAAGATTTTCCCTCCATACCAGGCAACATCCTGGTAAATCTCCTCTGCACCCGTTCCAAAGCTTCCACGTCCTTCCTATAATGAGGCGACCAGAACTGTACGCAATACTCCAAATGCGGCCGTACTAGAGTTTTGTACAACTGCAACATGACCTCATGGCTCCGGAACTCAATCCCTCTACCAATAAAGGCCAACACACCATAGGCCTTCTTCACAACCCTATCAACCTGGGTGGCAACTTTCAGGGATCTATGTACATAGACACCGAGATCCCTCTGCTCATCCACACTGCCAAGAATTTTACCATTAGCCAAATATTCTGCATTCCTGTTATTCTTTCCAAAGTGAATCACCTCACACTTCTCCACATTAAACTCCATTTGCCACCTCTCAGCCCAGCTCTGCAGCTTATCTATGTCCCTCTGTAACCTGCAACATCCTTCCGCACTGTCTACAACTCCACCGACTTTAGTGTCGTCTGCAAATTTACTCACCCATCCTTCTGCGCCCTCCTCTAGGTCATTTATAAAATGACAAACAGCAATGGCCCAGAACAGATCCTTGTGGTACGCCACTCGTAACTGAACTCCATTCTGAACATTTCCCATCAACTACCACTCTCTGTCTTCTTTCAACTAGCCAATTTCTGATCCACATCTCTAAATCACCCTCAATCCCCAGCCTCCGTATTTTCTGCAATAGCCGACCGTGGGGAACCTTATCAAACGCTTTACAGAAATCCATATACACCACATCAACTGCTCTACCCTCGTCTACCCGTTCAGTCACCTTCTCAAAGAACTCGATAAGGTTTGTGAGGCATGACCTACCCTTCCCCATACCATTAACCACAAGTTAATTCACAATTATGATAGTTAGATATTAACCATCTTTATTATTGTCACAAGTAGGCACTGCAATGAAGTTACTGTGAAAATCCCCGAGTCGCCACATTCCGGCGCCTGTTCGGGTACACGGAGGGAGAATTCAGAATTTCCAATTCACCTAACAAGCACTCGTCTTTCGGGACTTGTGGGAGGAAACCGGAGCACCCAGAGGAGGCGCACATGGACACGGGGAGAACGTGCAGACTCTGCACAGACAGTGACCCAAGCCAGGAATCGAACCTGGTCCCTGGTGCTGTGAAGCAACAGTGCTAACCACTGTGCTACCATGTCGCTCACATGGTATCAGGCAGCACGGTAGCACAGTGGTAGCACAGTGGTATTATATTATTATAGCTTACATAGATACATAGAAGATAGGAGCAGGAGGAAGCCTTTTGGCCCTTCGAGCCTGCTCCACCATTTATCACGATCATGGCTGAACATCCAACTCAATATCCTAATCCTGCTTTCTCCCCATATCCTTTGATCCCATTCTCCCCAAGTGCTATATCCAGCCGCCTCTTGAATATATTCAATATGGATTACAATATTGCTTTTCTATTTGTATAATGGTTTGCGATGTTTCACTCTTAATATCTGTGTCAATGTCGACCAATTATATGATTCTGTTTTCCAAACCCTATTTCAGAGGTCCCAGCACGTTATGTAGGTTGGCATTTTAGTGTAGCATTGATGACCTGCTGCACTGTCAGAGGTGGCACTTTTTCAGCAGAGGGATTAAGGTCCACTTGTTGGAAAAAGGAGAAAGAATACTTCTTGGCCAACATTCTGCCCTGAACCATCACCAAAACACACATGGCCGTTTATTTCAGTGGTGCTCATTGCTGTGAAACCATTGCCTCCTCCATTTGAATTTAAAATGAAAGAAAAGACTTGCATAAATGTAGCACCTTTCAAAATCTCAGGAAGTCCCAGAGCATTTTACAATGAATGGGGTTCATTTTAAACTGTAATCATTACTATATATATGGCCTCACGGTAGCATGGTGGTTAGCATCAATGCTTCACAGCTCCAGGGTCCCAGGTTCGATTCCCGGCTGGGTCACTGTCTGTGTGGAGTCTGCACGTCCTCCCCGTGTGTGCGTGGGTTTCCTCCGGGTGCTCCGGTTTCCTCCCACAGTCCAAAGATGTGCGGGTTAGGTGGATTGGCCATGCTAAATTGCCCGTAGTGTAAGGTTAATGGGGGGATTGTTGGGTTACGGGTATACGGGTTACGTAGGTTTAGGTAGGGTGATCATTGCTCGGCACAACATTGAGGGCCGAAGGGCCTGTTCTGTGCTGTACTGTTCTATTCTATTCTATAATGTTGGATTGTTTCAATGTGCCTGTTGTGACCAAAGGTACACATAGCCAGATAGACAGGATACAATAAGGTTTATTCCAGTTCTCCACAATACAATAACCATCTACTCCACTCCCCTCAGGGTCCTCCTCCCTGACCTACTCCCAGGTTTGAGTTCATATCCTGTGGGGGGGGGGGGGTTTCTCCACTTGGGAGGAATCTCCACCCCCTAATCACCTGGGGAGTTCGTATTCCAAGATGCAGGAGGGAAATCTGATACAATGCAGGTTCAAACCCCTGGGGGTGGGGGGGGGGGGGGGGGGGGTGGGGGGGGGTCGAAACAGTGCCTATAAAGCACTTCAAAATTGGCTTGTTGGTTGGGAAGCACTTTGGGCTGGATGTGATAAGCTGGACATATATGCAACTCTTTTGATTCTCCCTCCATGGCTGATGTTCACATATTGAGTGTTGATAACTTGTGTAAGTATTATTACCGCCTCCCATTCATTGACACTGCCTACACCTCCTGCTGCCTTGGGAAAGCGGGCAACATAATCAAAGACCTCTCCCACCCGGCTTACTCACTCTTCCAACCTCTTCGGGCAGGAGATACAAAAGTCTGAGAACACGCACAAACAGATTCAAAGACAGCTTCTTCCCCACTGTTACCGACTCTCTTATGGACTGATCTGATCTCTTCACACATCTTCTCGACAGAGTACACTTCACCCATTGTCTTTGTCTACATTTACATTGCGTATTTACGTATGTCCTATGTTTTTTCATGTATGCAACGATCTGTAACGACTGTACGCAGAACAGCACTTTTCACTGTACCTCGGTACACGTGACAATAAATAAATCAAACCAAAATGAACAAAAAGGATGTTTTCACTATATGATATACCAGACCCCACACATCTTCACCTTTGGATGCCCAGCTGGATGGATTGATTGTTCAACCTATCCATGTCTCTTAAAACTGATTTGCAGAGTGCGTTCAATTGTCAAGTGCAGGATATGCTGGTCATGGTACCAGAGAGCATTCTTCCCATGACCTTGTGGAATGAGATCTTATAGATCCACCTTAATTAGTAGATGGAACTCAAGATGGACTGATAAGTGCACAGAATGTCAACTCTTTGTAGATACATGCATTCAAGTGAATAATGCGTCAACATGTAAATTTTTCTCAGTCATTTTGGAAGAGGTGTTAATTGAGTGCTGGTATTTGTCATTTAGAGAGGAGGTATCAGTTCTGGAGAGCTGAGTTGTTAATTATCGAAAGTGGAGATGTTGATTAATCGGAGTGGGATAGTGAATAATGAAAAACTAGTGATTTCAATTATTGAGAGTGGAGATGTTAATTACGGGAGTACAGTGTTAATTATTGAAAAAGAAAGAAATAATTATTGGGAGTGTGAAGGTTTTAATTATTTTGCATTGTGGATTTAATTATTGAGAGTGTACATGTTCATTAGTGAGAGTGAAGAATCTTAATTATTGATAGTGAGTCAAGTGATAATTATTCAAATTGGAAGTGACAATTATTGAAAGTAGATATGTTAATTCGCTAGTAGAGTGTTTGTTATTAAATTGGTAAACTATTAACAGAAATATTAACACCACCATTCTAAAAAATTGACTGTTGAGAACAATAGTTATTTTTTTAAGTGTAGCTGTTAATTGTTAACAGTGAAGGAATAAATTAGTGTGAGTAAATATGCTAATTATTGCGCAGTTAATTTTTGAGAGACAAGGGTGCTAATTGTTACAAGTGAGATGGTAATTGTTGAGTGGTGATGTTAATTAGTAAGAGTCCAGCTTTTAATAATTGAAAGAGGCGGCGATACTTATTGAGAGTGAAGTCATTAATTATTAGAGTAGTGGATTAAATGATTAAGAGTGAGAATGTGAATTCTTGAGAGAGTTTTAATTATTAATGGTGAATGTTCGTTATCGAGAGTGAGAATGCTAATTATTGAGTGTGAGAATGTGAATAATTGACAGTGAGAATGTGAAGTATTGAGAGAGAGAATGTGAATTATTGAGAGAGAGAATGTGAATTATTGAGCGAGAATGTGAATTATTGAGATTGAGAATGTGAATTATTGAGAGTGAGAATGTGAATTATTGTGAGTGAGCATGTGAATAATTGAGAGTGAGAATGTGAATTATTGAGAGAGCGAATGTGAATGATTGAGTGTGAGAATGTGAATAATTGAGAGAGAGAGAATGTGAATAATTGAATGAGACTGTGAATTATTGAGAGTGAGAGAATGTGAATTATTGAGAGTGAGAATGTGAATTATTGAGTGTGAGAATGTGAATTATTGAGAGAGAGAATGTGAATTATTGAGAGTGAGAATGTGAATTATTGAGTGAGAGAATGTGAATTATTGAGAGTGAGAATGTGAATTATTGAGTGAGAGAATGTGAATTATTGAGAGTGAGATTGTGAATAATTGAGAGAGAGAGAGGATGTGAATAATTGAGTGAGACTGTGAATTATTCCCTCACTCTCAATAATTCACAGTCTCACTCAATTATTCACATTCTCACTCTCAATAATTCACATTCTCTCTCACAATAATTCACATTCTCACTCTCAATAATTTACATTCTCTCACTCTCAATAATTCACAGTCTCACTCAATTATTCACATTCTCAATCAATTATTCACATTCTCTCACTCTCAATAATTCACATTCTCTCACTCTCAATAATTCACATTCTCAATCTCAATAATTCACATTCTCTCACTCTCAATAATTCACATTCTCTCTCTCAATCATTCACATTCTCTCTCTTAATTATTCACATTCTCACTCTCAATAATTCACATTCTCTCACTCAATGATTCACATTCTCACTCTCAATAATTCACATTCTCTCTCTCAATAATTCTCTCAATAGTGAGAGTATGTGAATTATTGAGATTGTGAATGTGAATAATTGAGAGAGAGAATGTGAATTATTGGGAGAGAGAATGTGAATTATTGAGAGTGAGAATGTGAATTATGAGAGAGAGAATGTTAATTATTCAGAGTGAGAATGTGAATTACTGAGAGAGAGAATGTGAATTATTGAGAGTGAGAATGTGAATTATTGAGAGTGATGATGTGAATTATTGAGAGTTAGAATGTGAAATATTGAGAGTGAGAATGTGAAGTATTGAGATTGAGAATGTGAATAATTGAGTGAGACTGTGAATTATTGAGAGTGAGGGAATGTGAATTATAGAGTTTTGGAATGTGAATTATTGAGTATGAGAATGTGAATTATTGAGAGAGAGTGTGAATTATTGAGAGTGAGAATGTGATTTATTGAGTGAGAGAATGTGAATTATTCCCTCACTCTCAATAATTCACAGTCTCACTCAATTATTCACATTCTCACTCTCAATAATTCACATTCTCTCTCACAATAATTCACATTCTCACTCTCAATAATTTACATTCTCTCACTCTCAATAATTCACAGTCTCACTCAATTATTCACATTCTCAATCAATTATTCACATTCTCTCACTCTCAATAATACACATTCTCTCACTCTCAATAATTCACATTCTCAATCTCAATAATTCACATTCTCTCACTCTCAATAATTCACATTCTCTCTCTCAATTATTCACATTCTCTCTCTCAATTATTCACATTCTCACTCTCAATAATTCACATTCTCTCACTCAATTATTCACATTCTCACTCTCAATAATTCACATTCTCTCTCTCAATAATTCACATTCTCTCTCTCAATAATTCACATTCACTCTCAATAATTCACATTCTCACTCTCAATAATTCACATTCACACTCTCAATAATTCACATTCTCTCTCTCAATAATTCACATTCTCACACTCAATAATTCACATTCACACTCTCAATTATTCACATTCACTCACTCTCAATAATTCACAGTCTCATTCAATTATTCACATTCTCTCTCTCTCAATTATTCACATTCTCACTCTCAATAATTCACATTCTCACTCTCAATTATTCACATTCTCACTCTCAATAATTCACATTCTCACTCTCAATAATTCACATTCTCAATCTCAATAATTCACATTCTCACTCAATTATTCACATTCTCACTCTCAATAATTCACATTCTCACTCTCAATTATTCACATTCTAACTCTCAATAATTCACATTCTCTCTCTCAATTATTCACATTCTCAATCTCAATAATTCACATTCTCTCACTCAATAATTCACATTCTCACTCTCAATAATTCACATTCTCTCTCAATAATTCACATTCTCACTCTGAATAATTAACATTCTCTCTCTCATAATTCACATTCTCACTCTCAATTATTCATATTCTCACTCTCAATAATTCACATTCTCTCTCTCAATAATTCACATTCTCACTCTCAATAATTCACATTCTCTCTCTCAATAATTCACATTCTCACTCTCAACAATTCACATTCTCACTCTCAATTATTCACATTCTCACTCTCAATAATTCACATTCTCACTCTCAATATTTCACATTCTCTCACTCAATAATTCACATTCTCACTCTCAATAATTCACACTCTCTCTCTCAATAATTCACATTCTCATGTTAGTATGTGAATAATTGAGAGAGAGAGAATGTGAATAATTGAGTGAGACTGTGAATTATTGAGAGTGAGAATGTGAATTACTGAGAGTGAGAATGTGAATGATTGAGAATGAGAATGTGAATTATTGAGAGTGAAGGTGATTTATTGAGAGAGAGAATGTGATTTATTGAGTTTGAGAATGTGAATTATTAAGAGTGACAATGTGAATAATTGAGTGAATGTGAATTATTGAGAGTGAGAATGTGAATTATTGAGAGTGTGAATGTGAATTATTGAGAGTGAGAATGTGAATTATTGAGAGTGAATGTGAATTATTGAGAGAGAGAATGTGAATTATTGAGAGTGAGAATGTGAATTATTGAGAGTGAGAGAATGTGAATTATTGGGAGTGTGAGAATGTGAATAATTGTTTGAAAATGTGAATTATTGAGTGAGAATGTGAATTATTGAGAGAGAGAATGTGAATTATTGAGTGTGAGAATGTGAATAATTGAGAGAGAGAGAATGTGAATAATTGAGTGAGACTGTGAATTATTGAGAGTGAGAATGTGAATTATTGAGAGTGAGAATGTGAATGATTGAGAATGAGAATGTGAATTATTGAGAGTGGAGGTGATTTATTGAGAGAGAGAATGTGATTTATTGAGAGTGAGAATGTGAATTATTGAGAGTGAGAATGTGAATTATTGAGAGTGAGAAGAATGTGAATTATTGAGATTGAGAATGTGAATTATTGAGATTGAGAATGTGAATTATTGAGAGTGAGAATGTGAATAATTGAGAGTGAGAATGTGAATTATTGAGAGAGCGAATGTGAATGATTGAGTGTGAGAATGTGAATAATTGAGAGAGAGAGAATGTGAATAATTGAATGAGACTGTGAATTATTGAGAGTGAGAGAATGTGAATTATTGAGAGTGAGAATGTGAATTATTGAGTGTGAGAATGTGAATTATTGAGAGAGAGAATGTGAATTATTGAGAGTGAGAATGTGAATTATTGAGTGAGAGAATGTGAATTATTGAGAGTGAGAATGTGAATTATTGAGTGAGAGAATGTGAATTATTGAGAGTGAGAATGTGAATAATTGAGAGAGAGAGAGAATGTGAATAATTGAGTGAGACTGTGAATTATTGAGAGTGAGAATGTGAATTATTGAGAGTGAGAATGTGAATTATTGAGAGTGAGAATGTGAATTATTGAGATTGAGAATGTGAATTATTGAGAGTGAGAATGTGAATTATTGAGAGTGAGAATGTGAATAATTGAGAGTGAGAATGTGAATTATTCACAATCTCAATAATTCACATTCTCTCACTCAATAATTCTCATTCTCTCACTCAATAATTCACATTCTCACTCTCAGTAATTCACATTCTCTCACTCAATAATTCACATTCTCACTCTCAATAATTCACATTCTCTCACTCAATTATTCACATTCACTCTCTCAATAATTCACATTCTCTCACTCAATAATTCACATTCTCTCACTCAATAATTCACATTCTCACTCTCAATAATTCACATTCTCTCTCACAATAATTCACATTCTCACTCTCAATAATTTACATTCTCTCACTCTCAATAATTCACAGTCTCACTCAATTATTCACATTCTCAATCAATTATTCACATTCTCTCACTCTGAATAATACACATTCTCTCTCTCAATAATTCACATTCTCTCTCACAATAATTCACATTCTCAATCTCAATAATTCACATTCTCTCACTCTCAATAATTCACATTCTCTCTCTCAATCATTCACATTCTCTCTCTTAATTATTCACATTCTCACTCTCAATAATTCACATTCTCTCACTCAATTATTCACATTCTCACTCTCAATAATTCACATTCTCTCTCTCAATAATTCACATTCTCTCTCTCAATAATTCACATTCACTCTCAATAATTCACATTCTCACTCTCAATAATTCACATTCACACTCTCAATAATTCACATTCTCTCTCTCAATAATTCACATTCTCACACTCAATAATTCACATTCACACTCTCAATTATTCACATTCACTCACTCTCAATAATTCACAGTCTCATTCAATTATTCACATTCTCTCTCTCTCAATTATTCACATTCTCACACTCAATAATTCACATTCTCTCTCTCAATAATTCACATTCTCACTCTCAATTATTCACATTCTCACTCTCAATAATTCACATTCTCACTCTCAATAATTCACATTCTCAATCTCAATAATTCACATTCTCACTCAATTATTCACATTCTCACTCTCAATAATTCACATTCTCACTCTCAATTATTCACATTCTAACTCTCAATAATTCACATTCTCTCTCAATTATTCACATTCTCAATCTCAATAATTCACATTCTCTCACTCAATAATTCACATTCTCACTCTCAATAATTCACATTCTCTCTCTCAATAATTCACATTCTCACTCTCAATTATTCATATTCTCACTCTCAATAATTCACATTCTCTCTCTCAATAATTCACATTCTCACTCTCAATAATTCACATTCTCTCTCTCAATAATTCACATTCTCACTCTCAACAATTCACATTCTCACTCTCAATTATTCACATTCTCACTCTCAATAATTCACATTCTCACTCTCAATATTTCACATTCTTTCACTCAATAATTCACATTCTCACTCTCAATAATTCACACTCTCTCTCTCAATAATTCACATTCTCATGTTAGTATGTGAATAATTGAGAGAGAGAGAATGTGAATAATTGAGTGAGACTGTGAATTATTGAGAGTGAGAATGTGAATTACTGAGAGTGAGAATGTGAATGATTGAGAATGAGAATGTGAATTATTGAGAGTGAAGGTGATTTATTGAGAGAGAGAATGTGATTTATTGAGTTTGAGAATGTGAATTATTGAGAGAGAGAATGTGAATTATTGAGAGTGAGAGAATGTAAATTATTGAGATTGAGAATGTGAATTATTGAGAGTGAGAGATTGTGAATTATTGAGAGTGAGAGAATGTGAATAGTTGATTGAGAATGTGAATAATTGAGTGAGACTGTGAATTATTGAGAGTGAGAATGTAAATTATTGTGAGAGAGAATGTGAATTATTGAGAGTGAGAATATGAATTATTGAGTGAGAGAATGTGAATTATTGAGAGTGAGAATGTGAATTATTGAGTGAGAGTATGTGAATTATTGAGATTGTGAATGTGAATAATTGAGAGAGAGAATGTGAATTATTGAGAGAGAGAATGTGAATTATTGAGTGAGAGAATGTGAGTTATTGAGATTGAGAATGTGAATAATTGAGAGAGAGAATGTGATTTATTGAGAGAGAGAATGTGAATTATTGAGCGTGAGAATGTGAATTATTGAGAGTGATGATGTGAATTATTGAGAGTTAGAATGTGAAATATTGAGAGTGAGAATGTGAAGTATTGAGATTGAGAATGTGAATAATTGAGTGAGACTGTGAATTATTGAGAGTGAGGGAATGTGAATTATTGAGAGAGAGAATGTGAATTATTGAGAGTGAGAATGTGAATTATTGAGAGAGAGTGTGAATTATTGAGAGTGAGAATGTGATTTATTGAGTGAGAGAATGTGAATTATTGAGAGTGAGAATGTGAATTATTGAGTGAGAGAATGTGAATTATTGAGAGTGAGAATGTGAATAATTGAGAGGGAGAATGTGAATAATTGAGAGTGAGAATGTGAAGTATTGAGATTGAGAATGTGAATAATTGAGTGAGACTGTGAATTATTGAGAGTGAGGGAATGTGAATTATAGAGTTTTGGAATGTGAATTATTGAGAGTGAGAATGTGAATTATTGAGAGTGAGAGAATGTGAATTATTGAGAGTGAGAGAATGTGAATTGTTGAGAGTGGGAAAGTGAATTATTGAGTGTGAGAATGTGAATTATTGAGAGTGAGAATGTGAATTATTGAGTGAGAGAATGTGAATTATTGAGAGTGAGAATGTGAATTATTGAGTGAGAGAATGTGAAATATTGAGAGTGAGAATGTGAATAATTGAGAGAGAGAGAATGTGAATTATTGAGAGAAAGAATGTGAATAATTGAGAGTGAGAATGTGAATTATTAAGAGTGACAATGTGAATAATTGAGTGAATGTGAATTATTGAGAGTGAGAATGTGAATTATTGAGAGTGTGAATGTGAATTATTGAGAGTGAGAATGTGAATTATTGAGAGTGAGAATGTGAATTATTGAGAGAGAGAATGTGAATTATTGAGAGTGAGAATGTGAATTATTGAGAGAGGAATGTGAATTATTGAGAGTGAGAATGTGAATTATTGAGATTGAGAATGTGAATTATTGAGAGTGAGAGATTGTGAATTATTGAGAGTGAGAGAATGTGAATAATTGAGAGAGAGAATGTGAATTATTGAGAGTGAGAATGTGAATAATTGAGAGTGAGAATGTGAATTATGAGAGTGAGAATGTGAATAATTGAGAGTGAGAATGTGAATTATTGAGAGAGAGAATGTGAATTATTGAGAGTGAGAATGTGAATTATTGAGAGGAGAATGTGAATAATTGAGAGTGAGAATGTGAATTATTGAGAGAGAGAATGTGAATTATTGAGAGTGAGAATGTGAATTATTGAGAGTGAGAATGTGAATTATTGAGAGTGAGAATGTGAATTATTGAGAGTGAGAATGTGAATTATTGAGAGAGAGAATGTGAATTATTGAGAGAGAGAATGTGAATTATTGAGAGTGAGAATGTGAATTATTGAGAGTGAGAGAATGTGAATTATTGAGAGTGAGAGAATGTGAATAATTGATTGAGAATGTGAATTAATGAGTGAGAATGTGAATTATTGAGAGAGAGAATGTGAATTATTGTGAGTGAGAATGTGAATTCTTGAGTGAGAGAATGTGAATTATTGAGTGAGAGAATGTGAATTATTGAGATTGTGAATGTGAATAATTGAGAGCGAGAATGTGAATTATTGAGAGAGAGAATGTGAATTATTGAGAGAGAGAATGTCAATTAGTGAGAGAGAGAATGTGAATTATTGAGAGTTAGAATGTGAATTATTGAGTGAGAGAATGTGAATTATTGATAGTGAGAATGTGAATAATTGAGAGAGAGAATGTGAATTATTGAGAGAGAGAATGTGAATCATTGAGCGTGAGAATGTGAATAATTGAGAGTGATAATGTGAATTATTGAGAGTTAGAATGTGAAATATTGAGAGTGAGAATGTGAAGTATTGAGATTGAGAATGTGAATAATTGAGTGAGATTGTGAATTTTTGAGAGTGAGTGAATGTGAATTATAGAGTTTTGGAATGTGAATTATTGAGTATGAGAATGTAAATTATTGAGAGATAGTGTGAATTATTGAGAGTGAGAATGTGAATTATTGAGTGAGAGAATGTGAATTATTGGGAGTGAGAATATGAATTATTGAGTGAGAGAATGTGAATTATTGAGAGTGAGAATGTGAATAATTGAGAGGGAGAATGTGAATAATTGAGAGTGAGAATGTGAAGTATTGAGATTGAGAATGTGAATATTGAGTGAGACTGTGAATTATTGAGAGTGAGGGAATGTGAATTATAGAGTTTTGGAATGTGAATTATTGAGTATGTGAATGTGTATTATTGAGAGAGAGAGTGTGAATTATTGAGAGTGAGAATGTGAATTATTGAGTGAGATAATGTGAAATATTGAGAGTGAAATGTGAATAATTGAGAGTGAGAATGTGAATTGTTGAGAGTGAGCATGTGAATTATTGAGAGAGAGAATGTGAATTATTGAGAGAGAGAATGTGAATAATTGAGAGTGAGAATGTGAAATATTGAGAGTGAGAATGTGAAGTATTGAGATTGAGAATGTGAATAATTGAGTGAGACTGTGAATTATTGAGAGTGAGGGAATGTGAATTATAGAGTTTTGGAATGTGAATTATTGAGAGTGAGAATGTGAATTATTGAGTGAGAGAATGTGAATTATTGAGAGTGAGAGAATGTGAATTGTTGAGAGTGGGAAAGTGAATTATTGAGTGTGAGAATGTGAATTATTGAGAGTGAGAATGTGAATTATTGAATGAGAGAATGTGAATTATTGAGAGTGAGAATGTGAATTATTGAGTGAGAGAATGTGAAATATTGAGAGTGAGAATGTGAATAATTGAGAGAGAGAGAATGTGAATTATTGAGAGAGAGAATGTGAATTATTGAGAGTGAGAATGTGAATTATTAAGAGTGACAATGTGAATAATTGAGTGAATGTGAATTATTGAGAGTGAGAATGTGAATTATTGAGAGTGTGAATGTGAATTATTGAGAGTGAGAATGTGAATTATTGAGAGTGAATGTGAATTATTGAGAGAGAGAATGTGAATTATTGAGAGTGAGAATGTGAATTATTGAGAGAGGGAATGTGAATTATTGAGAGTGAGAGAATGTGAATTATTGAGATTGAGAATGTGAATTATTGATAGTGAGAGATTGTGAATTATTGAGAGTGAGAGAATGTGAATAATTAAGAGAGAGAATGTGAATTATTGAGAGTGAGAATGTGAATAATTGAGAGTGAGAATGTGAATTATTGAGAGTGAGAATGTGAATAATTGAGTGAGAATGTGAATTATTGAGATTGAGAATGTGAATTATTGAGAGTGAGAATGTGAATTATTGAGAGTGAGCATGTGAATAATTGAGAGTGAGAATGTGAATTATTGAGAGAGAGAATGTGAATTATTGAGAGTGAGAATGTTGAATTATTGAGAGTGTGAATGTGAATTATTGAGAGTGAGAATGTGAATTATTGAGAGTGAATGTGAATTATTGAGAGAGAGAATGTGAATTATTGAGAGAGAGAATGTGAATTATTGAGAGTGAGAATGTGAATTATTGAGAGTGAGAGAATGTGAATTATTGAGAGTGAGAGAATGTGAATAATTGATTGAGAATGTGAATTAATGAGTGAGAATGTGAATTATTGAGAGAGAGAATGTGAATTATTGTGAGTGAGAATGTGAATTATTGAGTGAGAGAATGTGAATTATTGAGTGAGAGAATGTGAATTATTGAGAGAGTGAATGTGAATAATTGAGAGTGAGAATGTGAATTATTGAGAGAGAGAATGTGAATTATTGAGAGAGAGAATGTCAATTAGTGAGAGAGAGAATGTGAATTATTGAGAGTTAGAATGTGAATTATTGAGTGAGAGAATGTGAATTATTGAGAGTGAGAATGTGAATAATTGAGAGTGAGAATGTGAATTATTGAGAGAGAGAATGTGAATTATTGAGAGTGAGAATGTGAATAATTGAGAGTGAGAATGTGAATTATTGAGAGTGAGAATGTGAATTATTGAGAGTGAGAATGTGAATTATTGAGATTGAGAATGTGAATAATTGAGAGAGAGAATGTGATTATTGAGAGTGAGAATGTGAATTATTGAGAGTGAGATGTGAATTATTGAGTAGTGAGAATGTGAATTATTGAGAGTGAGAATGTGAATTATTGAGAGTGAGAATGTGAATTATTGAGTGAGAGAATGTGAATTATTGAGAGTGAGAATGTGAATTATTGAGTGAGAGAATGTGAATTATTGAGAGTGAGAATGTGAATTATTGAGAGAGAGAATGTGAATAATTGAGAGTGAGAATGTGAATTATTGAGAGTGAGAGAATGTGAATTATTGAGAGTGAGAATGTGAATTATTGAGAGAGAGAATGTGAATTATAGAGTTTTGGAATGTGAATTATTGAGTATGTGAATGTGTATTATTGAGAGAGAGAGTGTGAATTATTGAGAGTGAGAATGTGAATTATTGAGTGAGATAATGTGAAATATTGAGAGTGAAAATGTGGATAATTGAGAGTGAGAATGTGAATTGTTGAGAGTGAGAATGTGAATTATTGAGAGAGAGAATGTGAATTATTGTGAGTGAGAATGTGAATTATTGAGAGAGAGAATGTGAATTATTGAGAGTCAGAATGTGAATAATTGAGAGTGAGAATGTGAATTATGAGAGAGAGAATGTTAATTATTCAGAGTGAGAATGTGAATTACTGAGAGAGAGAATGTGAATTATTGAGAGTGAGAATGTGAATAATTGATAGTGAGAATGTGAATTATGAGAGAGATAATGTTAATTATTGAGAGTGAGATTGTAAATTATTGAGTGAGAGAATGTGAATTATTGAGAGTGAGAATGTGAATTATTGAGTGAGAGAATGTGAATTATTGAGATTGAGAATGTGAATAATTAAGAGAGAATGTGAATTATTGAGAGTGAGAATGTGAATATGAGAGTGAGAATGTGAATTATTGAGAGTGAGAATGTGAATAATTGAGTGAGAATGTGAATTATTGAGATTGAGAATGGAATTATTGAGAGTGAGAATGTGAATTATTGAGAGTGAGCATGTGAATAATTGAGAGTGAGAATGTGAATTATTGAGAGAGAGAATGTGAATTATTGAGTGTGAGAATGTGAATAATTGAGAGAGAGAGAATGTGAATAATTGAATGAGACTGTGAATTATTGAGAGTGAGAGAATGTGAATTGTTGAGAGTGAGAATATGAATTATTGAGTGAGAATGTGAATTATTGAGAGTGAGAATGTGAATAATTGAGAGTGATAATGTGAATTATTGAGAGTGTGAATGTGAATAATTGAGTGAATGTGAATTATTGAGAGTGAGAATGTGAATTATTGAGAGTGTGAATGTGAATTATTGAGAGTGAGAATGTGAATTATTGAGAGTGAATGTGAATTATTGAGAGAGAGAATGTGAATTTTTGAGAGAGAGAATGTGAATTATTGAGAGTGAGAATGTGAATTATTGAGAGTGAGAGAATGTGAATTATTGAGAGTGAGAGAATGTGAATAATTGATTGAGAATGTGAATTAATGAGTGAGAATGTGAATTATTGAGAGAGAGAATGTGAATTATTGAGTGTGAGAATGTGAATAATTGAGAGAGAGAGAATGTGAATAATTGAGTGAGACTGTGAATTATTGAGAGTGAGAGAATGTGAATTATTGAGAGTGAGAATGTGAATTATTGAGAGTGAGAATGTGAATAATTGAGAGAGAGAAGGTGAATAATTGAGTGAATGTGAATTATTGAGTGAGAGAATGTGAATTATTGAGATTGAGAATGTGAATAATTGAGAGAGAGAATGTGAATAATTGAGGGAGAGAATGTGAATTATTGAGCGTGAGAATGTGAATTATTGAGAGTTATAATGTGAATTATTGAGAGTTAGAATGTGAAATATTGAGAGTGAGAATGTGAAGTATTGAGATTGAGAATGTGAATAATTGAGTGAGACTGTGAATTATTGAGAGTGAGGGAATGTGAATTATAGAGTTTTGGAATGTGAATTATTGAGTATGAGAATGTGAATTATTGAGAGAGAGTGTGAATTATTGAGAGTGAGAATGTGAATTATTGAGTGAGAGAATGTGAATTATTGAGAGTGAGAATATGAATTATTGAGTGAGAGAATGTGAATTATTGAGAGTTAGAATGTGAATTGTTGAGAGTGAGAATGTGAATTATTGAGAGAGAGAATGTGAATTATTGAGAGTGAGAATGTGAATTATTGAGAGAGAGAATGTGAATTATTGAGAGTGAGAATGTGAATAATTGAGAGTGAGAATGTGAATTATGAGAGAGAGAATGTTAATTATTCAGAGTGAGAATGTGAATTACTGAGAGAGAGAATGTGAATTATTGAGAGTGAGAATGTGAATAATTGATAGTGAGAATGTGAATTATGAGAGAGAGAATGTTAATTATTGAGAGTGAGAATGTGAATTATTGAGTGAGAGAATGTGAATTATTGAGAGTGAGAATGTGAATTATTGAGATTGAGAATGTGAATTATTGAGATTGTGAATGTGAATAATTAAGAGAGAGAATGTGAATTATTGCGAGTGAGAATGTGAATAATTGAGAGTGAGAATGTGAATTATTGAGAGTGAGAATGTGAATAATTGAGTGAGAATGTGAATTATTGAGATTGAGAATGTGAATTATTGAGAGTGAGAATGTGAATTATTGAGAGTGAGCATGTAAATAATTGAGAGTGAGAATGTGAATTATTGAGAGAGAGAATGTGAATTATTGAGAGTGAGAATGTGAATTATTGAGTGAGAGAGTGTGAATTATTGAGAGTGAGAATGTGAATAATTGAGAGAGAGAATGTGAATTATTGAGAGTGAGAATGTGAAGTATTGAAAGAGAGAATGTGAATTATTGAGAGTGAGAATGTGAATTATTGAGAGTGAGAATGTATATTATTGAGTGAGAGAATGTGAATTATTGAAAGAGAGAATGTCAATTATTGAGAGTGAGAATGTGAATTGAGAGTGAGAATGTGAATAATTGAGTGAGGGAATGTGTATTATTGAGAGTGAGATTGTGAATTATTGAGTGAGAGAATGTGAATTATTGAGAGTTAGCATGTGAATAATTGAGATAGAAAATGTCAAGTATTGAGAGTGAGAATGTGAATAATTGAGAGTGAGAATGTGAATTATTGAGTGAGAGAATGTGAATTATTGAGAGTGAGAATGTGAATAATTGAGGGAATGAATGTGAATTGTTGAGAGTGAGAATGTGTATTATTGAGAGTGAGAATGTTAAATATTGAGAGTGAGAATGTGAAGTATTGAGAGTGAGAATGTGAATTATTGAGAGTGAGAATGTGAATTATTGAGAGAGAGAATGTGAATTATTGAGAGAGAGAATGTGAATTATTGAGAGTGAGAATGTGAATTATTGAGTGAGAGAATGTGAATTATTGAGAGTGAGAATGTGAATAATTGAGAGAGAGAATGTGTATTATTGAGAGAGAGAATGTGAATTATTGAGCGTGAGAATGTGAATTATTGAGAGTGAGAATGTGAATTATTGAGAGTGAGAATGTGAAATATTGAGAGTGAGAATGTGAAGTATTGAGAGAGAGAATGTGATTTATCAAGAGTGAGAATGTGAATTATTGAGAGTGAGAATGTGAATTATTGAGAGTGAGAATGTGAATAATTGAGAGAGAGAATGTGTATTATTGAGAGAGAATGTGAATTATTGAGAGAATGAATGTCAATTATCGAGAGAGAGAATGTGAATTATTGAGAGTGAGAATGTGAATTGTTGAGAGAGAGAATGTGAATTATTGAGAGTGAGAATGTGAATTATTGAGTTAGAGAATGTGAATTATTGAGAGTGAGAATGTGAATTATTGAGAGAATGAATGTCAATTATCGAGAGAGAATGTGAATTATTGAGAGTGAGAATGTGTATTGAGAGTGAGAATGTGAATAATTGAGTGAGGGAATGTGTATTATTGAGAGTGAGATTTTGAACTATTGAGTGAGAGAATGTGAATTATTGAAAGTTAGCATGTGAATAATTGAGATTGAAAATGTCAAGTATTGAAAGTGAGAATGTGAATAATTTAGAGTGAGAATGTAAATTATTGAGAGAGAGAATGTGAATTATTGAGAGTTAGAATGTGAATTATTGAGTGAGAGAATGTGAATAATTGAGGGAATGAATGTGAATTGTTGAGAGAGAGAATGTGAATTATTGAGAGTGAGAATGTGAATTGAGAGTGAGAATGTGAATAATTGTGTCAGAGAATGTGTATTATTGAGAGTGAGATTGTGAATTATTGAGAGAGAGAATGTGAATAATTGAGAGTGAGAATGTGAATTATTGAGATTGAAAATGTGAATTATTGAGTGAGAGAATGTGAATTATTGTGAGTGAGAATGTGAATTATTTAGAGAGAGAATGTGAATTATTGAAAGTGAGAATGTGAATTATTGAGTGAGAGAAGGTGAATTATTGAGAGTGAGAATGTGAATTATTGAGAGTGAGAATGTGAATTATTGAGAGTGAGAATGTGAATATTGAGAGTGAGAATGTGAAGTATTGAGAGAGAGAATGTGATTTATCGAGAGTGAGAATGTGAATTATTGAGAGTGAGAATGTGAATTATTGAGAGTGAGAATGTGAATAATTGAGAGAGAGAATGTGTATTATTGAGAGAGAATGTGAATTATTGAGAGAATGAATGTCAATTATCGAGAGAGAGAATGTGAATTATTGAGAGTGAGAATGTGAATTGTTGAGAGAGAGAATGTGAATTATTGAGAGTGAGAATGTGAATTATTGAGTGAGAGAATGTGAATTATTGAGAGTGAGAATGTGAATTATTGAGAGAATGAATGTCAATTATCGAGAGAGAGAATGTGAATTATTGAGAGTGAGAATGTGAATTGAGAGTGAGAATGTGAATAATTGAGTGAGGGAATGTGTATTATTGAGAGTGAGATTTTGAACTATTGAGTGAGAGAATGTGAATTATTGAAAGTTAGCATGTGAATAATTGAGATAGAAAATGTCAAGTATTGAAAGTGAGAATGTGAATAATTGAGAGTGAGAATTTAAATTATTGAGAGAAAGAATGTGAATTATTGAGAGTTAGAATGTGAATTATTGAGAGTGAGAATGTGAATAATTGAGGGAATGAATGTGAATTGTTGAGAGAGAGAATGTGAATTATTGAGAGTGAGAATGTGAATTGAGAGTGAGAATGTGAATAATTGAGTGAGAGAATGTGTATTATTGAGAGTGAGATTGTGAATTATTGAGAGAGAGAATGTGAATAATTGAGAGTGAGAATGTGAATTATTGAGAGTGAGAATGTGAATTATTGAGAGAGAGAATGTGAATTATTGTGAGTGAGAATGTGAATTATTAGAGAGAGAATGTGAATTATTGAAGTGAGAATGTGAATTATTGAGTGAGAGAAGGTGATTTATTGAGAGTGAGAATGTGAAATATTGAGTGACAGAATGTGAATTATTGAGATTGAGAATGTGAATAATTGAGAGAGAGAATATGAATTATTGAGAGAGAGAATGTGAATTATTGAGCGTGAGAATGTGAATTATTGAGAGTGATAATGTGAATTATTGAGAGTTAGAATGTGAAATATTGAGAGTGAGAATGTGAAGTATTGAGATTGAGAATGTGAATTAATTGAGTGAGACTGTGAATTATTGAGAGTGAGGGAATGTGAATGATAGAGTTTTGGAATGTGAATCATTGAGTGTGAGAATGTGAATTAATGAGAGAGAGAGTGTGAATTATTGAGAGTGAGAATGTGAATTATTGAGTGAGAGAATGTGAATTATTGAGAGTGAGAATGTGAATGTGAATTATTAAGTGAGAGAATGTGAATTATTCAGAGTGAGAATGTGAATGTGAATGAGAATGAGAATTTCATCCAGCAGAGGGCAGCAGAGCAAAGCTACTGATCAGCTGTTCTGGGGGAATTTGCATACGTGCAGTGCGGTTGCCTAAGTTGAAGGTGAACCGGCGAAGGAGACCCAAGGAGTTTGAGTGAAAGCAAGCATCCAGCAGAGGGCAGCAGAGCAAAGCTACTGATCAGCTGTTCTGGGGGAATTTGCATACGTGCAGTGCGGTCAGCCTAAGTTGAACGTGAACCGGCGAAGGAGACCCAAGGAGTTTGAGTGAAAGCAAGCATCCAGCAGAGGGCAGCAGAGCAAAGCTACTGATCAGCTGTTCTGGGGGAATTTGCATACGTGCTGTGCGGTCAGCCTAAGTTGAAGGTGAACCGGCGAAGGAGACCCAAGGAGTTTGAGTGAAAGCAAGCATCCAGCAGAGGGCAGCAGAGCAAAGCTACTGATCAGCTGTTCTGGGGGAATTTGCATACGTGCAGTGCGGTCAGCCTAAGTTGAACGTGAACCGGCGAAGGAGACCCAAGGAGTTTGAGTGAAAGCAAGCATCCAGCAGAGGGCAGCAGAGCAAAGCTACTGATCAGCTGTTCTGGGGGAATTTGCATACGTGCTGTGCGGTCAGCCTAAGTTGAAGGTGAACCGGCGAAGGAGACCCAAGGAGTTTGAGTGAAAGCAAGCATCCAGCAGAGGGCAGCAGAGCAAAGCTACTGATCAGCTGTTCTGGGGGAATTTGCATACGTGCAGTGCGGCCAGCCTAAGTTGAAGGTGGTTTGTGGAAGTGCTGTTGGCAAGTGACAGTTAAACCCGAAACACTTCGTGAGTGTTTCCCACCCTTCCTCCTCCTCTAACCAACCCCCCCACCCCACGGTGGTTGGGAAGCGGGAGCAGGGGCCTGTCGTGAGTGCCTTTAAATTTGCTTAACTTTCAGCGGGAGCAGGGTTTGAGGTAATACAGTAGTCCCCCGTTATACCGCGGGGGGGCTTATGGACCCCAACTGTCAGTTGTGTCAATTTCAGCGGCCGGCTCACTTTGATCCGGAGAGGGAAGCTGCTCTCTCACTGAAACAATCAGCCGGCCGCTGAAATTGACACTGCCGGCTGCTCTCTCCCTCCAATCAGAAACATTAAAACTTAAAAGTTGGATTGGAGGGAGAGAGCAGCGGGCAGTGTCAATTTCAGCGGCCGGCTGATTGTTTCAGTGAGAGAGCAGCTTCCCTCTCCGGATCAAAGTGAGCCGGCCGCTGAAATTGACACTGCCCGCTGCTCTCTACCTCCAATCCAACTTTTAAGTTTTAATGTTTCTGATTGGAGGGAGAGAGCAGCCGGCAGTGTCAATTTCAGCGGCCGGCTCACTTTGATCCGGAGAGGGAAGCTGCTCTCTCACTGAAGCAATCAGCCGGCCGCTGAAATTGACACTGACCACTGCTCTCTCCCTCCAATCAGTACCCCAGCAGCCACAGCCTGTACCTCAGCAGCCACGGCCTGTACCCCAGCAGCCACAGCCTGAACCCCAGCAGCCACAGCCTGAACCCCAGCAGCCACAGCCTGAACCCCAGCAGCCACAGTACCCCAGCAGCCACAGCCTGAAGCCCAGCAGCCACGGCCTGTACCCCAGGAGCCACAGCCTGTACCCCAGCAGCCACAGCCTGAACCCCAACTACAGAGGGGAGGGGCGATGTGAGACCATGCTGGTCTTGCAGAGGCCCGTATGACGTCCTCCTGTGTTCTCTGCTCTCTCCCTCCAATCAGCCGGCAGTGTCAATTTCAGCGGCCGGCTCACTTTGATCCAGAGAGGGAAGCTGCTCTCACTGAAACAATCAGCCGGCCGCTGAAATTGACACTGCCCGCTGCTCTCTCCCTCCAATCAGAAACATTAAAACTTAAAAGTTGGATTGGAGGGAGAGAGCAGCCGGCAGTGTCAATTTCAGCGGCCGGCTGATTGTTTCAGTGAGAGAGCAGCTTCCCTCTCCGGATCAAAGTGAGCCGGCCGCTGAAATTGACACTGTTTTAATTACATCCACGATGGGGGTTTTAAATTTATTTAAAAATCTATGCTAACGCCTCCCATTGTGAGTCTACGGGGGTCTGACCTCTCCCCCCGCCCCCCGTAGACTCTCAATGGGAAGCGCTAGCATAGATTTTTAAATAAATTTAAAACCCCCATCGTGG